>NC_057939.1:45468583-45775083 GCF_018555375.3 Anguilla rostrata | reverse complement strand
TGGTTGGAATGATCAGGTGTGCGTACCTGTGCCGCCCTTTGAGATTGAAGGACATGCTATCATTTCCATACATTTTTTTAACCTTCCAAATCAGCTAACGCCTGTTTTTCTGGACATTAATTTTCCCTGCATTAAAATTCTTTCCTTCCTCTTCATGTCTGCGACAGTCTTCCGAAATGTAGAGGTGATGTCATTTTTTTTCACCGGGGAGCGGGGAGGGAGCACTTGCAAGTTATTAATTTTTCGATATTTGATTTCACCCCAAGGCAGTGAAACTGCAGCCGCCATCCATAAACATTTAGATCGCGGCAGGGCTGCTGACCGTACACCAATTACATGGTTTATAAAGGAGCCCGTGATTTATGGCGGTGTTTCTCTGGGACGGGCTGTAATGTGTTAGTATTTAGCTCGTCTCTCCGTACAGAGTCTGGGATGTGTGGTGCAGGCGGGACCCGTATACCTCGGCTGTAATTGGAGCGGTGGCTGCATACATGCTGAATTGTGTTGAGGTTGGATTTTGAACCGAATTTTGTAGCTCAGTTTTTGTTGTGGAATCCGTACAGGTCGCACGCTTCCCTGAAATCCATGTCCCCTCAAATCTATATGGCTGGATGTGTATGAGAGAGAGAACAAAGGCCATAAAGTAGGGACAGGCTGGAGGGCTGGTTCATAAGAGGGTTTTTAATGCCTCCAATTACTCTGGTCTAACTACGTAATGTGCTGTTCTCAGCAGCCCTGATTAAATTGTAAATTGGACGTTTAGGGGAAATGGTTAATATATATGGACCCAAGAACAGTCTAAAGCCATCATTCTGAAACCTAACTTTAAAAACGATTGGCTGAAAAGCGAGATCACATGATCGAGCTGCTTGACTAACTGAGTGCAAGGAAATGGCGTTATTCCGGAAGGTGATCCGGCCTTCCCAGCCATAGGCCACACCGGAGCGCAGAGCTGGATTGGCTGAGGAGAGGGACTGATTGGGCGCATGAGTGTCCTCCTGTTTCTAGACCAGGCGGACAGCATTTTGGGCAGAGAGTCCGCTCCGCTCAAAGAGTGAACTACAGGAAGAGCGAGCAGGGAGACGCTGAGACTGTCAAAAAAAAACACTTGGGATTAAACCCCTGAGAGGTAAATTCTCCAAAGTTGGTACAAAATGATTGCTTGCCTGACTCTAAACATCTTTACATTTTATCATCTTTATTTAATATGTATCATACATTGGATGGCGGCTTTATCCTTCAAGTACTGCTGCATCCTGTTTTTCTCTCGTTCACGGGGGAAGAATCTGCAGCCACATATTTATCACAGCTGTACGTGGAAACCCCCCCCCCCCACATGCCTGGACCCTGCATTTTTCAGATGTTTTGAGATTGCCCAACTCTGGCCTTTAGTAACATGATTTTCGCAATGTCGACAAAGACAGTGGGAGGCAGGAAGTGTTTATGCATTTCTTGGACACTGATCAGTGTTCCCAAATAATGATGAAATTCCTGAAAAATCCTCCAATCCTTTCGAGTAACTCTAATAAAAATTTTAAGGTACCCCCTCCACATTCTGCCTACCAGCTTTTAAAATCCCTCATCAAATATGTACTCCCATGCATTGTACCTTTAGCCCATGATGGATATGGTTCGGATATTATGGACTGGGGAAACCTGATCGTAGTTCTGCAGCTCCCTTGGTGACAGATTACCTTGTCACCTGTGCACGCAATGTGCTCTTTTGGCACGCACCATAGACACCGTACAGAATGACTCTGAGGAACTGCTGCAGAGAATGCTGGGATGAAAAGACGGTTCTGCTGGCTGAATTTTTAATTCGGCGTCCCGTTAAAGATCCTTTCGCTCGGGTCGTAGGATGAGATGAGAGGCAGCTGGGACGTCTCTTGGCCGGGCGCCAAGCCCCTGTAATAGCCGTCCTGAAGATGTACTGCCTGCCACTGTCCTTAACCCCCCCATTTTGACCTTTTCACCCTCCTCTATTAGTATGCAGGAGCAAAGAGACCAGTATAAGCGAATAACAAGTAGGATTCCCCTGTCTCACTTTGTGATGGTGGCTAAAGCCTAGTAGCACCTCATAAACTACCTAAATTGAGCAGATGCATGTGTAAAAGCTCACTCGTATTCCTCCAGTCAGGTTTGAAAGAAACAAGACACTGGGAGCTCCTCAAATTCGGTGGTCCATAGATATTTTATGCAGCTTTAACTTTGCCTTCATATAAAGTCATTTCTGTGTGTTGTATTCCTTTTAAAAATACAATTTAAACTTTTATTTTCATTTATGCTTTAGTGGGTTTTGTTGCATTATGTTGAGTATTAGGCTAGAAGTTTCCATTGATTTCAGTGTTGGATGAATTACACAATTGTGCATCTGCACCATGAAGAGTGAGCCTGAAGTCTGGCAAGCTGTCTGTAGATGAAGCTGAGCACCGGACTATAAACTGACTTTAAACTGACGGGTTTGTGAAAAGAATTTGAAAATGTCTCTGCCACACAGTCAGTGATTGCTTGAAGTGCATTTGTCAGGCTGTAGAGTTGTGGATGAGGCTTCAGAGAATTGAAATGCGTACAGCAGCTACCCTGGCCTACTCCTCCAGAGAGAATTTGGTGACCGTGGCAAGCCACGCACACACTCTTACTTGCACTCACACGCCATCTTCCCCACACACACACGAGCAAATACATACCACTCCCCACCCACACATTCACACACCTACCTACACCTGGAGCACTTACCACTCCCTACCACCAACACACACATACCTACACACACACGCTCACACGCTCACACACACACACACACACACACACCCCACCCCGGAGCTGTTCGGCCTGTTGGCAGGTCGCTGTCGTTGAGCGCTGAGCAGATGGATGACTAAGCCCTGCCTCCCACTGTGACACGTAGTGATCCCCTCTCTGCAGTTCAGAAACACGAGAGCCAGGAGATGCATTTAAATTGCCCTGCTACAGTTTCACAGTAAACTGCTTCACTATTTATCGCATTTACTTTTTCCAGTAAAGCACATTATACGCAAGTCCAGTTCATGTACCCCCAGCTGATTTTTGCGACTGGATATTTACAGAACTGATTCAAGTTTCAGGGAAAATTTCAAGTGGTCCTGTTTAGAATGAGTGTAACATTCAAGGGAAACTGTGGTGAAATGTTTTGCATCTTGAAAGACAACCACCCCCCACCCCCCGCCCCCTTCACCACTGGCATTTGTAAATGAAAAACCACTGCCTTTTCGGGCATGTCACAGTTGACCCTATTAACCCTGCAGTTCTGGGGGTGTTGGTTGGACAGTTCTGGGCAGAACTGGGTAACCAGCCAATCCAGGGCAACCAAAGGCCTTAGATCTCGCCAAAGGCCTATTTTCCTCCACGACTCCATCAAAGTTTTTGTTTTTTATCTTTCTTTGTCTCAAATTAAAAAGTTGGCTTTCTATCTGGGGAAATCTTGGTTTAAAAACCAGCTGCTGCAATTATTTCATGATTAAGCCCCAGCTGAGTTGATGCATTACACCTTAACAGCTTTTCTGATTGCTGTAAAAAAAAAAAAAAAGTACCTCAGACCAGGCAGGAGGGCTCAGTCCTCACAGGTGAAAAGGTGCAAACATCTGCCAGATGGTTTGGGCTCCAGCTCCCCCCCTCAGGAGTCTAAACTCTATAACTGTGGTTTCCTTCCATTTTATTTTCTCATTTTATTTGTTTGTTGTTTGTCCAGGTGAGTCCCATGAAGGTCCCATGAGCAGGAATTACACGTTTGCCATTTCAGTCACCTGACAGTCTTCAAATTAAGTAAAATTCTGGAATGGTCTTGAAAATCACAAAATTGTGACAACGCATGTTGATTTGTTCTTGAAAATTGTCATGTCCAATGACTTTCCGCTCAAAATGGTGAGCAGATTTGGATGTGAGGTTGAGAGGTTGAAGCTGGAATTGACAAATCATTCTCAGAGAAAGAGGCAATTTGCATCTTTAATGACCTGTGACATTTGATGAAGCCTACTGTCCAGTTTACGGAGGTCCATGAGTTCAGCAGGATTGGACCTTGAAAATATTTTAAACAAACATGAATTTGTGGGATATGAAAGTGTCACAACCCTGTCACTGTGTGTTAAAAAAGGTATTTCCTTTAGCTGGCCTAGGAGTTCCCCACCCTGGTCCAGGGGAGCCACAGGGGAGCTGGGTTCTCCTATCCCTCACCTGTGGAGCCACAGGGTTCTGCTGAGTTTACCAGTCTTCGTCCTGGGGAGCCAGAGTCACCATTGTTACTCAGAATTTAGCTAGTTGTGGTGATTGTACAAGTAACTCAACTCACTGGTTTCTTATGTCGGAATCAGTTGCTGATTTGAAGTTGAAAACTGAAAATCAGCAGAATCCTGTGGCTGTCTAGCACCAGAGTTGGTCATCCCGGAGCTATACAAATACGACTTTATGAACAACGACTGAGATTTGGACAAATGAGACCGACTACACTGTTCTCCCATCTGGAAAAAAACCAGGTTTAAATCCCAGGTGCTCTGATAAACAGAGCAGAAACATTTTACACTAGAGCTAGGAACAACAATTATAAAAAAATAATATAATTAATAGGCTTTAAGAAGTTATGGCTTTGCAGTAGTTTAGGACCCTGGGCCATCAGCCTGTATTTCCCCATTAGATATTTCAGCTCGTACGTTTGAGTATGATTTACGAGCCGTAATAACGGTCAAAGGGTATCGAGTTTCGAATCCAACAGCGCTGCGTAATTTTCTGCTGGCGCTGGGCCATGTGACCTGCGCTAAGCTCGGATGACGAGGCTGAATTCATGGTCCTCCGCCAGGCCGCCGCTTAACCTGATCTGGGAGTTCTCTGCTGCGCCTGAGGTCATGCAGGCTAAAACATAATGGCTGAAAAAGGTATATGTAAAGAAATATCCTTTGTATCACAGGGGTGCAAAATACAAAGAGAAGAAATAAATCTAGGTCGGTGCGGTGGGTAGCACTGTTGCATGGTTTCCCCGTGTCCACGTGGATTTCCTCCGGGTACTCTGGTTTCTTCCCACAGTCCAAAGACATACAGGTTAGGCTCATTGGAGAGTCTAAATAGCCCCTAGGTATGAGTGTGTTAGTGATTGGTGTGTGTTCCCTGCGATGGACTGGCGAACTGTCCAGGGTGTGTTCCTGCCATGTATGCTGGGATGGGCTCCAGCACCTCCTGACGCCCTTACCAGGAAAAAGTGGGTATAGATAATGGAGGAATGGATGGATGGAATAAATCTACAGTAAATGGGCTAAATGTAAGAATCGCCCAGGAAGTAAATTTGAAGTCTTTTAGAATTTCTCTTATGAATAGCAAAAAATGTATATATATATATATAAAGAATTAGGAACTCTACTGGTGAGGATTTGTAATGACTTTCAGAGAGTGCTGAGTGTTTGAAAATAACTGCCTGCAGGAGGCTATGAACGACCGTAACAAGCTCGCAGTTGCCAGAAACTGAAAGTCTATGATGACAGTGAATGAACAGAAAGATGCCAATTAGATTGAACAGGGACTGAGTTGGTGACAGATTTTAATTAGAGAGTCAATCACATCGCCGACACAAAGACACAGCGACACTCTCAAATGAAGTGTCAGAACCCTCTGAGACTCTGCAAATCTTTTGTAATCCCAATAGGGGGATCCGTTTTTATACTGTCCCTAACTAAATATATTTAGATTATATTTATATTTAGGTTATTATTTTAGCGCAGATGGTACTTATGTATTTATAGAATACATCTAATGGCACAACCAAAAAAAAAAAAAAAGATATTTTGAGCTGTTTTGAGAGCTCTCAGCCCTAAGGGGTAGCTGTCAGAGTGATTAAAGCTACAGCCTTTGAGCAGAATTTCCCTCAGGTTTGCCTTTCAGGTCAGCTACTGCCCTGAACTCAGAACTTCAGCCAGGAACCACAGTTTGCATTCCAGGTTAGCATTTGGCCCAACCTCTGAATTTCACTTGGGTCCACCGCATCACCAGGTCCTGAGCTGCCGTGGTGTACCTGCACTGCGCGACAGGTGGAGGTCAAGGTTCACAAGTCTGCAGATACTTAAAATAAGCCAAAGCACAGTTGCCTTCATTCACTGTGTATCAGGGATCTCACACTCCAGTCCTGGAGGGCCGCAATGCCTGCAGGTCTAACTCCAGTCCTGGAGGGCTGCAGTGCCTGCAGGTCTAACTGTAGTCCTGGAGGGCCGACCACTGGCCACTCACACCATTGGCTACTTGCGGTCTCATGCAGTTTTACATCACAGGCCTCTCACATGGCACTCGCAAGGGGAGGAATGTGCGCACGTTATCCGACAGCTGTAACCATGGTGACGGAAACATTTGCGTGCGAGGCGTGTGTGAAAGCTCTGCGAGCAGCGGCAGGATGCGCTGACCTTTCACCACCCACACAGGTGAGCCGTCAATCACAGAGAACACTCCTGTACACCGCCACCCTGAGCCTAACGGCGTGATTTCTCACCGCCGGCTACCGGAAGCCCAGAGGCCTCTGCTCTCACACTCCTTTAACAAGTGTTTAAATTCAGTTTTCTTTCTGCGTGCTGGATACTCAAGTTCTGGAACCCGTGCTGAGATATCTTTTTCGTACTGGGTGTTAATTATGTCGATTTCACAATTTGCATTTTTCTTTATGTATATAGGACTATACCTTTACTTTTGCCCAGCAGGACAGGAATGGCTTTATTTGAAATCCTGGCCCAAGTGGCAGCAGTATCTTGAGATTAATTGTTGAGTGGCCATCAGCCCCTTTGGAGAACTCTTGCCATTTGTCTCTCCCCCTCACTATCCCTCTTTCTCCATCTCTCCATCTATTATCCTATCATCTATCTCTCCATCCCACTTCAAAGTAAGATTTGGCCCTGTCTTCTGGTCTGTGATGTTGGCTGGACGCGATCACAGCTGGCCCTTAAGCTGCTGTTTGTGTTTGTCAGTGTGGGATCAAACTGCCTCTCGCTCACAGAAAGAGGGAGGGAGAGGGAGAGAGGGCTGAATGATGGCTTACACCAGACTGATTCATTACATTTGGCCTAGATTTTAAACTTGGAATGTAAGGGTGCTGGTTCTATACCTGTGATGTCATGCTATCATACAGTATCACCTGTGATGTCATAATGCAAGATCACCTCAGATGTCACAACACTGACTATGTCAAGCCATTATACAGCATTGCCTGTGATGTCACAATGCAACACCACCTACAGTTGGTTTTTGTACTGCTGTTGTGTCTTTAGATACAGATCAATACAGAGCATGTCCTCATAAGCAATATATCTAACCCACGACCTCTCAGCTATCGCAACCAAACACTTAACTGTGTAAAAAATGGAGCGGTTTTTCTGTCATCGTTAGGCATACAGCATCGGTTTGATATTGTCTTTTCTCCATAAAGGTTTCTTTAGTTCCTGACATTCACACAAATGTTTGGTGTCCTACAGAAGGCAGAGGGGCAGAGAATTCAATGTGTGTGTGTGTGCATGCGCGCGCGTGTGTGTATATGAATGTGTTTGTGAGTGTGTGTGGGTTTTAGAACCCTCACCCTATAACCACTCCAGGGTAAAGGGAGAGAGAAAGAGTGGGGGAGGTCATTTTTCTTTGTACATTTTGATCAGTAACAGTGATCTCTGTAAATTCAAGAGTTTTTGTTTAATATACCCATTAATGCCATCTAAATATGCATTTGACCCATGCCTGGATTCAACGTATCCAAAGCTCTGGTTTCAAACAGAGAGATAGATAGAGAGGAAGGAAAAAATACAGAAAGAGTTGGCGGCAGCATATTACAATACACTCTGTTTTAATATGATTTAATACTACCCAGCAGACTTACATCTCCACAGCTTTTTCATTGGCCTAAACCCCAAACAATTACCAGTAATGACAGCATACTCAAAACTCTAAAGCCAGACAGCAAGAAGGTTCATGTTTAAGCCTTTTGCCCCTGTTCCCCCTAATGCTGTGGACCAGCTGAACCTGCTCCTGTACTGCTGAATAATGCACCAGCAGTGATAAACTGCCTGGGTACACAGAGAATTAAGGCAATGGGGGGAGGTTTGGGGAGGTTTGGGGGGGGCTTGCTCATCTTTTAAAAATATCTATATTTTAAGCCTAAGAATTTCATAATTCCACTTATGAAACCAATAACTATAGCTCATAGGGTGACACAAAATAACACATCTCCTACTGTGACACAAATACACAGTGAAATGTCCAATGTTAATTCAACTCTTAACAGATGACATTTGCTCCCACATTCCAAAGTGGGACCAATTGTTATCGGTTAAGAGTTGAAGTAACACTGGCCATTTCACTGTGTACCAGGTAAATGTGCATTTAACTCGAACATGGATTCATACTTAATCAGGACACCAATAGTAAATGTAATAAAAAAGTTGTCCGGGATCTTGACACATCGGCTCTTTTCCCTGTCTGCTGCCTTTAATTAATTTATAGGCAAACAGCGTATAGGCCTACAAATTGCTACAGATCAAACAGCATCGTTAAAGTGCTAGCTACCGCCGAGCCGTGCGTACGCGCTGTCAACCACGGAACGTTTGCCCCAGCCTCTCCGCAGGAAATAATGCGATGAATTGATATAACCGACCGATGTATAGGGTTAATTCAAAAAAGTTTAAGCAAAGAGCAGGAGCAATACCAAGTTATTAGTTTCAAAACCGATACTGTGCCGACAGCTAGTTTTCTAATTAGTGATTACAGTTTAGAGCGAGTCCCAATCTATCCAGAAAGGGCAGTGTGTGGCACACCTGTTTCTACTAATCCACTTGAGTCTTTGCTAAGCACCTTGATTAGTAGAATCAGGTGTGTGCACCAAAACTGGCCCTTTCTGATAGACTGGGGACCAGCTCTAAACATGAAGCACTAACTGGAAAATAAACAGCTGTAATATTCTGGATTGCAGTTGGGTTGGATGAACCAGACACAGTGGTCCCCCAGGATCGAGTGTGAGAACCACTGCGTTAGAGGGCCATGTTCCCCCAAGGCCAAATAATCAGTGCCCCTAGGCAGTGACAGGAACGCCGTGCTGTAGGCGACGCTGTCTTTGGGATGAGACGTAAAACCGAGTTCCTGACTCACCGTGCTCTCTCAACCTGCCACCACATCACCCCCTGATTTAATAGGCTAAAAACTGTTATCTCCCTCTCCGCCTCAGCTGATGTGTTGTGAGCGTTAGCCTACGACGCAAATTGGCTGTCGTGCGTCACCCAGGTGGGTGATACACATCGATCGTGGTTATGGTGAGTTTCCCCTCACAACTGTGAAACACTTTGAGCGTCTGGAAAAGTGATGCATAAATGCAGTGTTTCGTTTAATTTCTAATATTACGTGAACTTACAACCTTACATTACAATGCTGTGGAAGGGAGTTGTAGCCCTATAAATCGACTGAAAATAACAGGTGCTTGATCGCTCGGGGCAGGCACGGTCAGTATATTTAAACGTGTTAAAGTGAGGAAAATAAGATGCTTTTTGTTTACACATCATAAATAATCTCGGGTAAATAAGCATCGTGGGCAACGGAAGAATTTTCCATAGGCTTCGCTGTGATACCCGGCGTCCTTAACGAAAACAGGAGATGGGCTACGTACGCTAGACCGAACTAAAACCATATGGAAATTCCAGAAATAGCCATCATTTATAACACGTATAAAACACTCAGGGCACGCAGGATAGCCATGTTATAAATATAATCACTCTTCCAGCGGCCTCAAGTTTGAAGACGATACAATGAGTATTTATTTATATTTGTATTAAAAAGGTTCAATTTGATTCAGATTTTCATTTAATTTTCAGGGACATGTTCTGAGCCTGGAATGGGTTTTTAATAGACTGCAGGTTAAACTCTCGCTGGGTCCATATGCTTTCAAGCTGTGTGAAGCACCAGAATCAGCATTTTTACACCGTAGAGTTGAGCACCGCGGACTCAGGTCTGGAACTGCTACAGCAGACTACTTCGATTCACTTAACTGGCATGGCCACACACCGGCACAGTGTCACCAAGTCCACTATTCACTACACAATATTAATTTAAAAATCATTTGCTACAACCGTCATCTTATTGTCCTGCTCCCTTAAATTTTGTGTGCTACCGCCTTTTCATCTTAGAAACTAACCGGGTGGTGATTTGCGTGGCTAACGCAGATCAGTCTGGTCTTTTATACCTGTTCCAGCCGTTTCCCTCAACAACTGCACACGGTTTGGCATGATGCATTTAACGCTTTGCATGCTATTTGTGTGACACCGCGGCACAGCTTCAGAAAAAATGACAGCCAATCACTAGTCTCCTTGTAATTGCGGAGTGACAATGACATGCCACTGGCTGCCAAGGTTGTGTAATATATGGAGGTCTTACCAGAGACCTCTTTGGAGATGAAGGTCAACCTCTCTCACTCACTCACTCACACACATACACACGTAAACGCACATTCCTACCTGGAAAGATTGATTGTGGAACAATTCTAGCAGACTTGAAAGTACAATGAAAATCCCTTAATTTATTCCATAAGGAGTAAGATCTGCAATCCTGCAGAGGAGGCGTGAGTTACAACAACCCTGGAAAAATAAATATTTCCAAAAACCTTTTCTTGTTTACCAACTGGAACATTTTTTTTCCTGTGTTGATCACAAGCTGGTCTCGATGTCTGACAGGTAGCCCTTTATCACAGAGCTCTGGAATCTTGAACCAGCTGCACAGACCTACATCTCCAATACAACCTGTCATCCAAAGACTACAAAGCCCTGAACACACACTATAGCCACTGCCATCACTGAACACAACCTACAGACACTCATTACAGCACCCTGAACACTATGGACTTAAGGACCTGGTATTCTTGTACTCATAAAGTGCCTTTTGAGTAGGAGTGCTGAACTAGGAACAGTTCTGACCTTAGCAGTGTGTCTCAAATGTGTACACAGTCTTGTCACTGTCAGGTTGATGTGGGTTTTTCCTTCACGAGTCAGTGACATACTGTGGCAAAGGGAGCGCAGGCTAAGTGCGCTATATGCTAGCGCTAAAGCTGCCGCTGCACTCGGGACAGAGTGTTCCTGTGCATAGAGTAATCAGATGAATGATTCATAGCACAGACTCGTCCTCACGCTGGAGGAGAGACTGAGGACTGCCCTATTATCTCCACTACTCGGGGAGGGAGGGAGAGAGAGAGGGAGAGAGGGAGGAAAGAGATCAAGATAGATACTGAGAAAGAAGAAAAAGAAGAGAGGTGGAATGTGGGGTAAGGTAACAGAAAAGAGAGATGGACAAAGATTAGGCAAAGGGTGAGGGAGAGGGGCGGAGTCAGTACTTGCCAACCCGTCACTGTAAAGTCGTGGTACAGCCTCTTCCCGAACTTACACTGCAGTCTCCTGGGGAACTCCAGGTGTGTGAACTGCCCCCCCCAGCAGGTACGGCTGCACGTACGCCTGTAACAGGAGAGTTCAGGTACTCAGCTCACCTGTCCTGGGGCAGGCAGGTGAGCTCACTTGACTGTGCCAATGCAAATCACTCAATTTTCATACTAAAGTATTACCAACCAACAGAAAGCATGGCTATTGCACCACATAATTAAAATAACCATCATAATCATTGGCATTATCATCACTACAAACAGAATATTACATTAATATTATAGATTCCTCTTCTATTCATCGTCTCTGTAGATATGGACATATGCGTATGAATGTTAAACAGCAGCATAAACTGCCCAGAGAGAATAACCACGGTAAAAAGAAAAGTCAATTTCCCATTTTCCTCACCACAAATTGCCGCTTCTGTCGCCCTCATTCGGGAGTGAACTCTGTAGTCATGGGGATGACCTCTCTGCTCCGAATGATGACGGCTCTGACGATGAACAACAGCAGAGCAAACAACACCGTAAAAAAAAGAAACACTTAAATCCATCTCCATGACCCACATGACTGTGTGCAAGAAACAGTTTCGGGTTTTTCTAACAGAAGCACTTAAAGTTTGACTTCAGGATGCAGATATAGCCCTTTCATCCTTTGCTCAGGAAGGTCTATGAAGGAGTCCATATAAAAATAAATTTATATTTCCATATTTCGTAAATAACATATTCTTGACATCTGGATAAAATAAACCTCGTCCGGTTTTAACATCCTTGGAAATACTATTTTTTTGCTAAATAGCCATGTCTTCTATCGATCCACAGTATCCAAATTATCATCATCTAAGCATGTCACCATGTGCTAGTGTTTTAACCAGCCACTGCATTGCAGACCGTAGCGGGTGCGGGATAAATGTGTTTAAGGTGAAGGTTAATGATTTTATTTAATTTATTGCAGGCATATTTGCAGACCCACAGGCCAGCTGAACAGGAAGCACGTTTGGTCTAAGCTGAAGCCACGTGGCGGAGCACCGTTATGAATAACA
Source organism: Anguilla rostrata (assembly GCF_018555375.3). Taxonomy (NCBI): domain Eukaryota; kingdom Metazoa; phylum Chordata; class Actinopteri; order Anguilliformes; family Anguillidae; genus Anguilla; species Anguilla rostrata. The sequence continues at coordinate 45,762,648 of NC_057939.1, read as the reverse complement.
GTGTGTGCCGGGAAGCCTCGTCACAAAGGCCAAGTAAGTAAGGTGGGGTGATCTTGCTTGAATATCCCTGTTTGTTGGGCATTGCTAACTGTTACTGTGAATTAGAACACATTTTTGTCAGGTTTTTTGTGACCTCCTCTGTTATTAGAGATATTTTATTTAGGAACATGGAAAAATGGGAAGTTGAATTGGACACTGATACAAAAATAAAAAAATCTAATAAAACAAGCCATTATTGGGCACTGGGCAGCCTCCAGAAATACTGTACATAGCCGTAACTGTGTGTCCTACAAACAAACACAGGCACTTACACACAGAAAACACACACATACTGAAAACACACGCACGCACACACACACAGAGAAAATACACACACATGCACACTCACACACTGAAAAAACATGCACGCACACACACGCATGTACACACATACATCAGTTGCGTGCGATATACAGAAAACAGCAGCTTGAGCTACTATGTTGCAGTCCTGCAGTTAAGATGCTTGTTTTCATAATCCCTCTTTCATGCTTGAGACGTGATGAAGCCTTCCAAGACACAAAGGAGAACAGCTATGATGATATTAAACCCTTTATTTTATAGCCACCTACACGGCTAAAGCAGACCATGCGGATCTCTGTACACCTACGCCCAGGAGCACGGCTCAGCCAAGCGACTGGTACCTCATCACACTGCTTAATTAAACAGATTCATTATGCTAATTAAACCAAGGGATGATTAAAATATCCATTATATGAATTAATGAGATGAATAATTAATTGCTCACTTGATTAATTATAAAAGTAACACAAAATAGAAATATGAAACTTATTTTCATATAAGACATCACAAAATAATCCAATATCCAGTGGGAATTGACCAGTTCAATCTGGTAGAAAAGTAGAGAGTGTGTTGCACATTGAAACTCAGTCACGCCCTTTGACCTTTAAGTGAACAGTCAGTCTCCTGCTCAGCCACACGAGAGACAGCGCTGTGCGTTCTCACTCCGAAAACCTGAACCGGCCATGGGGGTAACAGAGCCAGGCACGTGTACAGATAAACACCAACATATGCTGAAGCATAGGCCTCGGTCACGCAACAGCAAAGGTGCCATTTTATTTAAAATCACATGCCCTTTGTGATCACAATGTACACCCTCCCCACAACCTCTCTCCCACCCCATGACCTCTCTCCCAAATTGAAGGAGAACGCCCCTGCTAAGAGATGTTGTAAAAAAAAAATAGTCAACAGTTCAGCATTTGCTAGATAAAATGAAAAAGTAAAAACACCCCAGGGGTTCAAAAACTGGTTTACATAAAGAACACAAAGACACAAACATGCACTGAAATTATGCTTTTTTTTCCTGGGGGGTGGGGTTGGGGGGGTGCAATGGGGTAGGTGTGACCCCCACGGCCTCACAGGATCATGGACACGAGTGCGCATATTTCAGCTCAGGTGTAGCCTTGGTAGGCGAAGTCATTTTAAAAATCAGCGAGGGGTGGGGCGGTGATACTACCTAAAGCGCTCTCCTACAGCAGTGAATAATGAGTCACCGGCAGCGCGGGATTTATCGCCGGAAATAAAAAGTGACGCCACAGCAGCACCGCCGCCGTTCTTCAAAGTCCGCTCGTGCTCAGCCGTCGTAAACGCGCCGTGTCCCGCATTCAGCGAAGCGGCGAGCCGCGACGCCTAATTACACCTGGCTCTCCTGGCGCCGCTGGCGAAAACACCGTGTGCAAACGGTAAAATTACCGATTTATATGCAAATGAAGCGCGTGTGAATAGCGGGGAGATTCGCATGTAATAACAGAGGGAAGTATTAGCGCGGTGTATTGCGCTGAATTCCGCATGCGTCCGCACCCAAGGAAACCTGGAAAGGCGGCTCTGTTTCCAGGTCTCAGAGCCTCCATCTTTTATCCAGTGAATGAACACTGGTGGTGACAAGCCCACGACCAGGGCTCCCGCTACCGTAAGCCCATAACTATGGCTCTGCAATATTTCTCGTACGCACCCATGCAGTTGCGCCATAAAGGTGGGGGATGGTTGGGCGGTGGAGGGGGGGGTCAGTACGATTCCCTGGGCCCTGACTGACTGTGGCCCTCAAAGAATATGAGAACATTGGGTTTTCTGGTGTGCTCGTGGAGGGGTCGAATATGAAAATCCCAGTTGCAGCCTCTGTGCGCATGTCTCCAACAGGCTCCAATGAAGGCTGTGAGACCAGCGAACGTGGAAACGGGACGTGACCTGAACGACTGCACCGCGAAGAGTAAGCGGTTTCTAGACTGAGATAAATTAATTGGCCAAATTACATTCGCCAGAAAATACAGTGCAGTTGCGCACAACTGATATGCCAAAAATGCCTGCTACTACCTCATACCCTACAGTATTGGAGGGAATTATGGGAAAATAAGTGACATGATTGATGGATTTCCTTCCCTCACGTCAGAACATATTGGATTGTGGTGCTGTGATGTGTCCTTCCATTATTAAATTCATATGTCATATTTAGACCCCTGCCCCAATAAGGGTTTATCGTAAATTTAAATGAAGATGGCAGAATGTGTTGAAGGACACCACCATCTAGTGGCCAAAGACCACTTAAAATAATTTTATCTGGTAAAGCACAGGCTCTAATAATGCTACCAGTAAACTGATGCTAGTAGTGGTAACTAGTAGTGCTGCCCCCGTCCTCAGCAGTGACCTTGTAACTACAGGCAACCAGATTGAAAGGAGTAACATAATTATGATCTTAAATAAGGAAACGGAATAGCAGAAACTGGAAAAAAGACACAGTTCAAGTACACTCCAACATGGACAGGGTTTTATTGCCATTTAGAGTACACGAGTCGAAAACGAGATCTGGATTTCGTAGCCCAGCTGTCAGCGCCAGCGACCGGGCTGCTCCAGTGTTGGTGGTACCGTAGCTCTTTCAGTTCTGAAAGCGAGCGCTCCATTCTAAGCCAGATGGCTGTGCCATTTTCCATGTGGGCAAAAAAAAAAAATCTACTTTGATGCAATGGATGGAAACCATATGCTGCAGGTTTTAATGGCGCCGCCTCAGACAGTGGATTAGCAGGATGAGTGGGTGTAGCGGGCATTTCAGAGACAAATAAAAGCAAATTAAAAAAAGCAAATTTCTTTGTAAAGCTAATTTTACCAAACGTTTGTCATAATATGCTAATTACAGCATAGAATCAATCCTAACAGTCACACTGACAAAGAGAATCTCCCAAATCAGCAGTAACCTTGGGAGGAGCCAGACTCAGTAGGGGGAGCCCTTCGTCTTTGAGAAGAATTTGGGCGGGGAGGACCTCCTCTTGGTTGTGGGAGTTTTATTTGGGGCGCAGGTGCCTCCCATCATCCTCTTTGCACACAGAACCTCACAGTAGGCCTGATCCTTATTCAGAGTGCTCTTCCCTGTGTTAATCACTCAGCAGGAGACAATGGGAAAACTTCAGCAAATTCAAGGGCCATCAAACTCGCGTGAACTACTGTGGGTCTGTGAAGTACATTTACAATAAGTAACAGTATAATAGACAGTGTCCTCAATAAGCGTGGAAACGGCAGAGTGACATTTATTTTTGCTATATATTAAAGCCATTTCAATTTAAGATCAAAAGATGAATGAGACAAAAGTACTGGCAGTCAGCTTTAATTTCATGGTATTTACATGCGTATATGTTTTGCCATGACCATTTTACAGAAACTGCTGCTTTTGTGTTGAGACGAGGGTTACACACTGCACCACCATGCCGCCCCGAGCGCGTTCTTTCCCGGTTATAAGCAGTAAATGGGGCGAACAAATCAATATTACAGTCTGGAACTGTGTGATTTTACACAGCTGCTTTCAATGAATTTCACCGCACTATAGTAGAATAAAGACAAGCAATGGCAAGAGCACATTGAGACCAGATCAAAACATAATGTGCCTTCATCACTCATCTACCGTCATCCACATCAAATGAGCTTCTTACTTTGCATGTAAAATGTGTTGAAATGTATTTGAATAACCCTGTTGCTGGGGTGAAGCAGTCATTCTCACAGCATTCGAATTTAAAATGCTGTGGAAGACAGATCGGTGACGGAAACAGTGATTGTAGGCTAGGGGCTCCCGAACATGCTGGCAAATTTCTGTGATCCACTCCCCATTTAAAATGTCGCCTTATTCTGGAGTTTATGCACACACAAATAAACTCCAAAATGAGCACGGTCATGTGACACACCAGGATTTGGTCGCGGGGCCGATCCTTTGAGAGACTCATTCCCCGTAGCGGGTGGTCACCAATTCTAGGTCAGACTTTTAGAATTGTAAAACATGACGGGTACTTTGGGCCCTCATCATGTAAGACCATCTGTGCACGGTCCATGTAATACCATCTCTGTGAGGTCCGCTTCTGTTTGACCACCTCTGTGCGATTCATGTGAGACCATCTCTGCGTGGTCCATGTCAGACCATCTGTGCGTGGCCCTGTTGTTGAATCTATGCAGCGCTGGGTCTTCTTTTGTAAAAATTTTAAGTCCAATCCCGGTAGAGGCAGCTTTGTGCACATGGCAGCCTGTATGACTCATTCAGTCCCCCACAGGCACCACGTGCAAGACACAGACATCCCCCCTCCCAGCTTTTCCTGCAAATGCTGACATTACAATGATAATAGCTAGTGTTTGACTGACAGGTGTTTGAGCTGAGACCATTATTGTTTGTGAACGCAGAACCGTGTCACCGCTTAACTGCCTAGACCCCAGTGTGTTCTAAAACCGTTCAAAAGCAACTAAGTCGCAGATGTGTCAGGAGCTTGGACAGATTTTTACTGACATTAAAGTGGAATTATTGACACTGAAATAAACTACTGGTGACTGTGCTGGTGTCTATGAGACTCACTGGTCTTCAGCTTTATTGCTGTCCACTCTTGAGATGAACTTTGTAATTTGTAATTTGCCTTTTGTTAAAAATGTGGATGTTGATTAGCTACAGTATATTGTGCTCCATAATTGCTGCATATATTATTCATTTGATAAAAATAAGGATATTAACCTTATTTATTTCTAAATTATCTTATGGAGGAAAATGGATAATAACAAAGGAACATTGGATGTTTTAAATGTTTAATAACACCATTAATTGAACTGAGGATGTAACCAGTCAGAGAAATATGGACAAAAACCTAATTTCAGTCGCAAGGAAATTGCCCTTTGTTAGAATGAATGAATTCAAGACTTTAATGAAGCCAAACTGGCAGAATGTCTGCATCTATAATTCATGAATGCGTTTCACTGACCTCATAAGGTCAGCAGTTGTGATAATGTTCCCTTAAATCTGCAGTGTGATATAGTAATGAATGCATTGTAGTAATGAATGCATTTAAGACCTTCTTTATTGACGTATAGAAAGAAGATTCAAAACTAACTTGGCATTGATGCCTGCTATTATTTTTAATAGAAATTCAAGATCACAGCCAGTATGTCTTCCTGCTGTTTGTTTTTACGCAATGCGAAAATATTTTCCTTTTGTAGAGGTTGATGCCAAGCTCGTACATGGCAGGCCGTGCTGCTCTTAGGTCTGAATTCAATGAACATTTTTCCTAAACTCTGACTCATGATTAATTGCACGTGTTGCTGTTTTTCCATAACAGACACGGTTTGGTGAGTTTGGAAGGAGTGCAAAATTGCATTAATTGCCATGACAACAGTTTGAATTGAACCCTTTGCTTTTACCTCCCAGGGTCACTAACACCGTTAAATTCAGTTCCTTGCATTCCACACTTCTTCCTAGCCCTCGAGTTGTAAGGGTTGTCATGACTACGGTGCTTCGAAAGAGTCTGGAACGATCCGGCCGCTGTGTTCTGACAGAAGGGCAGCGATGCTTTGCCTGTCTAGTATTAGCAGAATGTTGAAGGCAAAGAAAGTTGATCGTACCAGCGGCTAACCACTAGGGGTCAGTATAGGGCTATATCGCTGCATAGCTAACAGAAGCATCCCTGTAAGTCAGTGGTTCGCAACCCTGTTCCTGGAAAGCTACCCGTCCTGAAGGCTTTAATTTCAACCCAATATGTGGCACACCTGAATCTACTAATTAGCTGCTCAACAAGATCTCTAGCTGTTGAATGCAGTGTGATTTGTTAGAGTTGGAGTGAAAACCAACAGGATGGTAGATCTCTTGGAACAAGGTTGGGAATCAAATATGTAAGTGGAGCAATGACATTTTTTGAAGCCAGGTTTGATCTGGTTGCTTTGTAATTGTATAAAATACCTAACTATACAAATTTAAGCATGTTACTGTTTTCCAAGTCAACAGGCAGACATGGGCTTTTTAAACTCCTTTCATTGTTTTTATTGAATATTTAGTTTATTGTGGAAACAAGGGACAACGGTACCCAAAATGACTATATTTGGAAAAGGCTTGTACAGCATCGAATGGAGAAAGAGCTGGTCCTCTGTGGGGTGAATGGGAAATAATTGTCCTTATTAGTTGTCCTTAATTGTCCTTAATTGCCCACCCATGCAGAAAGGGAGGGAGATGAAATGCACTGCGTAGACCAGAGCCTTTTGAATAATGTCACATCAGCTCACACAGCAAATATTTGATTGGCTGCTGGTTCCCAGACTGTTTGACTGAGTGCATGAGATACCTCACAGCACCACGGAGAGCAGAGGAAGAAAGATAGGGGTGGGGGGGGGATGAAAGACAGACCAAGAAAGAGAGGAACAAGATAGCAAGAGAGAGGGAGAGAGAGAGTGATACAGGGAGAGAGAGAGAGAGAGATATACATTATATGCTTTTACCCCTGAGGTCACAGAGAGTGAGATTATTTTGTGAAAATGGAGATTGTAAATGTCAAGGCTTGAGGCTTGATTCTCATTATGGCTGTGATTTATGCTAAATGCAGTTTCCTTTCCCCCTGCCATGCCTTGAACCCAAGAGCTCCGCAGTTAAACAAAAATAACCAAAATAAATGAGACACACAGACAATGATATGGTGCATACAAGGTAGCTGCCATGCAAGGTAAATACTTTTTAAAAAGGTTGTGGGACAGCTGTGGTTATACTGCAAGTTTCCAACTCTCTTTGTCTGCAATGTATACAAATGATGGGAAACAAGGTGTAGACAGTTATCTGGCAATTAGGAAACATTGTTGGCTTGCAGGAAAAGGCCTGAATGTCAATCAGAACTATTGTGACATCATCACTTAAACAGAATTTCTTCTGATTGCAAACTTCAGTTTATTATCCCAGCTGCAGTGCATTTTTACAACTGACCCTGAAACCAGAAAGGAAAACAGCAGTCCGTAACTTTCCTAGTTTCCCAGAGTGCAAGAGTGCTGATGGAATCTCTGTAGTTTTTAGCCATTAAAAAAAATCTATTAATCAGTTTTACCTATTCCTAATCAGGCCACTGTTGTAATTACATAAAAAGCGTCAATTATTTAATTAACATGGATAAATAATAACAATTTCAGTAATGTTAATGAATACCTCATTATTTCAGAAGTATTACCCCGTGCATCAAATACATTTGTTTGTCATTCATTATTAATCATTGCTAATGATGTTCATGCCTCAATGAACCGGCAGAGAACAAATCACTCATGCTCTAACTAGCGTATTAGCCATGTCTGTTCCTTTTATGATGACCGTTCCCTCATGCCTGTTTAAAAGCTATAGGACCCTGTTGTTTAAATGTAGCCCATTAAATAGGATATACACTGAATGCAGAATGTACAGTACGTAGGATGTGCAGTTGTGTAGTTTTGAGCATGAGAACTCACTTTAGCCCTTCTAGTCTACAAAACGATGAGTATGAACAGATAGGCTACTATGCTGACATTCAGGATATCTTCATTTTTAAAATTCTATTTATTGTCTTGTAGTGTTTGTGTGGTCAACTCCAGTCCTGGAGGGCTGTGTGTATGTATAGGTTCCCAATGTGTTGTGGGAGCGTTTACTGTGCGAGTTGATATAATGTATTTGTGTGCTTGATAGGTTGGATAACTGCACGAAAGTTCATGTTTTGTTGAGTACACACCTCTACTGACCTCATATAAATATTTATAATACCTGAGGTTTTATTACCTCTTATTAAAGTATGTGTATTAAACATTGTTAAATCAATAATTAAAATTCAACAAGTCTTGTTAGTGACTCTTGCAATGTCTGTTTTTAAAAGGTTGGATTCCTGCTTCTCTGATTCAGTCCTCTTTAATTCAGAGAATCATTACAGGCTGCAGGAGGGCAAAAAAGAACTGTTTCTCTGCTTTTATTGGTTCATTATTTCAAGAGTGGAGAGGTAGGTTGGGCAGTAGAACAACTCATAAATAGAGTTCAGTTCATACTTGAGTATTTCTCTAAATATGTCAAGTCAACATGAACTTACAAAAATGTTCACGCTTAAATTGAATTTGAAATGTGTAGATTGTTCTTAGCTGAGAGGTTTTATTTTAAAAGAAACTATTTAGATTCTTGCTGAAACAATGTCTTGTTAGGTTTCTGTGCTTTTGTTTTTTTTGGAAATTTCTGAATGAGCCTTTGAGGTGGGCATCCTTGGTCCAAGAAAGATCGGCACCCTTCAAAAAAAAAATGAAGAGGAAGGTTTTTCATCTTATGCCATACTCACCCTTTACTCGCTCTGGCAATTTTCCCTGAATTGATTTTGCTGAATGTTTTGACCTTCCTTTTTGATCCTACAACTCAGAAAGGCATATTAATTATGCAACAAATCAATTAGATTCCCCGGTTTTGCACAGAATGTGCGTGTTTGGAGAATATAGGGTTAAATTACAAAACATTTTTTCTCATCCTCATGTCATGTACATCTGCTTGCTCTGAGCCATGATTTCAACACAGTTCAATTTCAACTGCCGTTTTTTTGTGCAAAGTTGTTTCACTCTCTTCTTTTCATTTGTATCTCTGGGCCATTTGGTCATAGTTTATCCCGGACCATAGGCAATAGAGGTCTTTTGCTATTGCTTTCTGAACAGCGCGTACACGCTAAAACCCAACTCTGATTTAATGGCCGTGTGGCAGATGGCATAACATGACTGATGACACGTATACGTTTGAGAGCCTGTTACAAGATGCCTTTTATTTCCTGCCAAGTTTTTTATTTCCTGCTGAGTCCCATTGGACCAAATCCACACACACACACGCACAAACACACATGCATGCACCAACTCACGCGCGCACACACACACATGCACACACACACAAACACCCAAGCAAGCCTGTGGGTGCCTGAAATATTGATGGGATCCTGGACCCCTCATTTTTATTACCTGTAGAGAAACCCACGAAACCACTTTAGCACAGCAGTTTGAGGTAACAGAGTTGTTGTCTGAAAGTCCAAATTCTCTGCGTCACAGAGTTTGATATTTGCTGATGAGCTCCTTGGCTTTAGCATCTCTACTGAAGGGTTAAAAGCAAGTGGCACTGCTTTGATTTAAATTTAGATGCCCGGAGCAGATGCCCTAGCATGCTATCATAATACAGCTGAGATGTTGTCCTACAAACTGCTGGAAAAAACAAGTGCTTTAAGCACAGAACAGTGGAAATGAGCTGTTTAAGGTCAGGGTCCTGATGGGACCCCTTTCATCTCCTAATTTTGAGCGACGCCCCTGCCACCCCCTCACGCCCGGTAGGGTCACATCTATCCCCGTTGGCAGGAAATGGGGCCTCTTGTTTTTGAGAATTTGTTTGGTGAATGGGCACTTAACCGGCTCGTCGGTTAAAGCTAGGCCCTTTACTGTCGAGCACGGCAGTACAGCAAACACTGCACTTAGGAACAAAATATGTTTTGAAAGAAGGAAAAAAAAAAGATTCAAGGTAGTGATAAGTAGGTTGCAACCATCTTGGACTCGCTTGAGTTTTGTGTGAAGATAAGTTGAACAAAGATGATGTTTTAACGAAGAGAAACTTGTTTATTTGAGTTCAGGTGGCAGTGGAGGGAGCAGTGAACTTAATCAGCTAATGGATGCTGTAGATATATTAATTGGGGATTAATATATCAATTGAAAAGATTGTTTCTTAGGAAATATCCAAGGAAAGCCACTTGGGCAAAGTCAGCAAAGGACATTTCTTTAAATGTGATTTTTCCCCCCCTGCTTTATGGACAATGTCAATTTAAAAAATGTTCTCTCAGATTCAAAAACTTCTTTGCAGTCATTATTCATCAGCACTGTACTTTTAAATAAGTGCTCCTGTGGTTTGATTATACTTGGTTAAACTGTCAGACAGGCGTGATTGTAGGGTTGAGTTTATCTATTTATCTTTGTACTTAAAACTGCTCCGTTCTTTGAAAAGTATTGTTTTTTGTCGATACCATTTGTGTTTAAATTGACCGGTCTTGGATGTTGCTGCTGCTCCCAGAGTTTTGTCAGATAAATGCTGTGACATCGGGAAGTCTTTGCACAAAATTGATACTAGCCCTCTATAGCAGTTCCCCATTTTGTTTCAAGGAATTGGCATATGCATTTGCAGATGTAGCCAGGGGGGCAATTGCAAGGCAAGATCGATTATCATCACCTGACAATTAACTCCATTATTGCTGTAATTGAGCCGGTGCTGTTTAAATGCACAGACTGCACAATTGAAGCAGTGGAGGGAAATGTAGGCATACACTAGCAGGGTGGTGGAAGAGGATAGTTTATTGCAGTGTATGTCATTACGGGCATAGGTAGAGAGCACAAGGTGTGCATGTCCCCTGGTCTTAGAAGCAGGCCAAATTGCCCCCCTCAATAATAATAATGATAATTAAATTATTGTTCTGCAGGACATTAATTTTTTAAAACTATTTGACTGTGCCACAGTAAGTCCCCCCTTTCACCTGGTCATTTGTTCTCATTGTAGGTTCAGCTTTGTGTCCTTTTCACAAAAGCCTCTAGAGATAAACATTTTGCCCATGGGAACCCTCCTCCACCAACCAATGTCCAGCTGAGTCTAACATCGTGGTTTGCCGGTGGTCAGTAAAAGGTATAGAAAAAATATGAGATCCCTCCCAAGAATACAGCATGTACATACACACACACATGCTCATGCACATGCACACACGCACAAACAAAGGCATACATGCAAACACATGAGCGCGCACACACAGGATACTTATTTTTATCCTTAAAGTGCAGTGTTCTGGTACATTTCACTTTAGTCACTCTCTGAATTGCGTAGTCCATTGATAGCAATTCCAGATGCAGTCCTGAGTTTCCTATTATTGATGCAGCTGCCAGAAACCTCACACGCCATCAGCACCCAGGAGTTTGGCCCTCTGGGTTCAACTCAATATGTAATCTCTGAATTCACTTGTCTAATTTGCTGTGAAAAGCACAGTAATTGTTTCAGTGTGTCCTCAGATGCACATGTCACACGTATTGATTGTTTTGGGGAAAAATTCATTCTGGAAGTTCTTCATGGTGTTTCTTTCACTACTAAACCACCGTGAGGTCGTTTCAGCTGGTAAATGCGCATGCAACATGAAAGGAATGCTCTTGTGTTGCCATAATATAATTCATTCTTCTAACAATAATCACTATTCTGGGAACATTCCTGCCGTAACTTTACTTCGTAACCAAATGGGATTCCAGGCGACGTTCTTTGATATTCTTGCGGTGTTTCTTATTAGCTGGGTCCCTGCACTGGAAGGACAGCATCGCGCTGGAGTGCAATGGGCAGTTTTCTAAAGACTTCTGATACATTAAATATTTGAATATATGGCAGGCATGTGTAGATCCCAGTAGGTATAGGAAGTATGTATATATATTTTCCTGCTCCATTACCTTTGTAATTGTGCATCTGTTTGCAAAGACCTGTGGGAGATTTTTGCCCACAAGGAATTTTGTCGCACATATGTGTGCTGTAAAGCTTTATCTGGTTTGGGTTAAACACAGGGCTGTTTGCCAGAATTTCCAGCACTCCCAGATTTCTAATAAGCTTACAGTAAAGTACCATCATTCTGTCCTTCGTGGCTTAATGCTGTTCAATAGCACATGTGGACACACAGCGTGAACATCATCTTGAGTTTCTCCAAATGGCTCAATCTCACATCAAGCAGCACTTCATAGGAGCAAAACTCAGGCATCCCTACCTGGTGTGATTGATTTCTGAGAGAGAACACTTTTACAGTGCATTTCAGGAACATATTTGGGAGATTTTTTTTAGGGGGGTATGTATTGCAGTACTTTCAGAGTATATGTGGTAGGAGGAGGGGTTGGGGGGTATGTGATATAATCTTTCAGATTTCCATTAAAGCAAACTGCCCCAGCCAGTTGATGTTTCACAAGATCTCAGTGAAACAGATGTGCGATGTGTTAGGGAACCATTTCCTGGTGCTTTTACACGGTTTCCTGGAGTGCAGGGCTGCGGGCTTTTAATGCAGGACGCACAGGCTACCTGAGAACCTGAAGCAGGACATCTCTGTGGTAGATCAGTCCCAGGCCTGGGTTCAGAAAGCATCTCAGATCAGAAGAAGCGCTGGTCATGTGGACACTGCTATATGATGTACTGTTGCTTTTAAGTAGCCTTTAAAGTGTCCTCAGAGGTCATTTTTGAATGAGAGTATCGTACCAATAGCAGTTTAAAAACATTTTCTCTCATCATTTAATGTTCATCTACAATGTGTCCAAGCAAAACAGGATACACATTCTTAATAACTTCATAATTTATTAAGATTTAAAATGGTATAATTACATTCATATTATTTACAAATGAATTTACATTTATGACTCATCCAAGCTTTCATTTCCATGCCATGTTTTAAAGACCCAGCATGATGAAAGAGTGCCAAAAAAATAGAAAACGTGTGAAGGCAATAACACACAATAAACTCTCTACAACAGTTCGTTCTGGAATAATAATACACAGTAAGACTACATACAGACACGCTCATACAGACAGACAGACAGACACACACGCACACACAGTTTATGAGTGGGTTTTAACAGCATTTGTGGGAATGAGGTTTAGTTTTTGTCCAGAACAGACGCTCATGTTCTGGTCCAGTATTCATAATGCATCTCAGGGTCAAGAGAGCCAAACTATGATCAGTTTAGCCTGTTCATATCCTAACCTTGTCGGTTATGAACCGAAAGGTGAAACTGATCCTGGATCAGCACTCCTCCTCTGAGATGCGTCATGAATACCGGCTATGAAGTGGGCGCATACTTACCTGACAGGCCTATTCCTCTTTCCCTTCACCTGTGTCTCACAGGTAAGGCGGCGGCTTGTGCGCTTGTGCTGACTACAAGTATTACAAATGTCAAAAAATTTGATTATCTAAAAAAGTATATACATTTATATAAACATACCTTTTTAACTGGTAGGACATAGAAAATTGAATGCACAAATACTCACATATATTACTGTATGGGGATATTAACAATGATATTCAGAATGGACAGAGCTCCATAGAAAGACACATCAACAGCCATCTATGTAACTATGTCTTATGGAAATAACTAACATTTTAACTTTTTCACCGAGACAGGAGTAATTATCACAATGTGTTTCTACATGCAACACTAAACTTTGAAACTCTTTACACTATGATATGTGAATATACATGTGTTTGCAGCATATTGGGGTCCATTATAGTCGTTTTTACACATTCGGTTTGTTATTTTTTTAAAAGCAAAGGAAATAAAACTTGTCCTCTCATATCAAATTTTCTGACTTCCCAGTGAGTGTGAGAAATAGTTTACTTCCCAAATGTCATAAACGGTAATGTAAACTGCCGAATTTTGTTTTTGTAAACAATCATGACACAATCATGCAATAAAAGTATGAATCTCAACTGGAAAAAAACAGCCGCGCGCTCATAAAAGTGCACATTCACATTCTGTAAAACCTTAAGAATTCTACATATTAATTCAGTTGCATTACAAATCCAGGCAGTCTATCGTCTATTCGAAGCCAATATTGGTTGCTTGTAATCTTACTCCGCATAGCAAAGACTGTTGTATATATGTAAAAATGTAGTTGTAATTGTACATTGTATCAAAAATAGCCGCTCAAGTATTTACATCTCATCACTTTAGTTTTATAAGTTTATTTAGTTATATACAGCACGTGGTTCTACACGTTCAGTCCAGTAAAGAAAACGTAGCAAATCTTCATTAAAGGCTTGTTGGCTTTGTGTTGTATGGTACGTGTAATTGACAGTGTCATGGCTATGTGTGCATTACCGCAGTTTTACACTGAATAACAAATTATAATGTTATGAATCGGCTAGTAACCGCTTATTATAATGTGTTATTGAATTGTTTTAAAAAATCCCCTCACCCAATTTAAACGCATAATTAAAAGAACTGATGAACTGCAATGTTGTCTCAATGCTGTACACCACGAAGATGAACGTATTTCTCTTTTCAGCTACCATATCGTTCCAAAATGTTATTTAACTGTATTTAAGATATGTCCATATTTGGACTACTGTTTGTAACATTCAGGTAAATTATATCGTATTAAGCCCAGAATGCAATGCATTGGTACAAAACACGAAAAAATGCCAAGCTGTGAAATTACAAATTTTACAGAAGAGAGGAGTATTTACAGAACAGTTTCGTTTGGCTGTAATTTCAGGATTCACTGCCTGCTGAACACGATTTGTCAATCGTCCATAAATATAAATACTCTCAACAGCCGGGGATGTGGATAATTATTCAGGACTCTGTCGGTATTAATGTGGCTAATTTGGGGGAGTTGTCGAAATCTTTCCAGGTACCGGAACTGCAGGTGGGACTCCTGGTTGTAATTTTGGTGAGGAGCGTGGTTCTCCGGGTGCTGCTGTCCGAATCCTCCTTTTTGAAACTGTGTTTTATTTTCTGACAGCAGGGGAAACATTGGGCGAAGTCTTGGAGGAGGTGGCCGCTAAAGATCATGTAGATCCAGGGGTTGCAGCAGCTGTTCAGGCTGGCGAGCAGCGCCGACAGCGTGACTGCGGTGCTCTCCGACTCTGAAAGGAGGAAAAATGCGGAGCGAGGGAAACACAGTATCACGTTAACTGCGCCGCTTAAGTGGCAGTCAGCCATAACGTCTGGCTTTTAGTTGTAGTCCGCTTGGTGGATGGAGTGGCCGAGTCGGTGTTGACTACTGTCACTTAGAATGAAATAGGCGTTTCGGGTCCAACGGCTCAATGGTGTATCATAGCATTCCATGTATAATGACATGCAACTAAATTAGCATTTTTAACATGAAAAACCTAACATGCCTATGAAATGAAATAGATTCGGTGAGAAATCATATGAATGCTACGTTGGTTATTTAAAATAAAATGTCGTTAGCATCTCTGTTTAAATCACATACACATGCAGTAGGCCTTTTGGAATGCTGCGTAAAGTCATTTGGTGCACTGCAATTTAGCTGGCAGCGGATGTGCTAGTTTTCGATTATTTTGAATGCAATAATTGTGAATGATAAGCGTCCACACTTGAACAACGTCGTAATCCTTTAACAAGTAGGCTATCCCGTTTCTGTATACTACCTGAAAACAAGTGCACAATAGCCGCGTAAAGTCGCTGAAAATTTGGAGAGCCTTGTTTTACTTTGTGTGGCATTAATGTTTCAGATTTATTTTATCTCTCTCTCTTTCTCTCCCGATCTCTTTCTCTCTCTCACACACACACACACACACACACACACACACACATAATACAAGATATGTTCATGTTGAAATTTCCTTTGTTTCTATATTTTCAAACAATCGAAACTGCACTTTCGGAGAACGTACTTGGATTTAACAAGTCATATACATACCGTCCCATAAAAAGTTCTCGTCCCAAACCGACCACATCTGCACGAGGAAAAAAGGAGCCCAGCACACGACGTACGCCAGGACTATCACAAAAGTCATTTTGACTGTTCTCAGCTTCGCTCTGGATATCGTGGTGATACTGCTTACGGCGGACTTGCCAATCAGATCGTTTTTAGACTTGGGTCCCGGTGCGCTCTTTTTGGTTTTGTACTTGATGTTCTTCCAGATGCTGTGGCAAATGAAACCATAACAGATCACCAGAATGGCGACCGGGATGACAAAAATACTAATTGTTATCCAGGTAATGTAAGCCCTAACGCCCCACGGTTCGATGAAGTGCCCCCAGCAGTCGTACACGTCGGACCCGTTCTTGATTTCGCTCAGTGAAAATATGAAGTACTGCGGAGAGCTTAGCACCAGACTGCACACCCACGTACTCACAATCATGACATATGATCTTCGGGTGGGCTGTTGAAGTGTTTTCAGAGGGTGGCAAATGGCGATGTATCGGTCCAGAGTCATCATGACCATCATGTAGGTTGAGGCAAACATGCCCAGCACCTGCAGGTGTTTGACTATTCTGCACAGAAAGTCGGGTCCGTAAAAGCGAAAGGTGATTTCCCAACAAAGCTGAGGCAAGACCTGGAAGAAAGCGACCACCAAATCGGCCAGGCTCAGATGTTTGATGAACAGGTGCATCCGAGACATTTTTTTCTTTGTGTTGTACATGGCTAACAAAACGCACAGGTTGCCGATAACGGCCACGACCAAGGTGATGCTCAGAACTGCGATCTCTATCTTCGCAACTTCTTCATTCCTTCCGAATGGGTCGCTGTCGTTTCTCGCGGCGCTGCCATTATCAACGTTTCTCATGACCGGGTCTTCCATGGGGCCAAGTCTCAGGGACTGGTTGTCATCGGCGAAATTCCCTACGGTTCCGGAGTAGAGGAGTACGCTGACAGGAAAGTACATGGCACAGCTCCGCTGCAGAGCGCGTGCGGTTCCTCTCCAACGCGCTACTGTTTCTCCACGCGACTCCTGCGTGCCTCGCCACAACTTCTGACCGCTGGTTGCGCTGAGAACCCGCGGGGTTTTATACACGGCTCAGATTTCAATGACCGCGTACGGCTTGCCACCAGCCACGCCCACTTTGTCCATGCCAGAAACCAGTCGTATATCGCATAACTGAACACACAAACACTCCCTCCCTCTTCCATCAAACTTCTCAGCTGTAGCCTATTTGATTTGTATACCTACCTTCAAAGTGTGCTTAGTGGCTTCAGTGTAGATAGTTATTAAGATACGGGTGAATTCACACAACGTGAGAGTTTGCCCTTTGTGGGATCCCGTTGCTTTGGTGCTTAATAAAAACACCTCTCTTGCTGCTAAACGATTACGTGTTTTTTGAACGCGTACTACCTTAGGAAAGAGTGGTGTAGTTCGTCGAACTGCTCCAGCGGTATCAGAAGCATACAGACTTTGAAGACATATTGCCATGCATTGGGCTCATTTATAAGAAAACTGTATTCTGATTTGGATGGCAGTTTTCTATAGTATCTACTCATGATTTCAGTGATATGTACTCAATTTTCTTTTTCATTGTAATAACTTTAATTAATCAGAACCATCTCAAATTATCAGTTACATTTGTTAAATTTTAAAGTATATGTAACACGATTTCAAAGCTGTAAAGTCAGTATTTTAGAGAAGAAATGTCTCGGCAATAAAATGAAGTAATTTGGGGTTAAAGTTTTCGGAGTTTAATACATGATGGTGTGGGGGGCGTACATTGAGGCGTTTATATACACAAAAATGTGTTTTTCTCCTGTAAATTAGACTTCTAATTTTATGAATTATTTATGTCGGGCCATATGAATCTTTTACATACACATGTATGGTATGCATATTACATGCATGCATTACAGTGTGCTGGAATGTCACAATAATGTAATTATGAACCACCTTTTAAAAGCAAAAACGTGGTGTGAAACGTATGCTGTTGCAGCCATTTCTACAGTAGCTCGTAAAAAATGGTAACGGAAAGGATGTGAAGAGGCTGGAACTCGGGTCTCCAAGGGAAGAGGCAGCTGCGATAACCACTGCATTAACGATGTTTGTGCGCGCGTAATATATAATTTATTTTTTAAATGTATTTTTTCGTTAAAATGGACCGTTCACCTCTGTTCGCCTGTCATGTTCTTGCAAACTGATTAACACCCTTTTCGTTTACATTTTATTTATTAAATTCTCAGGTGTGTGATTTTTAAAACACATATATATATGATTGTTTTAATGGACCTATTTTGCTTGATCGCGCTGAGTTATCATAAAAATTCTTCGTGTCCCACGTGTCTTGCTAAAGAGCAGTGAACGAAAACAGATGGGCAAACCTTTTTCTTTGGGAAGATTTTCTCAGAATGCCCAAGAAACCTCAAGTCGTCATGCATCGGTACAGTTCCGAGCTTTTCCTTCAGCTTTTGAGGATGAAGGGTGGAAATGAACTTTTTTAAAACTTATCTTGCTGGTTATGCCAAAATGAACGATTTACCTCAGCTGTTTCATAAGCCGTAGTAATTTTTTTGTGACACAAAAGTTAACTTCACATTTTACCCAAGGAAGTCCATCCCATGTGATCAAAACTATATTTAAAAAAGGCATTATTTCAGAGTTTTGGTCATTAAAACATTCTGATTTCAATTATTTATAGCAATTGATCACATACACACGCACACACGGATCAGAGGAATGCCAATTTCCCTCATATCTCTTCACTTGAACGGAAGAATTCTCACCTTTCTCTGATTCTATGACATTTTATGCTTTTATTGTAACATTTTTTTAAAAGCAGTGACAGTAAAGTACAGTGACAAGGGCAGAACTATATTCTGTAGATGTGCCTCTCTTTCTCTCTCTCCCTCCTCCATATATATATTGTGACCTAACTCTATGTCAGCCACCCGAGAAAGTGTGAGAGGTGGAATACATCCACACAATTCCACAACAGGTGTGGTTCTGGCAGGGAATGCCAAGACTTTTATTTTGAATACAGCTCCCACCGACCAGTACAAAGAAAAATAAACTAAAGACTTGGCTCAAAATTGAGCCTTTCTACTGCACATTGGACTCTCTTGGGGTCGCTCTCTAAACCAGGGCAGGTAAGGTTAAACAAACAAAGAAAATAAAGACAGAGCATTAAACCAAACAACCTGTTGTCTTCCTTCTTCTGATAGCATTAGCAGGGAATGGGGTAGGGGCAGGGGCAATGGCGGGGGGACGACACTCGATGGGTTTGGTGGAAGTGCCTTTCCCAGTGAATTTGCACCCCCAATACACACCATTTGCATAGCCCCCTAGCTCTCCTACTTTTATATGTTACTGCTAATTAGCAACGCTTATATAATCCCTCAACAAACTTATATTTGTCCAAAAAGACAATTGCTACTTTAGTGCCATACAGGTCAGCGTGGTGCATTGGAGCAAGGCAAACATGTAGCAACTTGTAGCATTTGTAGTTGGTGGCTAATATAGACCTGGCTATCTTGCACATCCATGAAATCAAAGGAGTCCCTCGGTTTTTCAGTAATGATCGGTTTCCTGGGAAAGAATTCCTGGGAACTGATGGTTTTGAATTAGTTTGAACACATGGCCCCCAGTGTCTCGGAGTAGGAGTACTGATCTAGGGTCAGTTTTGAGTTTTAGCTCAGTATGGATAAGGTTAAGATATGGCCAGGGCATCCTGATCCTAGATCAGTACTTACTCTCAGAGGCTTTCTTAAATGTGGGCCTTGATAACAGTTCAGTTAAGATACCCACCACATGGTACACGTGTTAAAATCTTGATATTTCACCAATTTTTTTCCACACCTGTAGCAGGCTTACTGGTGGTAACACCGTTATCAGAAGAAGCACAAAGTCTCACATTGCAGAAGCAATATAAACCGTACAACAAAGCACAGTTTTGCTGTGAAATAAAGTTAAACCTTTTTTCTCTCTTTTTAGAGCCAATATAAACATTTCACCGCACGGTGCCGATGGCTTTAGGGGCCCTACAATAACACTGTCATTTCTGTTCTGTGGGGGATGATAAATAAAGACCCAAACCTTAGCCATCATTCTAACCACGTTAAGGTCAGTGTGGCGCTAAGATGTCTGAAATGGTGAATTTTGTGCTTGCATCTTTATTTGAAAATCCTCTTTTAGGGGCATTTAGTCTCTCATATCGTTCATTTTGTTCAAATCTGGGGCAGCTGGTCATGACCAATTCTGGCAGAATCTTCTCACACGTAATGCAATCGTTGTAGAACACAACGGCTTTTGTATTATTTTTATTTTTGGATGTTATTTAGCGATGGAGGAGAGGTTTCCTTTTTTCCTTTGGCATTTTTCTACCCGATATTTAAGATTTTTGACGTAATGGTCCTGGTGATGTCACATACAATTACTAAGAAACTTTAAAATTTTCGGGCACTTATCCAGAGGGATTAGTAAATTGGAAACTCACACGGGGGGTGGACGTAAAGGCCTGCTTCCTCCCCCGTCTCTTACCAGGGCTTCACTGCTTTACACCCCAAAACCTACAACAACCCCCCCCCCCCAGGTTTTTGGACAGACATCTTGTTCTCATTTGAATGAGACATGTTGTTCTCATTCTTTCTGTACCTTGTCCTTTTTAGAAAGTTTGGAGAGGAAGCAAAAGTATTTTACAAGACAGGCCCCCAAGTTACTAAATGTTGAAAGCACAAAATGATGTTTTAATACATTTTTTGCACAGTTTTACATAAGATAAAATTAGTTAAAATTAGTTTAAATTAATCTACAAAACCAGGTGGCGACATAGCTCATTTGAAATAAGACATTGTCTCATTCTGAGCTTGCCTGTTCAAACGCTTGGAGGGGCAAAGTTTTACAAGACACCCCCTAATCTAACTGCTCTGGCACAATGATGTATCATTTTGAAGTTTTAGATAAAAGCTAGTAAAATTAGTCATTTAACTCATATGCCTTTTTAAAACTGTTTTGTTCAAAGCACTTGCTCTATGATTGAAGAGAACGAGCATTAGAACATGCTATTGGTGCATTTACAGTCACGCATGCTCCTCTCATTATCTTTAAGGAAGTAAATGGACCAATCAGGTTCACTTCACTCCTTTTACTTTTTTCACATGAAACTAAGTTCATTGACTGATATTCTTAAAAATAAATTATACAGAATTAAAAGGTGACACTTCGTTAAATTTGGAACAATGAATTTCGTAATTGTAAAAGATAATCTTGTCAAACTGAATAGGTCCAATCCTGCCTCTTTGTCACAATTCTACATTTTCATTAAAAATGTAAGTTCTTCATTGCTTGGATCGTTGTTAAAAAAACTTGCTCCCTTCATTTTCTATACATAATCTAAAAGCAATTCATTGTGGAATATTTTCCAGTGTACTGAAGATATGGAAATGCATACAATACGCTTTCCCCAGAAGATGTTGGACAGTTTAATGTGTTATTTATATGCAGAGAGTGATTGGCACTACAACAAATTCAGGGCTAGAAGAAAATATGTTTTTTGTGGGAGTGGAAAACCAGTGATTGATCTCACATAGCCACAAGTAGAGTAACTGTCGGGTCAAGAGTTGGGCAGTGAGATTTGCAATGTGTGTTCAGCTTCTTTTTCTGATTGGTTTAGATGTCTCTCTATAATCCCAGTCAGGATTCTATCAATGTCCAGGCTCATCATTTACCTACAAATGAGGTTGTATCTAGCAGTGCATCAAAACTGGACTAGATCTATATATATATATATATATATATATATATATATATATAGAATTTACCCTTATCTAAATTTGACCTGTGTCCCTCCTGTCGAAATGACAGAAATATCTCCAGCAGTCCAGCTCGTAATCCCTTGTATGAGTTTAAAAACCTGGCTGTGTTAAAGCTGTTGCAGAAAGATAGGGACGTGTTGCGGGCAGGCTCGGGGTGTGTCTGGGCCAGCAGTCCGTCCATATTCGCCATAATCCGGTTCTCTTTAGACTGTGCGGTAAATGAACCACTGTCTGTGGTTCTGCTCTGTGGGAGAAGGAGTAACGCTCCTTTACGTAGATAAAAAGTCAAGGAAGAAGTTAAGACGGCGGGTAAGGGTGACATCAGTTTTAAGGAGAAAAGCACTTGCTAAAAGGCTGCGTCGACTGCCGATTTGGTTCTAGCGGCTGTATCTCAAGACGAAATCCACCCTGACGTTTTCCGTTAACGGAAGAGACAACACAGAGACTAAAGGGGGACCACGTGGAGAGCGTTATCTCTCAACAGCAGTTTCGCTTGACGAGGTTGTCTTTTTTCATGACGCTTATTAACTCTTCAGAGCTCATAAATCCCTCCTCATTCCATCTCCGTACTGGAAATTTAATAGACTCTTTTATGGATTGGATAGACGAGCACAGGTCTTGTAGCGGCAATCCGTGAATTGTGTGTTATGTAGCCTAATTCTTATGCCTTAACATCGTGTGCACTGTCTGCACGCAGGTGCTGTCTGGAAAGGCAAACAGAACAGAACATAAGGTTCTCGAACTCCGAGAGACATTTCTGCATCATTACTAGTTATGCAATGTGTATTCCATTGACCTGTTAACGCATAGGAAAGATGGTATTTTAATCCTCTTGATTTTTTACGGTGAACATTTTCAAAGGTCGTGTTTGTTGTTAATGTACACTTAGCTAGTTTCCAATGTACTCAATGCAAATATTTTTTTAAAAGCTATCTCTGAATAATGACATATCGACACAAAGTTGCATGAAAGCACACATCAGTGATTGTAACCTTTAACGGACAGGGTAATCAGGGGGACTATATATTTCTTAGTCAATGATGTTTGCTCATCTTTGTGAGCAATAAGTAAAATATTTGGAATGGTAAATATTTGTGTACCTTAGGCGCACTAATTAAGTCCACTGCTCAGGAAAAATATTAGTTCTGTCTGTCTGACTATCAAAGAAAAGAAAGCTAAATTTGATGTATTTTTTATAGTTTCATCATATTTTCCTGGTTACTTTTTATCTTAATGTGGTGATTTCATAAATCATAATTCTGTAAGTGTGTATAACACTTGGGAGTCTTTAAAAATGATCTTGCTGTTGTTTTATATGAAATTTTGACATATTGATTGTCTATGCTAATGCTTTTGACCTGTTTTTCTTATGTTAAAAGAAATACTTAAACCAAATTATGTCTACACAAGACTGTAAAATGATCTTTATTCTAATTTATTGAACTTCTCTGGAAGCTTCAGTACACCTGAAATTTTGTACAGAACATCTGTCACAAATATAATAATAACCAAGCTGACAGATGAAAGCTTTTTAAGTCCTTTCTCTCCAATCATGGAATGGTACCCACTGGATTTGGGCTTATGGTTTGATTTATCAAGAATATGTTTCTAAAGAGATGGTTCTCTGATTTCAGAATTTATGCACAGACTAAATTCCCCTCAGTGGCGGCTGAACTGTGCCAGAGTGCATTTGGCTGAAGTCTTACGTTAGGATCATCATATGCAGTATAATTTCACAGCCATGACTTTTAGCACTTGTGCACTTCCTATGAATTTATGCCTTCATATTGTACATTCTGTATATAACCTTCAAGCTGATTTGTATGCTTTTGTATTGTTGGCACGAGGAGCAAAATGAATAATTTTAGCACTTCATTTGACCTGCCTTTGTTTTAAAAAGTAGAAAAACAGAAAACAGAAAAAAACATTTAATCTTCTCTTGGGAAATTTTTTGCTAAATGACTAAACTGCTAACAGTATTTTAGGAGGCAATAGTTAATCTATTTTGGACATTAAGTGTAAGTAAAAATAATAGTTATTTGGATTTATTGAACCATTCCAGCCAATTGCTTTCAGAAGGGTGTAATTTTAGGATTCAAAATGGTGAGAAAATTACTTTCAGCATCATTGTCATAGCAATGTTGTGTATATCTATTAGCAATCAGAAACAAAAAGAAATATACAAAATATACTGCTCTGAAAGCAACTTGCAGTGCCGTTCTAAAATTCCTGTTTTATGGTCTTTTCAACAGTAGTCTGTGTGTCAGAGTTGACATGCAAAGGGCACCATAGCTGACTGAAATAAACATAGTTGTTACTTTTCGTGTTTTTCCAGTAAAATTCTCAGCATCTTTACAACCCTCACGCCCTTCTGACCTCATACAGTCCCTCTTGACCAATCAGAACAGTGCACCCTTTATGCTTAACTTAAGAGAGTCCAGAGGGGCTCATATTTTAAGCAGAAATGTTGGTGTGGGTTTGCTCCTGGGGTTGCCAGTTCAAAGCCTGCCTCGTAACTCTCAAGCCTCCCACCACTGGTTGCTAGTCACTGAACTCAGCTGCTAAATGCAGGATTTATGCTGCTAAGTATCCCCTAATAAAAAATGTATTTGTCTACATTCTCTCCCACCAACCTACTGCTTCCCTGACAAAGTACTCATAGCTAGAGCTTACCTGGACAGATACACCTACTGTACCCCCCCCCCCCCCAATGGAACTGAAGTCGTAGTGGAACATAAATACTCCATAATTACTGCTGACATAGCAACCCCCTTTAAATTTTTTGCACCACTGTCCCCCTCACACTTTGGAGGAAACTTTTCTCCTTTTCGCCAGTATTAAATGATGAACTAAAATTAATTATAATTTACACATTTAAAAAGTACTGATAGCGTAGTCATACTGGGGTCATATCATGGTCATATTTTAGTCGTGTTATGGTCATATCCTAGTCATATCATGGTCATATTATGGTCATGCCCTGATCAAATTGTGGTCATACTGTGGTTGGTGACTGAGGGCTTGCTGTTTTATTTACAAGTGGTTAAACAGCAAGCCGTCAGTCACCAAGATTGCGTTCCAAAATGCCCTTTCATCCACTTGAAATGCTTCAAATCGATTCTTCCTGCATGGAACATTCGTCTGCCATAGTATTAAGCTGTTTTTGTTTTTAATTTGGCATGTCCAATCCCACCCACATTTGGAATGTCCAATTGGCGAAATATATACAAGTGTGCTATTGGTTCCCTGCCTGTTAGCCCCATTCCTCAGCTTGCTTGTGACTGACAGGTTTTATTGCATTTTTTTTTTTTTGGGGAGGTGGGGGGCGCTGTTTTGTATTCATTCCCATAATTTGGAATATCACCAGGAGGCGGTAAGGTCATGTGGAATTATCCGCATGCCAGAGTCAACGCAGGAGTTCCGCCCGGCGTGTTCCGGAATCCTCAGACGTTCCATCTGCAGTTACACAAAAACACTGGCCATTCTGCTCAGGTTCTGCTGCCTGTCCCGTTCTCTAATGGATGCTGTATGAAGCATGACACTGCCTTATGCTGCAGTTTTGGTATGCGAAACAATAACAGGCTTGTACGTTCTCGGGTTTTGTGTGTGTGTGTGTATGCGCGTTTATTTTTGGATGTTGTATTCTCACTATGCCACAACCCCTAATTTATGAGCGTGTTTACCGATCTCCCCTGTGAACTGTTCTCCACGTCCTGGTGTATTTTGAAACCAGCATTCGAATACAGCACTTTATCACAGGGGATGGGGGTGCTTAACAGCATTTCATTTCATTTCATTTTTAGTATTTATTATTGATTGCATTTGTGGTAACTTGATAGCAACTTGATTGTGATCCTGTTTATCCAGTGTATAACTTGTTATTAATCAAAGTCTTACATGTGGCACATTTTGTCCAAGTTGAGCGAAAACCCTTTTAGGCTGAAATATGCAACGTCTTGGCTAATACCATGCTGCTGCTATTCCTATCCTAGACTGTGAGGTGTGCCAAGGATGCAAGCTTTGGTTGACAGCTCTGAGAAAGAAATGTGTTCCAGCACCTCTTTCTCCACCTGTACTTAAGCTTAGCTGTACCTCCTGGTTCCATCTCCACCTGTACTGAAGTTCAGCCGTACCTCCTGGTTCACTGCATTGACGGGCTTTAGCAAGATCGAACACATGCAGCCAATGCTATCGTGTTTATCCAAAGCCTCGCCTGTTGTGTAGATAAAATGGACGGATCGTGTGCTGCAGTATCTCAGGTAACATCTGCTGTGGCCGCATCACACCGATGGCACCCGACCACGCTACCAGGGATGGACAAAAGCACATGGAAATGTGGGAAATATACCTCCCAGATGTACAGATTGGCACTGCAGCCCAAAAAATGCATGGGCTGCAGCCTGCTTTGCAAAGGGTACAGAGAAATGAACCACACAAAAAAAAGATAGAGGCAGCCCATTCTGCATGTGAAAAACATACATGCACATATACATGTTACATGCAGGCGCATGTTTAAAATATTGCATCTCTGACTGCTATAACTCACCAGGTCACCATGCGATGGGATTGGTTGAGATGGACTTGATCTGATTGGCCTAAGATCAGAGACATGAATCATATAATTATCAGTCATATTAAAGTTGCTTTCCTCCCATAATTCGGATTAGGAATGGGACAGGACCCCGAGCACCAGGAGCCCCTTACTCTTTAGAGATGGGGGTTAAAAGTGTAATGGCTTCCTTTTGAAGGCGTGGCTTATCGCTGCCTCACCCAATTATGCGCCTCGGGCTTGTAACGGATACACGGAAGCTTGAAGATAATGGCTCCTTACCTGGGTAGTAAATTCGCCCCTGAGCAAGGACGTTATCCGATGATAGGGATGAGTGACTGCTGGAAAAGCAGCTTAACAGTTAACGTTAGCTTTTTAAAGCCTGATTCTCATTACTTTCTCATCCTACAGCTGGACTAAACATTGAAGCGAAGATGATTAAAAATAAAGGAAACCTGATCTTAAATTTTGTAATTTTATGCTGTACTCGAGGTGCACGTTCTGTGTGACAACTGTGTGACACACTTGACCTGCAAAAAAAAAAACAATCAATCACCCTTAAAAACTGCCACATTTTTGACAGGCCTGTCTCTTATCCGAGCCTGGTTCACCGGATGGTGTGGGATTTCCATTGATATGCAAATGAGGTGAAGACCTCACACATAATCGAACGTGCATGGCTGTGGTTGCTAGGTTGCATGTCGCAATTATCTGCTGTCAATGGCGCTAGCTGTCATGGCGGAAAGCGGTGCTGTTAATATTTGTGTATGTGTTTGAGCCCATGGAGCCTGATGGACCACAATATGATATCGCCATGGAAGATGCCTTTGCTACATTCGGCACAAGAAGTCAGAGAACAGTAGGTTTAATTTGCCTGCCAGAGTGTGTGTTTCTGCTAGTGTTGTTACGCCGAAGATGTGTGTCATTGCACATCTGTGGTCTTCTGTTAACCTTGGCTTTAAATCAGTAGAGCGGTCATATATTGAGAATACGGTTGCTATGAAATAAAAAAACTAATTATTTCGACTCCGCAGTTCACGCTGGGCTCCATGCTGACTAAATCGCTCTGCGGCACGGAGCCGTCTGTTGATGCTCACGCCCGTCTCGCTGGGCTGCTCGAAGTCTGCTGCACTCCCTCCCATCCCTCTCTCTGAAGTGCGTGAAAGCAAGCAGAGCTACCCACAATGCAATGCTTCACCCATGTATGAAAGAAATGTGCACTTGGGCCGAATTCCGGAACAACTCTTTTTTACTCCAGTCCGTATTAAAGGTTTGAGAGGGTTCCAGGTTTTATTCATTGCCGTTATCCAGCTAACTCAGTAATCCTGCTTTGTGAAGGAGGGCCCTGTTTGACTGATTGCTGGAGCTCATTGTTTAGACTGGGCCATCTGTTCATAAGAGAGCAGTGTGAGGGGCGGGGATCAGTGTTCACAGTCAGCGCCTCGGCGTGCGGGTGATGAATGGCGTTATTGTGACCCCCTCCCCAGCGCTAAAGGTCCCACAGGCACATGCTAAAACAGGATAACAGGTTCCCTCGCTCGTCTGTGCGCGTTGCTGCATCTCCTGGGCAATTACGCATAAACAGACTCCATTCTGCACCGTCGCCCTCCGCTTGACAACTGAACAGAATAACCGAAATGATTTGGCTCATTGTGACAAATATTATGTTTGGCTGCTAATGTTCACAAAGATCGAGGACACACAAGTGATGCTGTCTCCAGCCCCCCAGTTCTTTCTGGCTTCTTTCAATAAGAAATGATAGATAGGACCATTGTGAACCATTCAAACATTTCAGTTGTTTTATTCAGTAGCTGTTTGCATTCTCCGTTTTCTTTTTTCCACTTATTCTTAAAAATGACTTTTATTTTCTGGTCATTGGGGTTAGAGACATTCATCCTATTTTTTTCAGACGGGTTATGGATATATACAGTACGCTTTCTCGAATTGGTGATTGTTGCATTGTATAATTTGCCTGACAGTTGGCATTGACATCGCACTGATAAATAATCCAGTCCGGACAGTCTGCAGGTTGCTTCAATTTCAGAGATGAGGAAAGAGCTACTAGAAATGTAGATTCAGCCAGAACTCTGGTTGAACCTGCACCATGATCCAGTCTGCATCCGGATTCAGCCTTTGCTCCAGTTCAGCCTGCACACCGATTCAGCCTGCACCCAAATTCAGCCTGTTCCCTGTTTCAGCCTGTGCCCTGTTTCAGCCTGTGCCCTGATTCAGCCTGCGCCCTGATTCAGCCTGCGCCCTGATTCAGCCTGTACCCCGATTCAGCCTGCGTCCTGATTCAGCCTGTTCCCTGATTCAGCCTGTGCCCTGTTTCAGCCTGTTCCCTGATTCACCCTATGCCCTGATTCAGCCTGTGTGCTGATTCAGCCTACATCCCAATTCAGGTCACCGGTTCAATGCCAGCTACATGCAGTCATGTGACCAACCTGCTGGAAAAGAGAGAGAGAAGTCCATTACCCGTGAGACAGCAGCCAGTCTGCCAGCCGCGGAGTGATGCAGCTGTGAAACGTGAACATGACGTTGCGCTCTCACAGCCACACACAGCCTCCCTGTCAGCGTGGGGGTCACAGGTGCTTAGCAACCACTCGTGTCTGCAGACAAGCCTCGCCACGGAGGCGACGGTATGCTATCGCTCCGATTGTCACGCTGACGGATTACAGACATAAACACTCCCGCGCACAAGCCCGTGAGTCCCGGACCTGACAAAGAGCATGACGTTAAAATTCTTTAAGGATGACATTAGTTACTGCAAAAGGCTCATTTATCACTGGCTATAACTCAGTGGCCCCCACCTCTTCCCATTGGAGGACCACCTGATCTGCTGGTCTGCTGTTTTCCCCTTAAAAAAAGTTTTTATAGGAGTTTTTTTATTTTTATTTATTGTTGCATCATTCCATGCACATGCTGGTTATAAACAACCTAGATAAACTGCTCTTCACACCAATACTGCAGAAATTTAGACTACTTTTACACATAAACACGATGATTCAGTTTTGCAGTGGTCATAAAAACCGCTGCTTTCCCATGTGTGAGTTAAAATGCCTTCCTGAAGGGTATTGTCTCTATTTAGCAGATGTTTTAGCAGGGCAGTTATTCAAGTAAGTCTCAGTAGTCCTTATACGTGTAATGATTCCATGATGATGCATGCCAGCAAGAAGATCACCTTTATTTTAATTTAAGCAGTTTTCATGTTCAAAGTGCTGATGTTGAATTTTTCTGACTTTAATATTCAGTTATGTGACAATGCAAATAGAAGAGTACAGGACTCTAGGGGAAGCCAATATTAAATCTACTCTAGCCCCAGTGAAAATATTGTTGTTTATGCAATGTGATGCACCTAGAAATCGTGACGATGTATTTTGCCTACAGTATATTTCCAATTCCGCCTGTATTTCATTTTAGAAAGGTTTTCAAACAAGCTTTGACTTTACAGACCTGTGGGTCCTGCTGCTAACATTGCCCAGTGTATTTATTGAAAGAGACTTAAGGGGAAGTTGCTGGTCCTGCTGAGTCACAGGTGGCTGGTTTTGTGTTTGTTGTTAAAGACTCCACTGCTTATTTGTCCTAGGGGAGTCAGAAGCGACGCTCCCAACTGCTCAAACTAACTCCAGTCAGGACGACTCACGCATTAAAATATTTGCATGAATATGTAAATACATTTTTGGTTTGGCGCTGAATGGATCTGCTTCAGGTATTAGTGCACCTGCACACACTACCCTATCTAACAGGGAGTACTATACATTTTCCATGCTAAACAGGAGGAATACTAGAAAATCCCCCAGTATAATAAGGTGCTCCATTGGTGATGTGTGCCTGTGATTGGATGGGTAAGAGAAAAAGTGTTGTGTGTGTGTACTCAGTTGATTATGGAAATGTGTGAATATGCAGTTACTGGGGCTGACCGAATGGTCGGCTGCAATTTTGAGTTTCCTCACCAGACTTGCTTTGCCCATTCCATGCACCCCGCTCATTTAAAGGACAACAAGACCAGGTTAAAACCTAGTATATGGCTGGACCTAACACACGTGATCCGGTCCACCAATGGTGTAACTTCATAACTCGGCCAACCAATGGTGTAACTTCATCGCTCAGTCAGTCAGTCACTCACAGACATTCGCGTTTGTAGGGCTGGCCCCGCTGTTGCACTCCAGCCAAAAAAAAAAAATGCAAAGGCCTCAAAAATTCCAGCTTTATTCAGAGTGTGAATTAAAGTAAAAGTAAGCCAATTTCCAGGAGACTGTAGCAGCACATAAAGCACACGATTGGGCCACGGGCTGTGGATTGCTCCAAATGGCTTGATGTACGCTCCTCGGTATTTCACATTATTTAATAACCTTGTTTAAAAAAAAAAAAAAAAAACTTTCACAGTGTTTTCGTTTGGCTTTTAAATCATTTACTATCAGTGGAGGACATGGGGTGGCTCAGGATCAGATGCGAGGGTAATGCGCTTTGTTTTTATCTCTTGGAGACCAAAAGCTCGCCACAAGCCTGGCAATTACACCCGCGTAAGCTGCTCATCCGGGCTTTCGATATCAGTCAATCATACCGACAGCCGGCTTTTCCCCCCCACTAATGAAAGCGGAACAGCACACAAAGCGCTGGGCCCCACTGTAAAAATAGGCCCACGTGTGGATGGGTTTGAGTGGCATTCCACACCGGGGGCCTGCATGGGGGGGCGGGGAGGGTAAAGTCCCTGTCTGGGGCTCTGGTACTGACAGGGTGAGAGAGGAGAGACCGCAGCCCATGTCTCTCAGCATCGAATCTTCTATGCCGCCGATCCAAATTTGTCACGGTTGGCTGCGTTCCTCATGAAATGTAATGAAAAAGTATGATTTGCCACTTTACTAGTTTCCTCTATTATTGTACATTTGTCATACTAAATGATTTCTGATCTTTAGACATACGTAATATTAGACGAAGCTGAGTAAATGCAAACACATTTCAAAAATGATTGGATCATCATCTTGCTGCATAAGCCAGTTACGCCTCAGCTTATCTCATAGACAGATGCCCGGACATTCTCCTTAAGAAGTTTCTCTTGGTCAGCAGCGGTTTCCACTCCGCTACTTCCCCATGGATCCCATTATTGCCTCATCCCTTTCTTGTTTTGTGGAGTTATGAGCTGAGGCTAGAGATGCCTGCAGTTCTTTGGATGTTCTCCTGGGACCTTTTGTGACTTCCTGGATGAGTTGTTGCTGTGCCTCTGGAGAAATTTTGTCAGTCAGTATTCTCCATTTGGAGATAATGGCTCTCACTGTGGTTAAGTTAGGAGTCCCAGAGCCTTAGAAATGGCATTTAAGCCTTTCCAGACCTATATATTTCAACTGATCTCTTCTGGTTTTGTTGATCATGGCATAGTGTGCTTGTAAAAACCAATGACTGAAGCAAACCTTTTCGATTTTGAGTAGCGTTAAGGCAATCAACACAGATACTTAAACATGAAGCTTTTTTTCCCTTTTCAGGAAATGCTGCTAATGACCGTATTCATAAGTTCAAGTCAGTTCTGATTGTGTGAGAGTGAGCCTTTTGATTAGCTGGTCCAGTGTGTGAGAGCTGGCCCTCACATTGGTTGGTTTGGTTCCTCTTGTGGCTTCACTCGTAGATCTTTTAGTTTGCTTCTTAAAGACTTCTACCCTGTGTAGTTTATTGTCAGCAGCTTGTGACCCTTCTAGCTGCGTGGTGCGTGACATTTCAGATTAATTTCCTGAGTGATTTCACTGAATGTACAGCAGTAAAGCCATCAAATATTGATCAACATTTTACAGTCTATAGCAGGCAGACAGAGTGGGTTCCTTATGCTATAGAAAATATAACAGTGGGAAAAGTCAACATTCAGGCCCATATTGGGCAGGACAGATAAGAGCATGTGGCATTGAAATGTTATACAACAACGCAGGTGCACGCACACGCACGAATGCGTGCACACAGACATGTACACACACACACACACACACGCACACACTCAGACATGCACACCTGCACACACATACAGTCATGCGTGCACAAACACATGCGCATTCACACATACACACACACACACACTCAGACACGTACGCGCACACACACACACTCAGACATGTACACACCCATACACACGCACACGCACACACATACACACACATGCATACACACGCACGCTTGCTACAGACCAACATGCCTCTGGAGTGAAAGATACTTTGTGTGTCAGAGAGCGAAGCACATGACGCACTCTTCACTATGTGCGACAGCTTTGGGTTTGACGCAGTCTTCACTGTGTATGACAGTTTTGGGTTTGACGAAGTCTTCACTGTGTGTGGGAGAGCATTGGGTTTGACGCAGTCTTCACTGCGTGCGACAGAGCGTTGGGAGGGAAGCACTTTTTGTTGTGTGTGACAGAGCGTTGGGGGGTGAGCACCACACGGATATCCGTGTGTTTCAGGTGCATTTCACTAAGTGCTTTTTGATTACGGGGTAATTAAACACAGCACCGGTGTGATTTCATGGGCTTCCTCTCTTTATTCTGCTGTTTTTATGTAGTGATTCATACAGACCCATTTACAGGCTGCGTAATGCCCTGCTGTACGAAACACACCGTCCCTGGGCGTGACCTTAATGCACCCGTCAACACGACATGCAGTCCCTGGGCGTGACCTTAATGCACCCGTCAACACAGCACAGTCTCTGGGCATGGCCTTAATGCCCCCGTCAACACGACACAGTCACTGGGCGTGGTCTTAATGCCCCCGTCGACACAGCACAGTCTCTGGGCGTGGCCTTAATGCCCCCGTCAATGCAGCACAGTTTTTGGGTGTGGCCTTGACCCCTCTCTTTGATTTCTGATTGGTGGTTTCCGTCGCCACTGTGCCTCTGCTCAGTTCCTGTTGCCTCAGCTATTAAGCGGAGAGGGAATTCACTCTGACCTTTTCCATCGCTAAACCCAAAAGCGCTCAGTGCTAACGGCACGGCTCGGCTTTCACGTTTTTGGGGTTTTCTGTGACATTTCGCCTCTGTAGCGTCGCTTCTGTGAGCGCGCTGAAAGCAACCTCCGCTTAGCGGGGCTGCGGTTCACATCCCTGCGGCTCGAGGGCTGGAGGGTCCAACTCGTCTAACTGCCGCGGGTCACTTTTAAAAGAGAGTGCAGCTTGAATTCAATCCTCCTCCTGCTTTTATTTCTTTTTCCGCACTACGAACATGATTTCTGTTGGTAGCAACACAGCTTTGACAGTTCTCACTGTTCGTGAGAATAATACAAGTATAGCCTTCGTCCTTTATTATGCTATCCCAACCAAAGTTATTTCACAGTCACTCAGCTCTCCTCTCCATCTATCACCTCTCTTTCAGTCACTGAGCACTCCCCAACAACAATAACCTCTCTTTCACCGTCAGCTCTCCTCTCCAACAATCACCCCTCTTTTACGGTCCCTGCACACAACACACATTAAAGGCTTAGGTGTGTGTTGTGTGCTCTGATTTGCTTAATTAAACGCTGAGGTGTGTGTTGTGTACTCTGCTTTGCATATATTTGGCGTCCCTCACCCATCCTGGTGTTTCCAGTTTTTTTTAATGTTCACTTCCTGTGCTCTGCGATGCTTGTGAGACAGTGCTGGGTCCATCACCAGTAATGACACTACAAGTGAAAGCACAAGGTGATGCAAAATGACTACGTGTTTTATGAGTTCACAGAGTTCATGTCTCTGCTGGCAAATAGGAAAATTGCCCGTTGGAATTGGTCCAGCCCCCTGTGAACACGCGACAATCGGAAGCAGCAGTTTTACATCCATTAGCGGGCAAACACGAATGGATGTAACACAAAAAGCAGTTCACATGCCATGCAGACCCTGCGGTGTTCTAACACTGAAAACACTGAAGATGGTCCAAATGCCTTTTGAGACCTACTGTAAGACCCAGAGTACCTGCTGACAATAGTTGGCAGAAATGACAGAACTACTGCCAGGGGGACAAAGCCAAAGTCCAGTGCTTGGAGGGGAAACATGAATGCCTTTCTCAGTGCATGTCGCAGACAAACAAGTGCACCCACACAGGACTGCTGTCTCCTTTCTTTTAGACTCACAAACACACACGCTCGCTCATACACACACACAATCACACATACACACACACAAACACACATGCACACACAACACACACACACACACACACACACACACACAAAACTGTTTTATAGAGGAAAACTCTGCAATAAGGAAAAACTCTGTAACGGTCCTGCAGGACCACAATGCTTTGCATTGCATAGTGTCTGCCCAGCTGGAAAATCAAGGCAGGGAACTGTTTCTCCTCTTTGATTTTGTGTTTGCTCTGTACTCTTTGGAAAATATGCTCTTTTTTTAAACAAAAAAGAAATAAAAAACATAGGAAAGTCTCTCACAAACAAATCATTCGGTGGCTGTTGGAATGGTGCCCAAACCGTTTTTATTCCCAGTACTTTTCCTCCCAGTCTGGAAGGGAATTTTGAGTCCCATCTCATCAATTTATCATCAAGCTAGTGACCGTATAATGGAACATATCTACTTCCAACATGTTCTGTGTGCAGCTGTTCCAGGTATTGTTGTATGTTCCAGGTATTGTGTTCCAGGTATATACTGCCCGTTCCAGGTGTTTTGATGGCTTCACTTCCACAGCCTTCCGCATTTAACCTGTTCCTTTTGCAGTGGAGAGAGGCTTTATTTCAAGCATAGTTAGATTCTGGTCCTTGAGAATATATGTTGTTGGCGGTGGGACAAGCAGTGTGCTCATAATGTTTTATTATCTGTGAAGAGCACAGTGACTACCTGTTATTTTCCATACTCATCCTACTTTTTTGGACATCTGTTCAGTTCATCCAAACATCCTTTGGTTTTTTTTTCCTGGTACTACATACAAAAATTGTTCACGCATCAACAAACAGTCTTTGTAAATTTGCCTGTGTCTTTGCCTCTAATGCGTTGAGTAAACAGCTCCTGATTTCTGGCTTCTGTACTGAGGGGGATTGTAAATCAAAGCATTATCCACCACACTAGAAGTCACCAAAAGACAGTTCTCCCCACATAGAACACTCCTGGCTCTTATTACTTTGATTGTAGTCAGCTGTTTTTCCTGTTGGTTCACGTGCTGTTTGTTTCAAGTTTTGTTAAGTTGTACTGTATGTCAGGCAGGAGTGGAAAGGTCTACCTCCATATGGTTCTGTAGGGACAGGTTTTTTCTCCAATTTCCCAGGCTAAATGAGCAAATTACCTTCTACATTTTATACACTATAATGTCAGCTTGTTTATTCAGAAATAATTTATAAATGTCATTTCAAAACTTACATTTAGAGTTTAATGTGGTAAACTTCAGTGTTTTTAAAATGACATTGTTCATCAGCATTTTTCAGACGCTCCCAGGCTTTCAGAAAGACATGCATCCTTCATATAAATATGAATATTAAAATAAGTTTGATATACATTTTTTTGTTTTCAGGCCTTTGGACTCCCTGAGGAGGGAGACAGACCTGCGTGTGTGGGTGATAAAGACTCCTGACTAAACCTGGGAGAGTTAGCCAGTTGTTGTTGAACCAATCAGAGAAGGCAGTGGCAAGCGCATGAGGATGATTGTGTTCGCAATAATAACCTTTGCAATAATCAGTGCAGATGTTATTCACGTGATGTAAGCCGGAGCTTGATGAGTCCTCTTTACCTGCCTCTCTCACTGATTACGCACTCTGTGTTTAAGCACCTGGCTGAATGGATGACTTTGTAATGGATGAGTTCACAAGCGGCTGCTAAGCCTTTTATTATTATTATGGCTTTGTAACTGTATTTTATGGAAACGGATCCCCTGCTCATAATAGCAATTTTTCGAAATATGATTGATCTCCAGATCTCCGTTAATTCTCCGGATGTTTACCTCTGACCAACTAGGTGCCATCATCCCTGGTTATTATTTTTTATTTTTTCACTGCATAATTAATTATTAAGGTCTTGAAATCGCAGAATGTGTCATTGCCACACACAGAGTATCATCCCTTCATATGAATCACTGTTGTTGGTACAATCACCTTGTTTCACAGAGAGCTGATTTATCTGTATGTAAGCCTTCATGTTGTGGGTCAATGGCAAAGATTGGACGTTGGATTTTGGGGTGTCCACAGGTCATGCCTCCCTAAGAACAGGAGGGTGATTGATGGACAGTTAAAGCTTGGGAATGAGGAGAGAGAGAGCTGTGCTCGAATTTGGCACGCTTTGTTAATTCTCCATTGAGTTCCAGCTTCAACTGTGTCTAATGATGTTAAAAACGGGTTCTAAACTAGTCCCTCAGAGCAAACAGCTGGCTCTGCGATTGTCTAATTAACCAGGGGAATTTCACTGAGGACTGATATATTGGGCTTGTACTGAAGTGGTTTTAATGATTTTCTTTCTCAGTATGAAGTACGGTGCTTGAAAGTGCTTGCACAAGATAAATAAATAAACAAACAAATAAATAAATAGATTGCAAATAGCACAGTCATGTGCTATAAGAATCATCATTCTGATTGTTTAAAAAAAAGTTTGCCATTATTGGTAAAAACTTTAACAAAACAACATTAGTATTAGCCTAAGTGAGAAAGTTAGGGGCAAATAAACCAGTTTAAGTAGACTATATTTTCTGCTTTATTGAGTTAAAACAAAAAAATGCTGTGGTTATGGCTTGTTCCTGTTTATTCATGTTTTGGGTGAACCAACTTGGACTTTTTAATTTCAACGAATGCGTTATTTCTAAAATCAAAGCCTTCAAAACATAGAATGTGTTATTTTTATTTTGGTTCTTTCATCTCAGGAAACTCTCAATGGATATCAGTATTATGTTTTGCACTAGTCCAGGCTTGACACAATGCTGGATATTCCTTAGTCAAGGTAAATTCTAACCTTGTTGGGTTGAGTGTCCTATCATCATCATTATGTGCTCTTCATGTTCAAATTAAATGCACACGTTTTTAAAATGTTTAACACTGGCAGTATTCATTTTTGCAGTGTTCACTGGCTGCTGTTTTGTGTGATTTTGACTGTTGTCTGACGACGCTGATGTTCCTGTGAATTCATCGCTGGCTCATGGCTTGTTGACAATGCATGACAAAGCACCGTATATCTCGATTTACCATCTATGTGGGATAATAGGCCTGATTTGGTGCACCGCATCAATTCAAAGCCCCTTTATAGCCTCAGATTATACCGAAATGTCAACATTGTGGCCTCCTCAAGGTTTGGGAAGGAACATATCGATTTCAGCTTTCTCCAGATGTGTTGATTGTTGGCACCGAATGAAAAAGGAAATCGGAAGAAACACCTGGTGAAAGTGATAGCCAAGTGTCTTACTTTTAACCTGACTGCTTTTTAAGTTGTGAAGGAACAAGCCGTAATTCAGCCTCTTAAACCGTGGATTCACTAGAGAGACCTGAAAGCCAACTCTTAAAATAATTATTTTTCTTTTGAAGGCGTTTTATGGGAACAGGCTGAAGCCATTAGGGTTTAAGAAAGAGGCTTACAGCGATGGCCACAGAAAGGTCTGGACAAAGGAACTCGTGACCTCATTGGTCTTCACCGTATTTAAAGCCTACAAGGTTAAGCCCCCTCTGTTTAATTCCATAGTTTAATTCTCAAGTTATAAGTGCTAAATTCAGGCGTGTTCTTGTATTGCTGGTATTGTAGCACTCGGCAGGAGCAGGGTACATCATGTTATGGCTGCTGGCAACAGTCATGCAACAAATGTATACCCTAAACAGGGTCATGTTTTTGTCTTTAACCAAATCTATGACCTAAACAGAGTCATGCTGTTCTTAAACTATAGCCTGACCTTTCTGTAGGTGCCAGAATGACTATGGTGTTTAGCTTGTTTATTAGTTGTGCCACACAAAAACAAGCTAGTTGTTAAAATGCTACCGGAGTTTGTACTGATTGACCAATTGATTGGCTGACTGATCGACTGCTCGACAGATCGGTTGATTGATTGTGTTTTTGAATTGCTGCAGGGTATCAAAATCAAATGGTAAATTATGACTTAGATTCAATAAAAACCTCCCCTGATGTGATAAAGTAAGAACTCCAACTTTGCCTTTGTAAACACATTTTAGTGATTGCTGAACCTGCCAAAGTGTGAAGAAAAAGACTTAATTTACATTCAAGTAAGAGCTACAGGCAAATACTGATTAAATTATGGCCAGATTGTTATTGCCTTTAGAATGGAAGTGAGCTAAAGTTCAAGAAAAAGAATACGTAATGAAGAGAACAGGCCATTCGGTCCATCTAAAATATTAGAACATAAAAATACCTAATGAGGAGAACAGGCCATCCAGCCCATCTAGAACATAAGAACATAAGAACACGTAATGAGGAGAATGACCTACAGACTAGAGAGCACTGCATCAAGTCTGGACATCAACACCCAGAGAGTCTCTGGATTGACAAATATCTGTGTAAAGAATTATTTCCTTAGATCTGAAGTGTTGTCAGTTCTGGCTGGCAGTCCTGCCAAAAGAGACAGCATTTAAAGTGCATTGTGCTTTTTTGATTCTTCTTTATATCATTCATAGATTTGCTGAAAGTCCAGGTTATCTGGTTTGATGACAGCATGCTGTAACATGACGACTGTATTCATCTCGTAGCATAAGCTGTGAGCGGAGAGCACGGCTTTATTGAAAAACCTCCTGGCTCCAGTTCTGACTGCTAGGCCCCATTTCCTGTCGACATTTCCTTTAAACCCTCTATAATCTGGGAAACTCATACCAAGAAGAGAGACGCTTGTATAGATGCGAAAGCCCCAATAAGCAGGAGAGCCTGTGGTAAGGAAAACAGCTGGGGTTGAGCTATTGGCAGGATAGACAGGTCTGGAGTCCAAGTGCAGCAATATACTTCAGCCTCCTGCTGAGAAGGATTGATGCTGCATTACGTCTGGCCACACAGAAATTTTCATGTTAAAGGAAGGTTCTTATGATAGAATATTAGACATGTGATGGTCTGAAACACGAAGTCCCCAAACTAGTTCACAGCCACCTTTTTTGCCAATAGTTGTGGCAGCCATTTTTGCTTCTGCTGCACTTCAAAACTTTGGCCTTTGTGAAGTTCGACTGATGATTAAAAAAACACTTCCAACAACCTTTTTCCTCTCTGGATTCATCTCTGATATGAAAGGGCTGTTAATTCAGTTTTCCTTTCTATTTCTTTTTCTTTTTTCTTAACGAGCCATGGTGAGTCAGAGCAAGGAGGACTGGCACAGGGTATTATCAGTGTCCTCACGTTTGTGTTTATTTTTTTCCACACGGGCTTAAAGGCATGCGTACATGACTGGAGGCAGAACGTGCGCTGGGAGTACACACATGTTTCAGCTCACAAGACACTTTTAGTGCTGTTGGATTCCGTTCGCTTGGTAAAATCCTTCTTACATTATATTGTTATGAAATGTTCGGTTGCCATTACGTTTAAAATTAATACTGCTAGTTCCGCGATAGGGGATGAATAACGTAATTGCGAAAATAACGTTATTTATCTTAGATAAACATTGGATCGTGCGGCCCCCCCAGCGGTTGTGGCCCTAAACAACCGCATAGACTGTTTATGCCACGGGCCGGCCCTGTGTAGCGTTTACCCAGGTTTTATTTTTTCTATAAACTTAATAATTTCATCTTTAACTTCTCATCTCTTTGTTGTCGTAGTTTTGATCTAAATTGTGCTTTTGGTTTGTGGTGCCATTTGAATACATGCCGCCAGTCTCAAGAATGTCCATGAATGCACTGTCCCCCCCCCCACCCCCCACCCATTCCAAGAAGCCCACTAACTTAATTTTACAATAATTAAACCCATACCCATCTCATTTAAAGTGACAGTAACCCAAGAATTGGTTGGTACAATCGTGAGAGACAACGCAGTCCAGATGCTGACAATTGACAGGCTCTGTCTCCCGGTAGCAGAACTTGCAGCATCCGGAATCAACACGGTTCCCAGGGGAGCATCACAAACAGTCGAGCTGGCCCACATTAAACCGCGCAATTAAATAACAGGGCCCATAAAATATATTCTCTGATGCGATATAGCTGCATAACGGCCAAATGACACAGAGCGATGTTGAACAAACCTAATAAAACATAGAAATAAAAAAGCGCGAGTGAGGGAGTTGTTAAAGTGGTTGGAGCCGCAGTTCTGCCCTGTTTTTGACACACACCACTCATCATTCTGTATAATACACACGTACGTCCCACTGGCTTTATGGGTATATTTTTTTTAAAGAGCTGCAGGGTGCACTACGCTAGTAGCTGTTCTGCTGTTTGCCTGGCCACTGTGTCCCTCATAAAAGGGAGCGATAGTCCTCTGTCCCCTGCCTGGTACCAGGGAGAACCCTGTGCGAAGCTACACTATTAAAGCCCTCAATGTGACCTTCTCCATGTGAGATATCAGCTCTGTCCAACAGCCAGGGGCTCAACTGGACCAGAACCATCTATGAAATGCTAAGAAAAAAATACATATTTGACAAGGAGTTTTCACAAATAACAACAACGGTACCATCCATTTTTTGTACCCATCCAGTCAATTTGTTCCTGGAGTCCGTTTACTCATTTGGCCAAAAGAGGCAGCTGGAGAGCACATTCTGGGAAAATTCAAGAATGTTTGTGTTGATTTTTTCAGGAGTTAAAATGGATCCTCATTTCTCAACCCCCACCCCCCACCTTACCCCCAGTCCAGGGGGTTGCAGAAATTGCATTGATGGGAAAATGAATCCTATCCGTTTCCTAGATGAATCCAACCATCACAGTCATTTGGCTAATTTCCATGGGGAGTGGAGAGTTTAGAATGGGCGGAGTGGTTGTGATTGTTGTCTAATCTCTAAGTCTCTCTGATCAGAGCAGTGCAATTCCCTGAGGTCAGAATGATGTGCACACATGTACACACACGCATGTGCATCTACACACGCATGCACGCATGACGCACACAGACACATTTTGTACATAATGTATTAAGTACAGGGGAAGATATGGAGATCTAGATATGAACAGCTCTCACAGGAAAACTGCTTTTTTTATTCCTGCCATGAAGTATCAACTGAAAATGAAGAACAGTATTTGTATACAGTTTAATTCAATTCATTTTGCTGGAAAGCGTAAGTAGCCAGATATTGAAATGGAGATGTGAAGCAGACGCGTTCTGAACTTATTTTCCGCACTTTGGCGGAATTTAGTAAACACGTCTGAAAAATACTTTTTTTTGTGTGTTTTATCTTTGATCTATCTCGAACCAAATGTACTGCCTAGTTTTCTGATGGATTTGCTCCACAAGATGTTTTTGAAAAAGACTTGAATGAACCTGTACTGTAGATCTGTGAGCACTGAGGAATCTGCCCTTACACAGCCAAATACCCAGTGTTAATTCAGCTCTAGCAGTGTTAATTCACATTCCAGAGTGGGACCAAACGTTATCTGTTGAGAGTTGAATTAACACGTTAGAGTTGAGTGGACACTGGACATTTTACTGTGTGTGAAAGCTGCTGCTCTTTCATAAATCAACAGAATTTTCGGGGGCATGGCTTCAGTAGCCCTCCCTCCCACCAGAGTTATTGCCAGCGCTGCTCAGATGTTCCAATGAGCTGCTCTGGGTTCCCCTCGGTGTTGCAGGTTCCCCTCATTATCTCATTTTCACGTTTCCACACTGTCGCTTTCTACCCTCCTGTTTCGCGATCAAACGGGAGCGGAGGAAACGAAGCCCAGCTGATGATTCATCTGCCCAGCGCGGTCCTCCAGAGAACAGAGCAGATAAAAGGACAAGGTGTCTCCAGCCAAACTGCAGACAAAAAATGGGCCAGCTCTCCAAAAAAGAATAAATAAATAGAAAACAATTCTGGGGAAACAGTCTGGTGACAGTGGATGGAAACTGACGGGAGAGAGTCCTACAGAACCTTAAAGCTAACCATAGCCATAGAGCCATTGATCTGGAATATATGGGGTATAATGACCTGGAATTAAAATGGCCTCTTCTGATTTGTATTTCTAACAGCATGAGCAATGAAAATTTAACAAACAACACTGCAAAAATCCTGAATAAGGCACAGTGGTAAACACAGACTGTGGCCCAGAATCAAGAAACATTTGTCTCCAAATTTGATTTACAATTACACACGTGTTTGAACACAAACACAGTTTGTTAGTTCAGCAATAATCAAAATGAACTCAAAATGAACAAACTGTTTCTGTACAGAAGAAAGGAATCGCTTGAGTTTATTTGTGATTTAAGTGAAAGTTCTCAAGTTCTGATGTCATGTCTGCCTTGTGCACTGATGACAGCCATTTTGTAAACAGCATTTTTGTATAGGAATCAAGAACAAAAAAAGCAAGCAGAATTACTTATTCAGTATACTCTCATTGAATAAAGTTCACTAGTGGGCAAATGTCTTTTTTTTAAATTTTTTTTTATGAAAGTTGAATTCAAATGAATCAAATAATTGTTCAGATTTGTTCAAATTTACTGCCATCAAAATTTCAATTAAAAAATGCTTAAATTAGTAAATATTAGTATGGCCCAATTTTACTTTCCCATTAAACCTGTAGCTGAATAGCTTCAAAGCCCTAAGCAATGACTAAGAAATAATGACAGCGGTATTTTGAAGTTTTATTAAGCAAAATAAAGCCAAGAAAGGTCATAATGCTAATGATGCTGTTCACAGGAATAAAATGACAGATCAGCAGTGGCACAAATGAAAGAGAACTGATGAGTCCATTAATTCACAACAAAGGCTTGGATGGCTTACATAGACTAAATTGAAATGATCAAAATTCTTTGGAGGGGAAAAAAGTGTTGGCCTTTGGAGGGCTAGTCAGGCAGTTGCTGCCTGCCTACTTTTGTCCTTGGTTATTGTATAGAACCCGTAATATTTCCAAATCAAATGGCACTCCTAAGATGCGGTGGTCACAATTTTTCATTGCTCCTCCATTTCGAATGTATTGCCTACAGGCTGCACAGATAGCATGACCCATACATGAACTTCATTTAGGCCACCAACAGTATGCCCTGCAGAAAAAACAATAGCATGACTTGTTGTTTATCGTTCTGTTTGATACTGAGCGCTACCATGAGCACAACATGGATGAGGGCCGAACGCAAGTGGCCTCCTTATTTTGCCTAGGCAAGGGTGCCACCAGGGATTTTGAAACACACCCCATGAAAAGATCAAATTGGGCCCCACCATCCAAGAAAATCTTATTTTCTTAAATTTTTTGAGGGCTCCTGTCAGTCAGGGCCCCTTGAATCATCCTAACTTTCCCCCTTACAGTACTCCTGTTCCTAGACAACAGGATTACAAGTTTGAAACCTAAATAATATATTTGAAATTTAAATTTTCAAACAAGATTCAAAGAAGTTTAATTATCGACAGCCCTAGTAGGTAATGAGGAATTCCCATTCCATGTGACAATGTCTGGCGAGGGCAGCTTAAAAGTTCATTCTTGAAGCGTGGCTATTCTTATCCCTTTAACTTTTAAAGGGAGGTTTTAATCACCTTCCAAAATGTCAAGGTGTGCTTTGTGTAAGCCAGCCCAGGGCTCAGAGAAGGGCAGAATTGGCGACGTCCATATGAATGGGTGATGGAGCTCGGTCTTGCTGTTAGTAAGCAGTTGCTTCGGGAACGCAGATAAGCCAGCTCTCGCATGCGGCATTTCAGAAACGAGCTCATTGTTACATGCCTCTGCTTCTCTGGCATTCATTATGAGAGGTGTCACATAAAGCCTGTGGATACTCGTGTACTTGTTGGGTGTGCTGCCTTGTACTTAGGGTACCTAAGTATTCTGCATTATGCAATTGCACATTTGCGCTGGCGCCATGGAAATGAACAGTAATAAATTGTGTTGTCCTGGAGTCCGATGGTAATATAACTGTACAGGATTTTTACTAACTGGCCTGGCGGGTAATAAATTGTTAAATTGCTTGTTTTGTGGTGC
The DNA here is from genome assembly GCF_018555375.3 of Anguilla rostrata. Classification (NCBI taxonomy): domain Eukaryota; kingdom Metazoa; phylum Chordata; class Actinopteri; order Anguilliformes; family Anguillidae; genus Anguilla; species Anguilla rostrata. The sequence continues at coordinate 45,718,629 of NC_057939.1, read as the reverse complement.
TCCGACATTCAGTCATCAGGTTTTCGGGCATCAGTACTGCCTTGAGTTTTTTTTCAGTACTCATCTGCATGAGAAATTATTCCCTTAATAAAGATTTGGTGGAATGTAATGTGGAGATGCTAATGTTGTTGATATTTTAATATCCATTGAGTATTTGGGTTTGAAATAATTGGTCTGACTGCTCCTGAGCTGGGCTGTCTGTTCTTCAGACTAAACTAGCAAAGCATTAAAAATCCTACATGTCTCTTTAATCCTTTATAGAATGTCAGTACCCACTGCAGGTGTCATTGTGATGGATGCTGTAATACGGTAAAACGTTCTTTACTTGCTGGCAAATGTCCAGTTGTGCTTCAAGGTCTTTTTTTTTCATGCTCTTATAAAGACCTGTGTGGATTGCGGTTATACAGTAAGAACTTGAATTGCTCGCCTAAATCAATTTTATTTATGGCCGCCTCTCATCTATAAGTCGATAAAGAAGAACATCTTTCATAAAAGGTTGCTTAAACAAGAATATTAGTTGTTAGCACACGATAATCATCCAGCCAACGCAAGCGCTGGTCTTTAGAAATTTTCTTTTTCAAGTCCTCTGCATAACCAAGCTTCAATTTTAATTTTAGCTGAAGATCTCACATATTTTTCACAAATAATCAATTCATACAACTGCCCACCTGGCGACTGGATTTATCAGGTTGACCCGCGATGATTCTAGGCGGGGGTGGTTGTTGATGGGGTGGGGCGAAGGGACTGTTGACCACAGATTTAGGTCTCGAGAGATGGAATGTGGGGTGCATCCACATGGAGCAAGGAAGCTGGCAATGATAGGCAACTGGGTTGATGCTTCGTTCTATCTCAAAGTGCCCATGGATGACCTCTGGAGTGAGCTGTGTGCATACTCAGCCCAGGGTAGCAGTTGGTTTCAGGACAGGACACTGATTGGACAGGGCGTCTGGTTCAGAGTTCTTAGAACCTGGGGTGGGGGATAAGAAATAGTGAAATTAAAATTGTTATAAAAGAAAGACCATCTGACCTGATGTGAGTTGAGGTGCTTCGCCTCTGGTTATTGTGATCGGTGAAAACAATAAAAGGATGCTCCACCCCCTCCAAACAATACCTCCACTCATTGAATGTCAGTTTGATAACCAAGAGTTCTTTGTTTCCAATGTCATAATTCCTCTCAGATGGCCATCAAGAGAAAAGGGCAGAAGGGCCTCATTTCTGATCTTTATGGGTGCGCTGAAAGAGCACCGCCCCCACCCCCACCCCCACGTCTGAGGCATCTACCTCCACAAAGAAGGGCAGGGACAGGTCCAGGAAAAGAGCACAAGAGCGATGCTGAACCTTTGTTTTAGATTGAGATGTGATTTTTTTAAAATCAGAATCCCAAAGTGCTTTTCGTGTAAAACCAACAAGTAACAACAAATGAAATGAAAACAAGTTAATGAAAACAACGAGTTTGTTGGTAGTTGGTTCTGTTATTCATTTAGGCATTGCACCACTCTTTGCTTAAAACGAAACCATTAAAAGCAGTTTAAAAATCCATTCTGAAACTCACTAGCAGCCAGAGTGGAGGGGTGGGACGGGGGCAGTGTGTACTCTCAGGATGTGCTTGGTCACTGCGGATCAAAGAGAGGGTTCAGAGAAAGGGCCCATTTCAGCCCGCTTGGCTGCGATTTCCCAATGTTTGGTCCAGCTCTCCATATGAGCACCAGCATTTTAAACACTGTATATTCAAAAGCTATGCATAATGTTAAAAACACATTATTTTACAGTCCCGTTGACAAGCTTACTTCACCTTCGTGAGAGAGTCACTGTGCTTCACCAGAGAGCCCGTGAGCAGAAGGAGAACCTGTGCAGAGTGAAAAAACAATCTGTTATGAAATCGCAATCGAAAGCCCTCCCTGGTGATGTGACATATTGGACTTCCTCACAACCCAGGAAATGACCTCAGCAGGTGTCTGGCCCTGTTTTTCTCTACAGCCTGCAGCCTTTGTAATAATATATGTGTTCTACAAGCTTCTGTTTCGGCCAGGCTAGGGGTTATGTTAGTTATCTGAAAATAGTAAGGGTAAAAAATTTCCCATTTCAACGCGTCGTCTCTCGCCTCTGATGGACACTGACACTGGTGGGATCAGTTTAAGTAGCTGTACATTATTGTTATTTTTGATGTGAGATGTTAGATGTGAGTTGGAAAATTTTTTTGTGATTTATTCACCCAGAATCACCACAGGTATGAATTTAGCTGTGCATGACAAGGTTTGTTTTTGTGACCAGTATCAATAGTTAACATGTGACCACTCCTGCAGAAAAGGGGTTACTGGCTGCTGCCACACTGTAGGATACACCGTGGTCAAACACTCCCCCTCAGCCCCCACCCCCCCAATGGGCAAAATCCTGTGCACTGATCTGGTGTGATTGAACGCTGGATTCGGGGATTGGGTCTACCCTTTAAAAACCGATCCGGATGAGCCGCACAGGTTGTTGAGGGTAGGGGGAAAGCCTTTCATCCCACAGGATGGCTGGTTTTCTTTGTTCTGCGCTGTTCATCATAACGAACAGGGCTCGCCGACATTTCCTCCTTCATCCATTACTGAACAGAACACATTTCATCATGCAGTGAACAGGGTATCTATACAGGGTTGTGCATTATTATATGTCTCAGTGTCTCAGGCACTTGGAATACCGGAATTTTCAGGCTGAGATTCCCGGCAACTTTCCATAAATTGAGCAGGTTTAAGCTCTGTTGAGAATTCTTGGGGAAAGTGGAAAAGTGACCTGAAAATCGATTTTGCATGCCTACTCTGTCACGGCGATGAAATAATCTTCCAATGTTCTTCTGCTTTCGCCTTTATAAAGACATTTTTAGCGGGTTGCTCCTCAGGTCAGTGGGACACCTGCAGTCTGCCAGATGTGTCTTCGCAGGGAGCGCAGTCTTTTGTCCGGCTGTGCTGCTGGGCTGTGCAGTGATAAGCAGCAGTGGCAGGGTGTGTGTGTTCTTGTCTGCATTCTCCTGCATTGGTGAAGGAGGTGCCTGTTATGGATTACTGTGTTGAGAATAAGATACTGCAATCCAATGCAAGATGCAATTCAAACTATTTGAAAATGTGGTACCAAAATCAGTATTAATGAGCAAAGGACTGAATTATGAATGACTTTCTCAGTGTTGTCTTCAGTTTGACCTTTAATAATGGGTTATAACCCATGCACACACACACAGACCCACACACACAAGCACAAGCACACACACACTCACCCACACACAAACATACAAAATAAAACATTTTCTTTTTAAAAAATCCTGGTCTGGATATAACAAAACAAAAACCTACAATGAAAAGTGAATAGTGAGGTATTATCTTTATCCCCCTGAGGCTTTGCAGTAGACAGCCCCATACAGATAACGTCAAGCGAAATACAGATCCAGCCACACTTTGAGAGGAATGTGCTTGACCTTTTCGTGGATCTCAGTTCTTGGCCAGGCCCTCCTTGAAGTGGAGTCCAAAGAGACAGAGCGCAAGCAGCATGTGCACTTGTAAATGTCAGATTCTCTTAATGTGATACGGCACAATGCAAAGAAATTGAACGAGTTTGCAAGCCTGCTGTGACCACTGCAAAAACATCCTGCTGTATTTCTAGGAAAGTTTTTTTTTCATGCGCGTGCAGATTTGGCAAGAACTGTATTTACATCCTTCAGGCAGAGTTCGAAGTCAAAACATATAAATTCCTTGCACAGTCATGTTTCATTACAGGGCTACTGTAGTGCCATTGTGTTTAATATTAGGATCATAAAAATGTTTCATTGCGTTGCAGTTCACTACAGTATATTATTATTGGCACAGAGCAAACTTTCTCTAATGTAGAATAACTCAGAGTGGGAAACATTGGGTTTGAGGCAGTTGTCCGTGAACCACAGCACAGATTTGGCTTTTTCAGTAGCACCATTCAGCTAGACCACAATGCACTTCTCCTTCATGACCTGTGTGATTGAATTTGAGTTTGATATATATATATATATATGTGTGGGTAACTGGTTATTGGTGGTTGCCTGGCATGGCATTCCAAACCTTTTCGCTTCCTGTCGGTTTCTATCCCTCCCTCTGTTTCCCTTTCATTCTTCCTCCTGAAAACCATACTTTATATGGAAGATAAACCCTCTGATCCTGACATCTCTTCGTCTTTAATGCCTCTCTGTGAGGCATTAAATAATCCATGCACTGACCCCACCAGCCGCCCCTCAGAGCCTCCTCATACTAAAGTAGCTCAGGCTCAGAGGTCAGAGGTCAGCTTGAGGGTGCCGCACTAATCAGACACGGACCTCTCGTCACGCGGTGAACACCGCCTGATTCTGCGCCGGGTTAGCTTCGAGCGTGCTTATCTTTCAACCTGACGGCGAAAAACCTTCCCTCTCGCCCCCCATGGATTAGCAGCAGGCTCTCCCTGCAGAAAGCTTTCGTGGGAAAAATCAGTAAGTGGTATATCAAAAATCGGTATTCCGCAGCAGTGTCCTGATGGGTTGCATGGAGGGGCTAGTTATTGTTCCATGAAGATCCTGCTGTGAATGTCACACCACCTGCCATTTTACCCCGTGTCCAATATGCTGTATGGATGCTGTGAAGCTTCTCGTAGTCGTCAATTGACAAGCTCATGGGATTCTGTCTCAGTAAACCACTGTTAGAATGAAGTCAGTTTCGCAGTCTAAGTCACGAAAGCCGCCTCCCAACTTCAGTCACGGCCGTACTTTTGGTAAAGTTTTCTACGCGGTATTTTTTTTGGCTGTGATCCTGTGCCGCGAGCTGAAATTGCAAGCCATTTGTTATCTGGTAATAACCAAATGCCCTCGGCGTCGAGGAGGCGTTTATCATGGTTTTCCCCCCCACTCCTTTTCTAGTAAGGTCGGTGCAGAGCGTTTGCACAGCCTTTCTGGGTGATTTTATTTCCGTTCTGCGCCTCAGACGCTGGTATCCGGGGTAAAACTGATCGCCTCCGAATTGCAGGCTCCGAGCTTCAAGGAACGTCCAGAATTTGATTAGCTTCACTGACTCACCGTCGCTGAGGAATGAAATAAGGTTCGTTTGTGGTTCTCTGAGAAAGCCCAAACTGTAACTTATTGAGCGTTGTGAAAGGTGTTATTAAATCTCTCCGACACACGACCGAAATGTACCGCTCCAAATCTACTGTCTGATGAAAACCGCAGGGATGGTGTCCAATTTCAAACGGACATGAAGAATTCTGGTATTGATCGCAATAATGCCTGTAATGGTCATTCACCTATTAGGAACCTGTAAACCTGTGGTTGGTTATTTAGAAAATAAAAGTAAATTGCATTGTTTTTATTTGTTTTGTGCATGTGGTTTGAGCCAGTATGTGATTCTTTTATTCACGTAAGTACCATTTGTTGGAGACCTGGTTATTACTGTAACATGGGAATTGGGAATTCTATTGTATTTAATGTTTTATATATTAAATGTGGGTACCATATAAATCAGCACAGAGTCTCAAATTTTTTGTAAAATAGAAGAGGTTATTCTGGGGATATAAATTTGGGAAATCAGTCCATTGGCAATTTAAGAAGAAAAAGAACCACATGAATCATTTATTGTAATCCATGTCTGAAAGGAATACGCATTCTTTCATTCAGTATATGAAATTCATCATGAGCCATTGCATGATGCTACTTATGGAAAGAGAAAATCTAGATTTTGTGGGATTAATCAAATGAAGCTGCAGTTTCAGTGCTTTACTATTTTGACAAATGATCATTTGACATTCAGATCATTATAACTAATGGGGATTTGAACCCAGTACCATACTCAGGTGCGATGTAGACCTGTGGGGGGCTGAACAGAAATGTGTTTCAGTTTTACAGCATGTTACAGTAGAGTTTTGTCTGAAATGTACAGATTTTTCATGCATTTACACTTGACGTGGAAATACTTGAATGTCAGTGTTCAAGTTGCTTTTTCCTATATTTCACTGTAAAATAAAAGAATAGTTAGACATTTATGGATGCCGCTGTAGCTAGCTGCAGTGCTAATTTATCTTGCAACCTAGATACTGTGTGGGGCATCTGGGCAGTTATATGCATGAAATTAATGAAAAAACCCAAGCACGTACTGCAACCAACGCACTTTCAGTTTACCTTACATTACACTGCATTCATTTAGCGGCCACTCTTAAAACACACACACACAAACACACACACACTCATGCACACACACACACACATACACACAAACGTGCATACACTCATGCACACACAGAGAAACCCAGCACGCACACACATAATTGTGCACACACAAACACACAAACATGCACACACCCACATACACGAGCGTGCACACGCACACACAAAAACACACTCACAAACGCACACACAAACATGCACACGCACGTACACACACGTGTGCGCACACACACACACACACAGGGTGTAAGCGTGATTAAGATTTCGCTGGGGACAGAACCCCCTGTTGCGCTGTGCCTGCAGTGCGGTTCACTTCTCCAGGTGTCACGGCACCGTCGCCGTGTCCGTGCGCAAAGCGGGGTGCTGAAAGCGCCGCAGGCTGACTCATCAGCAGGGGGCGACGAGAGCTCGGTTTCCTGGCCAGAGGTACATTCAAAGGGCCCCGCTGTCATTTGCATTTGACTCTTAAGATGCGCTGCCCCGCGGGCCTGGGAGGTGCTGAGTACATTTTGGCTGCCTCGGACCCGTCACAAGGCAGCGTTACACCGTACGTCCTGGAGGAATTACCCGGGAACTGGAAGTGGAAAATAAGAGCAGAACGCACTGTGCATTCACAAGAGTCCCCGTGTCTCGTGTGCCCCCACAAATCTGAAAGTCAATGTGGAGCGGGCCGCTGAAGTGGACCATTTATTGATGTGGGGACCGTCCTCTGGGACAGGGGTCCTCCACGGAGTCTGCCGGTTTCAGGTTTCGCCTTAAAATCGGCAATCAGTTCAGTTTCCAAGAAACAGGTAATCTGAGGTGACTGCAAAAAGCAGGTGATCTGAGGTGACTGTAAAAAAAACAGTTGAACTGAGGTGACTAATCTGCAAGTGTTGGTTATTTGATGCATATCAATGAAAGCTTGGGGGAAAGGGCTGCCATCAACAATGTTGTTGTGTATCTTTAGGCACGTGTTACGTGAAGAACACAAAGTGTGATGACACCACAGTACATCAGCTGCATTAAAACTGCCGTTGAAGTGGTCCTTATCTGCATTTATGTTTGCACGTTCGGACATTTGGTTGATGAGGTTCTCCTCCAGAACAGCTCTCAAAAAACGAGTAAGTGAATTTGCCTGTGTGTTACCTCCACTGAGTGATCGGAGTAGGCTTAGAATCATTTGTTCCCCTCCCTATGTTGTTTGTGGCTCACTTTGCGCCTGTCACTCATGTAGCTGTGCCAGGTGTTTTCCCGCATTTTCCTGCTCCCGTTGCCTCACCTGACCCTGCGGATAAGGAGAATTCACACCGCCGCTTAAAAAAGACACTGCAGTCGGGTCTGCTTTTGAAATATGTTTTTTTTGAAATATATATTTTGTACTGCACAAAAAACAAATAATAAAGAACTAAGTGCAAAGTTTTCGAAGTTTTTCAAAAGTTGGCTGTGAGGAAAGACTTAAAAGAAGTGCTGGTTGAGCCACATCTGTTGGGTTTGCCAGCGCACACTCACTCTAAGGAGCCTCTGTACTGGGACACTGAAGGCTCTGTATTTGTAAGGATGCGTCCAGCTGATTTCCGTCCCTTTGCTCTGGCGGACTGTGTTTCTTCTTTTTTTAAAACTGACAGCACCTGCACTCAAATCTCTGTGTGCCTTTCCGGTTAGTAAAGACTTGTGCGGCTTTTTGTATAATTTTGGTTATTTCTCCAAATGATTATTTCTCATGAACAGTTAAAAAATAGTTTTTCTCTTTACCACAACAACTGGTAGAAAGTCATGTATGTATGACTTCTTTGCCGTGGCAACAAGAGAGTTCCATTGGTCCTGGGAAAAACATGTGCAAAGTGGTCAAGCAAGTGAAAGATTGACAGCTTATCCCTCGTTCCGCCCATTAATGGAGTTGAGCGTGCGATGAGGGAGATGAGCGAGCAATGGGTGGAGATGAGTGTGCAATGGGGGAAGATGAGCATCTTTTAGTTAGGGTGTGATTCAGGCCACTGATGTGCATATGCACTATCACTCATCTGTTTTATTACCTTTGTCTCTCCCTCTTCCCCTCTCCCTCCCTCCCGCTCTCCCCAATGCCCCTCTCTGCATCTGCAGCTCAGTATATACTGCAGTGAGTCAGGCTTTTCAGCTTCGTAATCAACTGAATCGACAGCAGGTTTTTGGCAGTTTAACTCAAGGCTGTGGCTGTCTGTCCCTGCCATGTATGGGCAAATTATACTGTTTGCATAACACAAGCTTTGAGTAACTCTTTGCTGGAGGGAAACATTTTGTTCCACCTCTTTGTTTTCAATCAGTTTTGTTTATATTCTATGTATTATGTATTCTCTTCTAGATCTTATGCCATATGCCTCTTATTTTAGAAAGTCTGTAACAGAGATGACTGAGATGCAGAATTGTGCAGAAGCACTGTCAGTTTCTTCTCTTTTCACTTTTTAAATCCATCACAAGTACATGTTTTTTCCATTGAATATGATGATCTAGAACTATCTTAATTATTTGGCAAAAGGTTTTGGTGTCTGGAATTTAAGAGAAGCTGGAATTTTCAATTATTGTGACGTTCTGGAGTCTAGAATATTACAAATAGAGTCGCATTCTGGAATCTGGAGTCTGGAATGTTACAATAGAGTAGCATTCTGGAATCTGGAATGTTACAATAGAGTAGCATTCTGGAATCTGGAGTCTGGAGTGTTACAATAGAGTAGCATTCTGGAATCTGGAGTCTGGAATGTTACAACAGAGTAGCATTCTGGAATCAACTCTGTTACAAACAGAGATGATCAAGTCTTTCCCTGCCGGAGGGAATGGCGTTAACACCACTTTCTGTTTCCACCAACTATTCAGTCTGAAGTTTCTAACTAGATGTATGCACCTGTGTTTTTCTCAAGTATCAAGTTATCAAATAATTGACACAAGGTGCCTTTAATGACATTTTTTTTCTTCTTCTAGCCTCAAAGATATTTTATTCAGGATACAAACCCTCTGTAACCACAGGGGTGTTGGTGTTTATGTACAATATTCTGGAGCTGTAGATTTTATTTTATGTGCTTGTATTAAGACGCAGCTGGAGAGAGACATTTATTATATTCAAAAGAGAGTACTGCCATTATACCTCTCTGGGGTCGGTTTCACAGGAGAATAGTTTTTGGGCTTAAAGAAAGTTGAGGAAGAGATGGCAATAAACAGAGAGAGAGTCATGTTTGGAAAGAAAATAACGTCCTGCATGTCTGGTCTTTATCACCAAAGATTTCTTTAAAATCCATCCGATGTTTACACTGAATGCAAATTACAATCATGTTTAATAACCCATTTTTCTTCAGCAATGCTCAATTAGTCTTCAAACCACTTCTGTTTGGTGGTCCAATTTAGAATGGTTGTTTTTTCCCTAACAAAATTAAGCTGACGCCTGATTGGCTTATCCCTTCGGGACCTCATTATGTGGTGGCATGTTTCGGTGCATCTGCAAGAATTGAAAACGGGAACGTCGTGCCCTTGTACCCCCTTGTACCTTTGATTGCCTGTGACTCATGAGTCTGCACTGTTGGGGAGTGGAAGGGGAGGGGGGGAGGGGTGTCAGTCAATGGAAATTAAATGTCAACTTGAATGGAGGCGAGAAAATAGCACTCTCACAGTATGTCTGTGTTATCCATTAGCCAAAATGCCACACCTTCTGCCAAAAAATGGGCAAACACTAGAGAAACTGTTTGGATCTCACTTGATTGTTGTGATGGGAAAATAAGATTTCCATTGACCAGAAATGGGTCTGATATTCTATCAGTGTCTCGTTGGTTTGAACCAATTGCTGTGTTTTGATGTGGCAAGCATAGCCTTTTGGTTGGTTCAAAATGATAATTGACTGCTCATTGTGACTCCACCCATTATCAGGTTTGGATAACCTCTCTCTCTCTCTAATGAACCACTATGACCTCACCAAAAAATATTCAGTGCCGCAAAGTTTTCAGCAGTCTGTCTGTCAGCATTGGTGACCAATGACCAATATAATGACGATCAATCATTCCACCTTAAATTATTATTATTGTTGTTGTTGTTGTTGTTATGATGATGATGATGATGACGATGATGATGATTATTATTATCATTATTATTATTATTATTATTATTGGTTTAAACTGTCGCACAATTTTTAGTTAAATTTGTATTGGCACTGATGAGAGATTGTGAGCAATTGATGTGGGCGGTTTTAAGGTTGCCTGTGTTTGTGTTAGCTGCTCTCCAAAATCAGTACTGCTAATCCCTGGGGACGGTACAGAGCACTGAAAGTTCTCACCACTCAGCTCTGTAAAAAGAATCTTTCCCCAAGTCCATATCAACACCATTTCCAATCTTTTTTTTCTTCTTCCGGTCTGATTGCAGTAGATCAGATACGCTTATCTGAACTGAAAATAAATAACCTTTGCGCTGGACCATTATAGCTTGTGGCCAGCGGGAACAAACTGAATATGATCAGTTATACGGAGTCAACATTGCTTTGTCCTTTTTTAACCCTCTTTTCTTCTTCTCTTGATTTTATGAGACCGATGAAATAATTGTGTTGTTCGGGCCAGCAGATATATTTCTCCTTTGCAGACAGGCTATATTAATTCCAGATGCAAGCAGCAACGTCTCTCCACTCATTGGCCACGATGTTTTAACTGTGATTATTTCCTCTGAAGATCACAAATGGTCAAGTGGTCCTTGAGGCCTGTTGGCTGGTCGCCTGGATTCTAAATCATGCCCAATGCTGCTCAGTTACCTACGAAGGGCTGTGGTATATCATGCTTAAAATATTTGGGTCAAATATGTCGCCAAAATGCTTTCATGCATTAGATAGCGGTAAAAGTATGAAAGGAGTACTTCCTGTTTACAATTTTCAATAGAACGTGCAACGTGAGATAATCACTAGAGTTGCATGAAAGAAGAGCCAAAAGAAGAAAGAATATTGGGGGAAATAAATTATAATTGTAGGTATAAGCTACCGGAGATTTGCTGGTTTTGAGTAGCTGTGCAGCTGAGACTGCGGAGGGGACATGTGACTGCAGTCAGCTGCATGCGTTTCAGAGGATGCAAATGCACATGCTACTATATGAGCCCTATGGAGTTTCTACACCCCCAGTATGGTGGTGGTCTGTGTCATTCTCGTACACTCCCAGTATGACGGTCTGTCTCATATTCATACCCTCCCAGTATGGTGATCTGTCTTCTTCTCATACACACCCAGTATGGTGGTCTGTGTCATTCTCATACACACCCAGTATGGTGGCCTGTGTCGTTCTCATACACAGCCAGGATGGTGGTCTGTGTCATTCTCATACACAGCCAGTATGGCGGTCTGTGTCATTCTCATACACTCCCATTATGGCGGTCTGTGTCATTCTCATTCACAGCCAGTATGGTGGCCTGTGTCATTCTCATACACAGCCAGTATGGTGGTCTGTCTCATTCTCATACACTCTCAGTATGGTGGTCTGTGTAATCCTCATACACTCCCAGTTTGGTGGTCTGTGTTATTTTAGTCTTTGTACACCTTGTATTTCCTAGTTGATCCCCAGGTATGTAACCATTTTTATTTTTTATTTCCGTTATTATCATTCAGCTGGCCATGCCTCCTCAGTGTTCCAATGCTGCGGGCCTCTGTAATAAAGTGGAGCTTCTTTGATGCCTGCACTGCGTGTCTTTGTGCCAGGCTTTGCACTGTCACCTGGCCCAGCCAGCCCACGGCGCTGGCGATCTGCGTGTTCGGATGTACCCCAGCCAAAAGATCAAAGACACTCCTCCTGATCAGAGTCTTTGCACGAACGCTTCACACACCAGGGGAGGGAGAAAAAATATTTGGCTGTTTCACAGCATTAACCACACTTTGTATCAATAACAAGGGAGCTACATAGTGCTACTTGTCTAGGAGTCTGGCTTTGTCGAAGGCAAACCTCTTGTTGTGGAATTTCAATCCTTTAATTGAGTTTATGCATGAGTGTTGTGACCTCTGCTTTAGTTGTTACCTGCTTTTGCGAGTGTGGAGAAGGTGCGGAGAGTGTCCTCAGGTGTGTCTGGGACAGACACGGTGACATGGCACATTCTCAGAATGTTGAAAACCGGCTTAGACGGATGGCTGGAACTGAATCTCCTCTCGGGAACTGTGGAACGATCCACCCCAGGTCACCCCCAGAATTCCTTCGCCACAACCTGGGTGTTTCTTCTGTGCCCGGTCATGGCTGGTTTCTCTTTCACCACCCACATCACTGGGTATTTGCCGTCGGCAAAGTAATCAGCTAAAACAAATACATTGTTGATTTAAATAACGGCTTTCAATTCCTGATCATCACCTTAATACTTTATATTTTACATTTGGCTGCGCTACGCTTGCGAGAAAAACACGTGATCTTAACAAATGAGGTGATCATGAGTTATTGTCAGTAAACCAAAAAAAAATGGATGTTTCCACCTCAAGCATTACTTCGGTGTATCCTGTTGAAATGTTATTGGCTGAATTTTCATTCTGAAATTCCCAACTGTTTTACTTTAATGGCATTTTTGTGTCTGTCGTAAAAAAGAAATGAATCACTGTACTTGTGAGGATAGCAGCGTAAGACTGGAGAATAGCTATTGTGTACAGATGTTCAACACCTGAGACCAATATACACACTGTTTAAATATGTTTTAGAATGGATGTGTTGGACAATAAAAGCTAAAGAATGCATTTGGCTTTATTAAGCCCAGTTTATCAAAGGACTGCATTCAAACAACATGTTCCTTAACTTATGCTAAGTGTTAGTACTTAGTCCTTAATAAATGCTAAGTGTTAGTACTTTCTTTAAAAACACGAAAACAGTTTGGGTTGTTGGGTAATTACAACATTTTGTGCTTCAAAGCACAGGATTAAAGCTTATTTAACCAGGGCCTTTGCCTGCAATGTGATAGAGCCGAATTGAAAATCCAAACGATTTTATTCTTCACAAGAGAAATACATGCATGCAAACACAGACAGCAATAATACTTCTGACATTTTCTTGGACGTTCCATATTTACAAAATATAATCTAATATAAGTCGGTATGTGTTTTTCTAAAAAGCAATAAAATATGATTGTGGTGGATTATCTCCTGCTGAAATGGCAAAACACGGATGGAAATCCTGAGAGGATTACCCTCGCTAAGTTGTTGGGGTTAGTCATGTTCTTAGAATGGCCCACTACAGTATGTGGCCGTATATCACACTTAACTCAACTTGACTATTTATCATCATGCATCTCAATAGGCCATAGAGTGCGTGAGTGGGTTCCTTTGTATTACAGTATTTACGTTAAGATCCATTGCTATTATTCGGTGAGCAGCACTGTGAACACAACAGTATTGTATCCAGCTGTGGAAAGAATATTAAAACGTATTTGGGTCTCCAACAACAGGGGTGAGAACAATAAGCAGGACTCTTTACGCTTTAGAAACGTTTGCAAACCCTAGAACAAGCCTGCTGTTTATCTCCTTTGACTAAATGAAAATATAACTACTGAGTTCTGTATAACTACCGAGGAGAGAATCATTATTTCAAACTGGCATTTGTTTTACAGGAACAGGAAAGCAATCCAGTTACTGTTTAATGTGAAACTCATACTGTAGAAAATGTCAGATTTTTGCCCCCTCACAGACCGCAGAACGTACTACAATATATAATGTAAATACATGGACCTTTAGAAAATTTAATGCTAAATATATTTCCCAACAGTATAAAATACATGGGTTGTTCTGGGGAAATGGATGATCTGTCATTGGGTGTCTTTTTCAAACTTGTTATTCATAAACTGTAATATAATAATTGAATAACTGTAATTCATCACCAATTAATTACTTCTGAGAGAGTGGTGTGTGTGTGCGTGTGTGTGTGTGTGTGTACACATGCATGTGCGTAAGTGTATGTGTGTCTGTGTGTTGGTGTGGGTGGGTGGGTGTGCGTGTGCGCATGGGTGTGTGTGTGTGTGTGTGCTTGACTGTGTGTGTGTGTATACAGCCTGCAGTCAAGTTCTGTGCAGTTTCCCCCTCTCTTTTCAAGCATTCCTTGTACAGAGCGGAGAAACGGATAGCTGTAGGAAGGAGATATTTACATGCTGCTTTTTCTTGAAGCCCACTCTCCACCCCCCCCCCCACCCACACACACACACACGCACAAGCTGCTCTGCATTGACCTGACTTCCGCACAAAAACACCAGCGCTGGCAGAGATGCGGAGAGGGAAAGAACAGTGAATGGCAGGGTAATTACGAGCGCCCACAGCGCTCTGACGCTATTGATGTTCTGCTGTAGACTCGGTCCTCACTGGGAACAGGCTATAGGGACCTGCGTAGGACGGCTGTTTAGGGGACCTGAAGGCTCCATTATGGTTTGATTGATGTTGGGCAGATAGCTCAATTATAAAGTTGACACTTACATGTAATATGAAAGGGATGCTTAATAACATCATTAAAGGCTTTGATTGAAAGCCCCGCCCTGCTTTTTTCCCTGCTTCTGCATGACGTTATTGGCTTGCTCGGGTAAACGCTGTATTTAGAGCATCTTACACAGCTTATGTTTTTACATGTGAACTGTCCCATAATGCATCTGGATTTTCACTGTAGCATCTCGGGTTACTGACTTTGACTTTTCTTACACCTTGGTTACGACGTCAGCAGATCAACGGGGAATCAAACCTGCAACCTCAGAGTTACAAGCTCATTTCCATTTAAAAAAGCCATTGCATTTGTCTATTTTTATGAAAGTAGGTTCGTTATTTATGATAGCTTCTCTTTGTCGATAATGACCTGGCCAGGACACATGGAAGGACGGGTGAAATGGACAAGCCTGCTGAACTGTGGGGGTTTTGCGGGATCTGACAAAGTGCTCAGTCTTCTTAGTGCTGTGTCATGGTTCCCTGCTGGTCCTGCTGGCTTGTCTCTGATTCACCTTCTCTCTGGTGACGTGCTGGTCGATACAAAGCCCAAGGGGCGTGGCCGAAAAAGGCGTGGCCCACTACATGGCAGGGACCTGTCTGCTGCTCTAGAATAGGCTCTGGTAGCTGTAAGGGGGTTTCTTCCTCTCCCCTCAGCCCATCTCCTCCATGTGGGACGGAGGTAACTGAGTCAGGGTTCCCCTCAATGTGGGAGGGGGGTAACAGTGTCAGGGTTCTCAGTATGGGACAGGGGTAACTGAGTCAAAGTTCCCAGCGTGGGACAGGGGTAACTGAGTCAGGGTTCCCCTCGGTGTGGGGTGGGGGTAACAGAGTCAGGGTTCTCAGTGTGGAACAAGGGTAACTCATTCATTGTTCCTGGAGTGGGACAGGGGTCACAGAGTTAGGGTTCTCAGTATTGGACAGGGGTAACTGAGTCATGGTTCCCCTCGGTGTGGGAGACAAAGTGTTAAAGTTTAGCTTCAGCTTCCTTTTTTTTTAGACTTTACTTAATAATGACTGGATAAACTTTCCCTCGTCGACTGGAAATGAAAACCGCGGAATCTCTGCCATTGAAAGCACTTATGTAGTAATTTTGTTCTTGGACGGCTGCCTTAAAGGGATCTCCCGCCAGATCTGAAACTGCTCGGCCCGAAATATAAATTTGCGGGAGAAACAGAGCTGACGCTCCAAGAGCTTTTCCCTCGGGACGTTCCAGCGCTGTGTGTCAGAGGTGCCGCAGACGCTGCTGGAAGGAGTCCTTGGCTCGCGCGCGGTAAACATTATCTTGGTGCAGCGCATGCTGCGGAGACGGTTCCTCGCGATTCACCCGGGGTTGCGAGCGTTCGGATGAAACACGTCAGCTCTTCTTTCGCGTGTCTCTTTCGGCGTTGCTCTGATAACGCGTATTGGGGAGGTTGGTATTAATTTCAGCGGTTCTGCTAGAGTACACCTCACTGCAAAAAAAAATTGTCCCAAGTGTTTTTGTCTTCTAATGAGACTTAAAACTTATTTCTTTTCTTTCAAATAGAAAATATTAGCTTATTTTTCGTTTTTTTTCTTTTAGTAAAAATGTCTCACCCCTTTGGCAAATCTTGAAATGAGTCAAACTATCTCACCCCATTGGCACTCTTTTTGTAAGTAATAGAAATAATATTTTAAGTCTATAAGACCAAAATGCATTTCAAGATTGACTCACGTTTGGGTTTTTGCAGTTCTGAGGTTTCTATTACTGTGATGAGAAAACCAGGCCTGGCTACTTAACTACTTAAGTGCAGTTTGCTCTATAATGCAGAAATGGTTTTGGTAGTGTTAGTTATTTCAGCATTGTACAGTCTTTGCTGACATTTACATTTGTTCTCCTCTTGTGTATTTACAGAGGGAAATTGTTTTATCTCTGAAGTTTGATTGCCTTTCTTTACAGTGGCTTACAAGCTAATAATTGTAGGGAGATGGACCCGAAGTTTAGCTTTGTTCTCCATTGATACATTTTTGAAAAAATGAAGTTCAGGATAAATAACTGGTTGCCAGAATAACAACAAATAGACAGCCCTGCTTCAGATCACACAAGGAAACATGTACTTGTCCCAAGGAAAGTGTTCAGATTTCCAACATATTCTTGAATCTCGTTACGTATCTAATGAATCTAGAGTGGGATAAGCAGCCAGGAGCAAGTAGGGTAAGCTTTTGCTTTTATTTTTGGACATGCAGTATTTTTACTACATGTTTCCACAGCATGACAAATTATCGGCATCACGCAGAGTTCTTCTGAAGGGAAACGACAGCCTGGCTTGCTCAGGGGGTCAGCTTCCTGGCAGAACTCACTGAGCCCCCCAGGCTCGGACCTGTGGCTGTGAGAGAACCTGACCCTGTTCGTGGAGAACAACCTGGGGAATGCTCTTCTGTGGGAACAAAGATCGTCCTCAGAACACCGTTGAGCGGCGACTTAAACGGACAGAAGGGAGTAACGTGAGGTTATCCCTAAGTCAGAATGCTTGAAAACAAGGGACGCTCCCCCAAGGCCCGCTTCTGTTTCTCATGTTCCGCCTTGTTTGCAATAAACCCCCCCCAACCCCCCCGCCCTCCCCCATCCCCCACAAAAACATTTTTAAGCATGTTTTCATGGACTTTTTGCACGAATCACAAGCAGATCAAAGCAGTTGTGTTGCTACCCAGATAGGCCGCCGGGCATTGCACAGCTCTCCTACACAGCGCTGATTACCCCCGTGCTTTAGAAGCTCTCTCTGCAGGAAAGGGTCAGGGACCATCACCCCGCAGTGTGACTAATGCTTCCTTATTGTACCATGAGCACAAAGCACTTTGATGTTTTACTCAGGTTTGTGCGTCGCTCTCTGAGATTCGCTGTGACAAGCTGACAGGTGGAGTACTCAAAGACTGCGTGTTGTCTGCTCGGTGTGGAGAGCACATCCTGCACTGTTGTCCTTCACAACGGAGAACACATTCTTCACTGTTGTTTGTGCGCCATGGAGAACAAGCCCTGCATGTTTTCCACTTTTCTTCAACCTTAGGAGGTGACAACAGCCTGATTCAGCAGTGAATCACCTTATCGGAACTAGTAGTGCCATGGCAGCATCTATTGTATCCACACAAATGTAATCTTATCTGTGGGAAAAAACTCTATGGTCTAGAGGCCCTAGCCAGATATCTATGGTCTAAGAGAAGCAGTAGCAAGATCTATTTCTCTGTTTCTCATATAACTCACGTGGGAAGCGCATGTGTTCTCTTGCATTGTGAGCTGCTGTAGACAAGAGCTTCTGGTAAATGATAGTAATGTTCAATTGCTCATGTGAGGGAAACTAAAGCCTCAACCCGTAGCCATGTTGCTCTCTTCTCTGCAGCTGAACAGAATGATTTACATATTAACAGTGTAAAATCAATAGTGATAGAGTACTTTCAAGAGAGCCTTATGCATGATTAATACCGTCTTATGTTGAGGAGAATTCGTGTCCCAGGAACAAGTGCTGTAGAATGTCCCTGAAACATTTTGTTCTCAAATGAAATGACCGACATGCAGTTTTTTTTTTTTTTGCACGCAATGTTTTGACGCTCGCGGTGAACAGTAGGAGCACCGCTCTTCCGTGCCAAACTGGAGAGAGCCGAGGCAGAAACCCAGAAAGGTGACAAACAAGAACAGCTGAAAAACAAAAAGCAAAAAAGAGGAGGCAAAAAAAAAAACCCCACAAGGTATGGACGCTCCGTGAACCACGGGTCGTTTCAGTGCACTTTTGAAAGCCGGAGGATGTGCTGGGCACTCCAGATCTGAAGGTGGGTTTAAAAGCTCGCCGTCTGCCCCGGGCTGAAGGGCCGGGCACCGGTATCAGCGCCACGCAGGCGGGCTCCGGGCCGCTGGGGTCCAGACTCGTCCATTGTTTTCCCGCTGACCCAAAAGGTCAGCCGCTCAAAAGGCTGTATTTGTCTGAGTGCAGATTCCCACTGGTCTGTGCTCTCTGTGTGGTTCTATTGAGCCAGGCTAAAAAAAAGGAAACCGTGCTGATAAATGTGCCTTTTTGCTCTTTATTTCTTTACAAAAAATGTTTTTCTTTTTCTGTTTATATAAAAGCGCTGCATCTTTAGAAAATGCATATCGGGAGGGCTGCTGGGCATCTCATCCTTTTAGAGACTCTGGCTTCTAGGGCATGGATGGGCCCTGGGGCCCGATATCGAATCCGGACTGTGCCAATATCTCCGCAGGGTGACTCATGATTGGACGTTGCATCGTCCAGAGAGGAAGAGATCTGGTCGTAATTGGAATGCCCCTGTTTCATCGCTCACCAGCGCCCCCGTCTGCTCAGTCGGGTGCCTGCGGTCTGTCTAGTGAGTGAAAAGAAAAGGTAGGGTGGAGTACGTGTTTCGGAGGATAACCTGCATTTTCCTGTGCGCTACTGAATTAATGGAGAAACACTCAGGCGAGAGGACCAACCCGCAAATCCAGCAAAAAGCCTGCAACTGAAACGAAATCAATCTGGATTAAAAGATGCTTTAAAAATGGAATCCGTGTCGGGACATAACTCTCCCCTATGATAGCTCATTGTGCATTCAGCGCTGTAATCGTATGTAATTACGTGCAGTGCTGTCGCTCGTGATTTTGCTAAACAATCTGGAAAGGATTAGACCCTGTTCTCTGAGTCATAGCTCCACAGTTAAGATGAGTTTTCTCCTTGTTGTTTTTAGAAGACAAAATTCAATTTTCTCTTTTTCTTCCCGCATCCACAGCGCTTACAGAGACATGATGGCAATCAAATAAAGAAGCATATTTTCCAGAGGGGGGGGAAACTGAAATACAAATAATATATATCCTCATAAGTCACTAAGTTTCGTTAATAGGTTATTTTTCACTCCTTAGGCTGTATGTTTAAGTCCTTAGTGTTCAAATACTGTATCATGTGATAGGTGATGATATACAATGTAGCCTACCACCCAAGCAAACAAACTGGTTGGTTGGAATATGACTGCAAGGCCCCTGCCAGAGTCGATAGTCTGCAAGGAAAAACATGTTGACACCCTAGGCATGGAAACAGGCTGGTTCCAGTTGTCCTTGCATGCTGTCAAAAACCGTGTCCCCCAATTTCCTGCACCCCTCTAACCTCTAATAGACAAAAGAATACATAAATAACAAAACTGTCCCATGTGGGTGATTCTGTGCTTTGACCCCAGTGGAGAGACACTACAGGAAAACTCTCATACGGGATTCATTACATTACATTTACATTACAGGCATTTAGCAGACACTTTCATCCAAAGCTTACAGAACGTTTTACGTTGCATTTATATTGCATCCATTTCTACAGCTGGATATGCAGTATACTGAAGCAATGCAGGTTAAGTACCTTGGTCAAGGAGACTCAGGAACCGACAAACAGAAATGGGAGTTTCCTAGTGTTTCATGCTAGCTTAGGGCATATGTTAAAACAGGCCCCGGGGGTCATATGAGAGGAGCACACACGACCAGATTATTAATGACATTTTAAATGCGTGGGGCATGTAACTGTGCAGGAAACAGCAGGAAACCGGCCTCTCGTGGTCCTTTTCATACCCCATGGCACTGTAAAGGTGAGGTGCTGTTTGTTTCCATCGAGGGGTAGAAGTAGGACACAGACTCTGTTGCTCTATGTAATTTTCACACCCTGATTTCAGGGAGAAGGTGACAGCTTATAACCACAGCTGTTTGCACATGCGAGCGATCCGATACAGTGTAAACAGTAGCTTGACGTGAAGAAGCAGGATGCGGTATTATCACGCATCAGCACAGGGCAGTGTCAACATCCACAGGGTTCTTTTAAGTAAATGTGCCTGTTTGTTTTCAAACACCACTGACACACGAACACTGCACGTGTGTACGGTACCTTGCCTCTATAGCATATGGAGATACATAGAAGACACATAGAAGAGGATTAACACCTCACCTGTGTCATCCATAGAGCCAAAATGGTGTTTCTGGGCAGACATTTCTCACGAGTTTCTTCCGGTGGCTTGTCTTCATAAGAACTATCATTGATGTACGTGGGATTCTCTAACAGCGGCATTACAAAAAGAAAAGATTGTCCACACCCTCAGGCGCTCATATTAAACCTTAGCGGAATCGAGTTAGGCCTCAAGCTGAAATGTTCCCTTTTGGCAGAGCGGGTTATTCGCGAGAATGACACAGTGCAGAGCGTTTCACTAAATGCCTTTGCTCTAGAATGTGGCTTCCTGCTCATCAGAGCCTCTTCTGCTCATCAGCGTACCGCTGCAGAGCTGATGTAAGAGTCTCATTGATCGTCTTTTTCAGATGATCTGCCACCCAGCTCTTCCCGCACCTCAGTGCTTTATGACATCATTCCTCTCCCACTGCCAACGCTATGGGCAACGTCAGCCCTTCAGCTGCACAGGCTTTTATTCACTTCTTAATGAAGAGATACTTTGTGTTCCTCAGCGAAATGGACTGAAAATCTGCTAATAAAATTCATTTAAAAAGTAAGAAATCAATTATGGGTTAGGAGTAGGAGTGCAGAGGAATACAAAGGGGCAATAAAGAATCCAATTTTCGCACGAGGAACTGAGGGAACGTTTTGCACAAATATTGTTAGGAGGCTTGATTTGTCTTTATTTTTGGTATAGTGGTTTCTTGAAATGCAGTTTCCTTGTGGAAAAACGTGCCGTTTATATGCGAACAAAAGTAACCGAGGAGAGTTCACCCAAACTTATAATGGAGGAACTCTCTTCAGTTTTCCTCCTGGCGCACAGATCTTAGAAAGCTGACCGTCCCGTCCGAAAATTCAACTTGGCTGTTCATTGCAATACTGCGTAACATTTATATTCCCTCCGGCTCAATACAAACGGGGAGGGGGGAAGGGGGGGAGGGTTTGCCATAATCCAAAATGCTGCAGCCTGGACATTAGCGCTTTAATGTGGGACTAAATGTCTTTAGCCAGTGTAGCAGAAAGCAATTTTAGAGCTGTTGTGCCGTAGTGGAAGGAAAATAGCTGATAGCGATTTATCTCTGCAGTCGACTCACTGGCTGGTATTAAAACAGCAGGTCTGACCACTCTAATCCAAACTGGAGGGCCCGCCTAGCCGGCAGAAGAAGCTACAATTGCTGTGATTTCTCTCCATTTCTCCTTTCCAATAATACAATGCAGTACTGGACACACTCTGTGTTTTTCTCAGGGAGTCTAGGAATGTCGTTAGCCAGGTCTGGCACTGAGCTCAGGCAGCTGCAGTTATGGACTGGTTCATTGCAAGTTACTCTGGTTAAGAGCAACTGCTAAATTTATATAATATAATGTACCGAGTACATAAACTTGTATCATTGTTTAATAGTTTTTTCAGTTTGGAATGTCCTAATGGAGTCACTGATTCTTTTCACTCCACTGTCCAGCTGAGGTCACATGCAATTAGCCTGTTGGTGGTTTGTTGACCAGCAGGGGTCACTGGTGAGTGATGAGAGATTAGTGAAGCTATGACCAATAATGCCTTACCCTGCTGTGCAACCTTAGAGTATATAATATGTAGAGACAGCGAGAACCAGGGAGTACAATTTTTTTTCGCTTAACAGACATGCTCAGTTGTGTCCTTGGTCACATGCCTGATCCACGTGTACAGAGCGCAGAGCAGTGACGTGAATGCTGCACAAATCCCATCCCCCTTCTCAACAGATGATAATGGAGTGTTACAGTGATGGTGTCTTTTTGTATGCCTACTCAGAAGGTTCTTCCACCATGGGTTCCCTCTGCAGATTTCCAATGCTTTCTTCGCATAGTGATTTGATTTTTTTTGCAGAAAATAAGGGTCTCTGGGTAACGTAAGCCTAAGACAGTTTCACATTTCGTTCTGAGATAAATTACAACTGTTAATGTCTCAGCCGTGAATTTCGAAGCCGTTCCGTGCCTTAAAAGAGTACGTTGCTAACAAGTTGCTACATTGGAACTACAACGGTTGTCGCGTGCAGGCGGATGAGTATGGAAACTTGGGCTGCGGGTGCCGGAATGAGACTGTTGTTGTAGTTGAGAACCGCAAGCTGGCCCCTTGGGTGCAGCCTGCCATAGTCAGCACTGACACTGCGAGACCATGAGGCCCAGTTTCTGATTTCATAGCTTGCGGATATTTTAGCTTGTGTAAGTAAATCACATTCAAATGTGGACCCCAGGAAGAGTAGCTGATTGCCACGGCATCAGCTAATGGGGATCCTATAAATAAACAAATAAACAAATGGTGAGGTTCTCCAGATGGGGGTTTAGTGGTGGGGGAGTCCCACTCTTTACCAATCTGAGTGACACCACAACACCGTTCGTGGTAGAGAATATCAGAAAAAATAAATAGAGAAAAAAACTGAGGGGGAGAACTAGAGCGGGTGGGGGCTTTGAACTGACTGCCCTTCCTGCTGCTAAAGCAAAGCAGTGAACATTAGTGGAGTAAACACAAATTGAACTTTCTGTCAAACTAGTCATAAATCACACAGCTCATTAAAAAAAAAACATTTTCTTCTTTTCTTCATTTATCAGTGGCCAGCTTTAATTTGCCATGCAAATTGAACTAAAGGCACATTTTAAAAAATGGGTTAAGGACTCTGAGTCCCAGAGGGCTCTGGATTTAGCTAGTAGTGTGTGTGTGTGTGTGTGTGTGTGTGCGTGCATATGTGTGTATGTGTGTGTGTGTGTATGTGTGTGTGCGTGTGTGCACGCGTATGTGTGTGTATGATTGCATGTCTGTATGTGTGTCTGCTGTGAGTGTGTGTATGTGTAAGTGGGTTTTCAAGGGGGTTTGGGTAAGGGAGGGTAATCTTTTGCCTTGTGCTGAAGGCAAAACAGATCCAGGCCATTTCAGCTGTGATTGCTTGTATCGTACAGTCTGTGGTTTAAAAAAAAAAAAAAAAATGTGTGATTTAGAATAGCACTGCTCAATGAGAAATTATGGGTCCTTTATGACAAAAGGGCGCTTTGATGAACACGAGAACAGTGACACCTTGGGAGGAACCATTCATGTCACGATCAAGCCAGGTTATCATTCCAGGTATGGTTTCATTTGACCATGACCCCCAGAAATCCTTGCCGCCTTGCCGTAATTTGGATCTTGTTAGGAAAATTACATTCTAATACTGATATTGATTGATACTGATACGTGCTGTCAGTCACTTAGAGGCCTACTTTAGCAGGTGTGAGGTGGATCAGCAGGAGCAGAAACTACACCTGACAGTGATTCCAATACAGATCACTGGCAAGAATTTAGTGCCATCTTCTGGTGGGGAAATGTGACCCATCTTAAATGACCGCTGCCATTCATCCAGTCACTGTACACTTTGTATTCATTCAAATAACTTCTGAGTTCATTTGACCCTCAGTGTAAAATGAGATTAACACTTTTGAGTATTGACCAGTGTGACTCTCAATTGTGACACAATTCAGTGTTACATTAACACTGTGGCAAGAGTAAAAATTATGCTGTGTAGGGATTGGGACCACATTATCTCAGACAATGTTTGATTTGACTCTATAGGAGTTAATTTAATACTGGTGATTTTATTGCATGTACTTTTTGTGCATGTGTTCCTGTACAGCAAAGGCAAGGCAAGGATGTGCTTCATCTCACAGTATGTAGAAATTCACAGTCAATTGTCTGAGTTGCATGTGTTATACAACACAATTTAAGATAAGATGAAAGCCTTTTTTATATTTTAAGCTTATTAGTGTGAACTGCATTAAATTACAAATAGGACTAAAATACTGTTTGCCATTTTGCTGCTAACCCTATTCATATTTATACTTGTGCTTATTCTTATTACACTTCCACCTATATTTGCATTGTCAGAAAACTGAAATGCCATTTTCAAACCCAAAAACACTGTGTGTGTTGTCCTATACTTTCCTTTATTTGCCAGATGGGTTAAAAATAACCATTATCTGAGATTTACTCTCCATTTGAGAAGACTGAAGAGATAAGGTCTGTAGATAAACAGGCTAAAATGTAAAATGGCTTTTCTGATTGTAGAGTGATAAATGGCCTTTGTGTGTGCTACACTGATAGAAAAAGGTTAACGTGGTATTACACAGAATGTAATTTGCAGTTTTAAAGATTTTTTAATCTACATCTGAAAGGTCAAAAGATATTAAAAGGACCGAGTTGTGGTCATCTTAAATAGCATTCAGAGAACCCGTTTTTCATATTGGATTAGTTGTATTATGATTTGTTGTATAGCCAAACAGATATAAATTAAGCCTGAGGAAAGAACATGCTTCAGTCATTAAAAGCTAAATATGACATATTTATTCTGTAGGCAATTCTCTTAATGTAAGAGTTAATAATTTCTGAGAAAATGATGAAGGGAAATTAAGATTGATACCTATAATTATATGTGAGTAATCTAGCCTTAAGACAGACAGTTCCTGTCCAATTATGATTTTAATTATTATAGGTAGGTGCTTCATAAGAACATTTAATGTCAATACTCAAATTGGCCATAAAGTTTTCTGGAAGGAGGACAGAAATTAAGTTTAGGAGGAAATATGAATCTCAGTCAGTGGAAGGGCTGGTGCATGAAAATGGTGATAGCAGTTCATAGAATAAGCAATTCTGCAAAGAAACAAGGATTCATCATTACTAAGGTGGCCAATCTTACAGTAAGGACAGATATTAGAGTGAAGATGATCAATTTCAAACATCTGCTTGTGCTGGAATCACAAAATCCAATTCAAGCGGGTCAAATGAATTCATAATAGGTATTAGTAATTGATGTCGAGAGGCACTGCCCGTTTGCAAACGTGCTGTGAAAGCAATGTGTGAAACCGGTGCGCAAATTCGTTAAATATTGGGAACCATTTCTCTGTCTTGGGTTACTTCCACGTTGCTTTTAAAAACAACAAATAATATAATAGTTAAAATACCTAATAAAGAACAGCAGTCAAATGTAACTGTGGTCATAAAAGGCGTTGCGTGGGCTATGACTAGTCATGTATACTGCAGCCTACCAGCACTTCAGCGCTAAGGCAGTACAAGTTTAATTTAATTCTGTGCAGGCAGTTTCTGAGACTGCAGTTTCTAAATTACGTCATCTTTGTGTCGGGTCCTTGTGCGACTCGTCGGGTTTCGGTGAAAACATTTGTGTTATGATCTGAGTCAAAATAATAATAATAATAACAGTGTTGCAGAATGGTAACTTGAAAAATCATGAAATTCGGCCGCAGAAAAATATGCTTTTGCATTGTTTTAGTGTATCTGATATTTTCTTTGTATGCTGCTTATAACGTCTTTTTCAACACGAAAGCTATATCTAGAGTCCACAGGGTGGTGAAAAAAATCACAGTCGCTGGTAAGAGAATTTTGAGGATTGACTTAGATGTATCTTAGCTTAGATATATCGCCAATTTCTTGATCATTTAAGGTGGTTGAAAATGTGTTTAAGTTCTACCATAATTGTGTGGTTAATCTTGTTTTAACGCACTGCAGCTTTGATTTGTTGCCTTTCGCTGTCAGTAAATTCCATTTTGCACAGATGGTTTCACGTAGGTTTAATGCTCTCGCCAAATAAGACCCAACCGAACCGATTTATTTAAATGGTGGCCTTATTGACTACGTCTCCAGCATCCGTGCAGAATATCACGTGGTCGACCAGGGCGTTTTATAATTATTTCACAGCTGCTGTCTGTTGTCCAGATGAAGCGTCTTGTGTAGCTACGTATTGTGAAGGACGCTTTTAGAAATTGTTTAAAAGGAACGAAACGAAACCGTTTTACCCAGGGCTGTGTAACACAATTCTCTGCAACACAGTAGTAAAGTTTTTAAACTATTTGAATAACTATGTGTTTTCTTTTGAGATGAGTAAAAATAGATGCATTGTCTTGCTCAATATAAAATGCTTTTCACTAACATAATTATATAATAATATTTTCTTTTTTGGGATGGGGCAGGGAGGCATTATTCTTGCAATATTTCACAATGCACACACATACACACTGAGCAATTGTTAATTGACTCTTCTTGGCTTGGTGGGCTGTCAGTATTGTGCGGCAGTCACTTAAGCTATAATCCCTGAGTCATCAGAAATCTGAAACACAGAGAATCCAACGTAACTTAATGTCTGATAAAGTGAGCGATTTTCTGTAGATCATATAAATACGGGATTACTTTACTTACCCCCCATAAGTGAGTGTCCTTACGCTACTGAAGGGCTTATTGCAGTCCCTGACCTCGTACCCTTCCCTGATTTTTCATTTTTTTGCTCCCTGTTTTTCAGACAGTGCAAAGGGTTTGGGGGTGCAGCCGAGGAGCGCCGCGGTCCCGTCCAGAGGTGAGGGCTGGAACCCCTGGGAGGAGGACGAGCGGGCGGCATCCGTCTCCGTCCTGCAGAGGAGACAGGAGTTCAGAGCCCATCAGGCCCGAATTGCCAAGGACCGGCCCAGGAGACACAAAATCCAGATCTGGGGCAAAGCCGCCATCGGTAAGAGAGAGAGAGTGGGACTGTTCTGCACTGTTTGTTTATGTCTGGTTTCTGCACCCTTGAAAAAATTCTAATTATTCAGCTGTCTGTTTTTCCTCCTATTAACATCTGACGGACATCCAATGAAAACAGTGGAGGACAGTCATGTGACTTGTTGATGACAATCGGCTGTCAGTTAATGAAACTGAGCCCTGGCTTTAAGTCTAAGTGCAGACATCTTTCCACACTGAGTCCTTGAGAGGGCGGAATCAAACCATGATAAGTGAACAAGAGCGGGTTGTTTTGATGAGAACAGGCCATTCAGCCCATCCAGGCTTATCATTTACCTACAGACTGGAAAGCACTGCCTCAAGCCTGGACCTGAACACCTCGAGGGTCTCAACTAATTTTTTGGACTCATCCTTGCCTCTGGTGTCTTCCAGGCCTGTATTTATGGGAGCATATTCTCGAAGGACCCCTGAACCCCGCGGACAGAAAGGCACAGTGGAGGGAAGGAGAGGTGCAGTCAGGGGCCATCACTTTCAGGTAAGAGTTCCACTAACCGCTGTGGCTACGGCGGCCATTTTATTACCATTCAGCCTGTGAAGCTGACTGGTCTCCAGAAGGCACTGATTCAGGGATCCTGTTACATTGCCTTCTAATGCTGTGTGTAATTTAGAGATGAAACAGGCTCACAATTGCTCTGAGTTTGTCAACTAGTTGAAAAGTTTTATCTTCCAGTAACTCGATGTTAGGTTCTTAAATTGCCTGTATTGATGTAGAAATGACCGCAATCTATCTGAAAGATGGCTTACTATTCTGTTCCTGTATTGCAGGACAGCTTTTTCTTGTTAGCTGTCCTTTACAAGTTTTTATTGCTACCACCTCACACACCATTTTTTTCCACCAAATATAACACACTGTCAAAGAATGATAATTGTATGCAAATTGGTATTATTTCTAACAATATTGACATTATTACAATACATTATTACTTGGTTTAAAGATAATAATAAACTGGCCTCACTCAGTAGAACTCAGATCTGTGGGAAGGGGTTAACAGAGAGGCTCTTGGGTAACTAAGAGGCTCATGGGTTATGGAGTCTTAAAGGTTTTCCTTCTGAAGAAGCGAATAGACGTTTTATTATCATCTTTAGTAACAGCACTGTAGCTCTGTTGTTGGTTAGTGGGCTGTAACATGACTCTAAAAGCATAGAGATTAGCGGTGGAGTTCATGCTAAACAGGCCTTAGTCTTCTGCAGTCACCACAGTTATTGTTCCTGCATACTTCTTGGCTTGGTTGTGCTCGGAAGCACGATGGAAGATCATCTGAGGTCTTCAGATACTTGACACGCTAATATACAGAAGCGTAAATTACGAAACCTGAAAGGATAATTTAAGGACGCAGGAAACTGCGGGCCTGGTATGTGCAGCTCACCAGTCCCTGTCTGCCTATTTCTGTCACTCTGAAGTCTTTAAAAAAACTATTATGTGGGTAATAGGGCAAGTATGTCAACACCCCCACCACCCATTCTGTTGTGATTGGCTACGGCTCCTGGCTGCTCTCATTCATTTGTTTTCTGTTATCAGTTGGCTCACCTGAGATGAGTTCTCTTTTGCCGTGACAACCCTGGGGAATGGAAATGGGCGGGAAAAGCACCGGGTTGTGTAGCCAATCAGATGTAGGGTTGTGATTAGGTGGCCAGATGTGGGGATCCATTGTCTGTGTGAAATTTGGCCAGAGTAGTGGGAGTAACAGGCCTACTCTTTTTGAAAAGTGTGCTGGGATTATAACCGTGACCTTACTGGCTCAGAATGTCGGTTATGCATCTTATCTGAATGACAGATCAGCATCTCCCCATTTGACAGACTGTAATTCTGGCTAAACTGTAACGTCCCCGCAGGCTGCGCCAGGCACACTGAGTTCTGGAAGCCCAGCTTTGTTTTGTGATGCTCTCATCTGAGCTGGGCCACCAGCTCCTTTCGCCTAGTGACCTCGAGTGTCCTCCTGCAGGAGGCGGAGCCGTTTCCCAGGATTCAGTGCGGAATTTGAGCACATTCCGGCGTTTCTCACCGCGCGTTCCTTCCAAACTGTCCCAAAGGCTCCGAGAACGCGTTCTCTTAGGGAGGAAATGAGACGCGTAGCGAATCCGTCAGTGACAAGCTGACCGCTCCCCAACTGTCCTGTCCGTTTGGCCGTCAAAGAGTTTCACCCCTACATCATGGGAGCAAATGGAATCTGACACTGTGGGAATTTTACTCATGACAAGTACTGGGTTTGGGTGTTGAGCGCAGATTGATTTCAGACTACATTCCTCTCCCAGCAGAGCAAAAGTATTATGACAGCATGGAGGGGGGGGTGGGTCATTCATAAGATTAAAAGCCATGTTTGTGATGAGTAATCTGATTTTAGAGCACTCAGCTTGGAGCGATCTCAAAATGGTCTCTCCGCTGGCTGTCGACATTAGGAGAGGAGATGGAAAGAACAGGCAGTTCCCATAGACTCAAGGAATATCCTGTCTTTATTCTTGGCGCTCGTTACCTTTCCTCCCATTATGGAATGGGGACTGGAGAGAATGGAGAGCGAGTGAGTTTAGCAGTAGACAGAGTAAACTGCTGACTGGGAGAGACAGTGTGTTTAATGATAGGCAGGGTGAGCTAATCAAGACAAATCCCTTAATATTCACTGAATATGCCCTTCTTGCTTCTATCTCCCAAACCCACCAGAGCGTACCTGCGCATATGTGCGTCTGTGTTTGTGTGTTACAGGCGAGAGTGTGTGGGATTATCCCCTCTGTATCCGAGCCTGTGTTACAGGCCAGAGTGTGTGGGATTATCCCCTCTGTATCTGAGCCTGTGTTACAGGCAAGAGTGTGTGGGATTATCCCCTCTGTATCCGAGCCTGTGTTACAGACCAGAGTGTGTGGGATTATCCCCTCTGTATCTGAGCCTGTGTTACAGACCAGAGTGTGTGGAATTATCCCCTCTGTATCTGAGCCTGTGTTACAGGCGAGAGTGTGTGGGATTATCCCCTCTGTATCTGAGCCTGTGTTACAGACCAGAGTGCGTACGATGGTCCCCTCTGTGTGTTTCCTCTTCAGGGGGTGTCTTCATTGATGAAGGCTAACAGCTGTTTTTATCGTTGTGGTTGTTGTTGTCGGTCTGTTGTGCATCTGTTTATGGACCAATCAATTCATCTGTCAGGATTTTAAAATTTTGTTCGTGGCCATGCGATGCATGATTACCTTTTAACTGGTAAATTACGTACAACATTGCACATACAACACAAGATGTTACAGAACACTTTATCATTACATTACAGAACAACATGTCAGTCCATTGCACGTTTCTCTCTCAAGGTTGGCTTTAAAGTCCAGGTGGGCTATGGCCTTTTTTTCCATTTGCCTGAATTACTTCAGTAAAATATTCAGCTGTACAAATAAATTGTATGTAAAAGTGATACTAGTAATTTAGCCAGCGTAAGAGGCTTTGGATATGAGCATCTGCTATGTGCGTGGTGTGTGTATAACTGTTGTAGACTGTTTTCTGTTCTCTGCCGCCCCCTGCAGTTTCTACACGGGTCCTGCGGTGGTGCAGGGGCAGATCCCGCTCGACACCGACAGCGTGGTCCTGGTGCTGAACGGCCGCGAGGAGCAGAAGATCGCCTACGCCACCCGGTGGCTGGAGCACGCCGGCGCGCTGGTCCGGACGCGCGCCCTGGCCCGCGTCGCCGTGGTGATGCTGGGCAGCGAGCGGTGCGCTAACGACTGGCTCCGCCCCTACCTGCGGGCGCACGGCGGATTCGTGGACCTGCTCTTCCTGGTGTACGACAGCCCCTGGGCCAACGAGCGGGACGTCCTGCAGTGGCCTCTCGGGGTGGCAACGTACGCTCCTCTGGCACATTTTCACCCTCCGAATTTTACTGACACGCTTACCCACAAATTACCATTTCCTGCTTGAGCCCAGACTTACATCTGACAAAATGAGATATCAGGTTGACAGGGTACATACATAGGCTGGTATACTATCTTTACCGACAGAATAAGATATCACGTTTGGCTCAAAACTGAATTGACTTCATGTCTCAATTTATATAGATATAGATAAGGGGGTTGGGATGGATTCCTTTTCTGTTCAGTCCATTGAGGAAGTGAACTGGAAATAGGTTCATGACTTGGGAAAATTCGGAGAAGGCATGAATGTTGCAGTTCATTTCCTGAATTGAAGGTGAAATAGAATTTTGCAATGATTCACAGTTATTTTCACATGAGATATAAATTTCAGACCGCAGACTTCCCTTCTTTTTCTGACAGGACTTTTTGCTTGGAGAAAATGTTAAAAGAAGCGATGCTTCCTCTCCTGTCTGTCCGTGTCTCAGGTACAGAGACTTCCCCGTCGTCCCCCCCAGCGTTGAGATGGTGACCTCGCAGAGGCCCTACCTGTGTAACTTCCTGGGGACGGTGTACAGGAACTCTTCCCGAGAGAAGCTGATGGAGATCCTGAAAAGGCACGGGTTGGAGGGGGAGTGTGTCGTCGCGGCCCGAGAACAGTACGTCCCGTCGTGGGCCCCCCTAGAAGGGCCCCCCTCAAAGGGCCCCCCCTATAAGGGCCCCGCTCCGGCTGAGGTCATTCGGTTGTTGTGACGGTTCAGGCGACGACCTCAGGGTGTCTCTCCCTCGCGCAGGTGGGTTCCCACGGAGACGGCGGAGTCGCTGCGGCGGTACCGGGCGGCGCTGGCGCAGAGCGACCTCACGCTGTGCCCGGTGGGCGTGAACCCCGAGTGCTACCGCGTGTACGAGGCCTGCTCCTACGGCTCGGTGCCCGTGGTGGAGGACGTGGACACGGCGGGCGGGTGCGCGGGCGGGGCCGGGGGCGGCTCCCCGCTCCGCCTGCTCAAGGCCTCGGGCGCGCCCTTCCTCTTCCTCAGAGACTGGGCGGAGCTCCCCGCCCTGCTGGAGAGGGAGAGGAGGATGACGCCGGAGGAGAAGGCGGAGAGGAGGCGGAGACTGCTGGAGTGGTACGGAACGTTCCGGATGAGGATGAGGGATCGGTTCACCCAGGCCCTGGAGGAGACCTTCTTCAGAACCGGCTGATGGGGGGGGGGGGGGGCTTGTCGGGTTTGGGGGGGGTCAGGGTACAATGAGGTTAATGAGAGCTGAGAGCTAGAGCACGACCTCAGCACAAGACACTCCCCTACCGCTCATACTGCAGTGACACTGCTGATGAACTACATGTATGACAGGGTCAAGGGTCAGTTACGTTTCACTCTGTTCAGGAAATGAATTGAAAGTGAGTTTGTTAATTGCAAAATTGACAAAATGTGGATTTTTAGATGCATTTATTAAATTTCAAATAACTGATTTGAAATTGAGTTGACCCAAAACCCTGATGTGTGATTGGGTATCACTAACGAGCATGCACACATTCGCCATGAGGGGTATGGTCAGTTGACTTTGGTCAAATAATTATCCTTTCTGAAATAACTGTTTAGATTCCAGTAGGAATCCTGCAGATTGCTGACACTTTTAATAACTTTATTTTCTCATAATATTCATAACAAACTAATTATTTAATATTTAATGTGCGTTTTGGTCAGAATCATGTTTTGTTGAAAATTCTCCCATATCTGCGGGAGTGTGTTTCAGATTTTACCAGCAATTAAGAGTTAAGTTTTTTTAAATGACCGGTTGACCCAGGTCTGTTAGCCAGTGGGTCAGTACTGAACTTTTTCTGCAAGATGTTTATTTTCTGGTGGTAAATTCACCGGTTCTTTTCGGCTTCACACACACACAGTCCACAGCAGCGTCATAAAGAAAGGAGACATGACGCGGCTTTCCTATGTATTTACTATGGAACTGGCATTTGTTCTCAGCCAATCCGCCCACTAGCTACAATGCTGCGTTGTTTTTCTCATATTAGTTTTCAGTGAAACTCAAATCTGCAACGTTTTGTGTTGTCAGTAACTTCGTGGATTCGTTAGCACTGGTTTCACAGTGTGCAATTCCTCCCTAAGAATGTGTGAAATGTTTATTTTTAATGTGAATATAACGTATTTAATGTCGGAAATTAAGTGCTAACCACCATGAGCTTTCACCTTGTTAATTTATCTCCATGTGTTACCGATTCCTACCACGTGGTGGGGCTATTCGTTTCATATTTATGCGGAATCTGGAATTTTGTACGGTGTCGTATATTGTTAAAATGAAAGTGTAGACTATTTACATTGTATTACGATAGCGCTTCCTTGCACTTGTCTGAAACAGTTTCCTCTACCTTAATTTTGAACAGAAAAAAATAAATAAATGTGTGTGTGTGAATTTATGGGATTTGTGTTCTAGTTCCTTTAGAGTTCCATTATTTTTATTTGATGTGTTATAGGCTGTGTAATTCCGGGGAGTTCTAATGTACGGAGAAGTTCACAACTTTGATCTAAAATTATAAATGTTTAGACAATGAACACTAGATGGCAGATAGGCTACGCATTACAGCGTGACCACAGTAATGCGACAAACGGGCAGAAATGTAATCACCTCTAGAGTGTCTAATGACATTTCTTTCTAATAGTTTAGAGAACAATGTTTGAGACAGGACATTACAGATGTTGATTTTGCGACACTAGTGGAATGCATTTACATTATGTTAACAGTAAAGATTTTTTTTCAATGTTCACGTAAGTCTACCACAGATAATCAACTTTAAAAAAGATGACCATAAATAACCAATATCGAAAAAGTGAGGACGGCCATATTCCTGCATATATTTAAGTGAGTCGTATTTATTAACGAATTACAAGCATACGTTTTAATAGGCCAAATTGCACTGGGCCAAAGCAGTATAGCGTAGCTACATTCCATGCTTGAAACAAAACTTGCAGCTCTGATGGAAAGGGTGGTTTCTAAGGTAACGGAAGCAAATGCGTGCCTCCTGGGTTATGTTCTGCAACACAAAAGCGTTTTTATTATATATTTTCTTCTGCTGTAATCTAAATGTGATTCTGTTACATTCGATGGGCTGCGTGTTCAACTGGATTATGGAAGAAACAGGTAGGCTACAACCATGTCGTTTACCTGGTGAAATGCAATTGATTTTGAAGACGAACGAGAAACAAATTTCTAAACACCCTTTCGCTGGTTTTCGCGCAACTGGTGCGAAAACAAATAACAGACTATCCAACCCCCCTGAAGCGGATGACAAAGGACCGTGGCTATGACTTTCACCAAGTAGGATACGAGAAACCCTGTCCGCGCGTTCGTATAAACTCACTTTGTAACTGACAAATTGTCTCTGAAAGAAAGAAAGAAAACCCCACACATTGGTTGGACTGGTCCGAGTAGTTGTCAATCCTGACCACGTTTCCGCTCGGAGCGCTTCTCCGATCCCTCCCATTCCCACTCTCCGCCAGCTGCGCCGCGGTCGGTTTGCGTCTGGGAAGCAACGAGGCTCCGATGTGTGGGGTTCAGTTACACCAGAGCGCCCGAGGAAGTGCACGCGGCTATATGGCTGTCTCGTTCTCCATTTTTTCCAGCGTGCAATTGCAGATTCCCATTTGCGATTTAGATTGCTTGACCAGAAGAAGGTCACCCTGATCATTTTCAAACATTTGCTTTGAGGTTTTCCTCCCGGACTATCAGCTCCGCAGCTCGTTTTGCACCCGCTGCCTTTAAATTTGTCAGTGATTGAATTGGTAAGATTCTGTGAAGGCGTTTACAGTTTCCTTGAAAGCAGAGAAATGTGATCTCAAAACACGTTTTATATTTTGTAAAAATCAAAGCTCACCTTCGCACAAGGACTGCTAAATTTATCTGACGAATTAAAACGAGCCTCCATGCCCGTATATTTTTTTCCCCTTTTGTCACAGTTGTGAAGACTTTCTGCTAAACCTGTAGGATGCACTAGGCGTAAGTTACAGCAGGACTAAGAACACATTTGTTGATTTAACCTAGCAACTTCGAGAAAACAACCCGAACGGATCCGAGATGTCCAATCCAACGAAGTTCAAAAAGGATAAAGAAATAATCGCCGAGTATGAGAGCCAAGTGAAGGGTAAGTTTTTAAAAATGCATTTTATGTCTCATTGTTCTGTCAGTTCTTTCACCTGCAGCGGTGCCATTTTCTGCTAGCACTGAGAACAATGATTACCCTATGTGTGAGTTGTAAAATTAAAGTATACAATATAAATGCTGAGCCTAACGTCAGTGAGGTTATAGTCGTACGGTGACAGTTTTTTTTCGAATACTGAATGCTGTCTTTGTGTTCAGCGTTGTAGGCTACTATTACGAGCCGTCAGCGTTTCTTCGCATCCAAGCATTGGAAGATTTACCATTCTTGGTTAATGAAGAATGTTTTACACTTGGATAGCTAGATTGTTGCTTTAGGTAGAATTACAGATTTGATGTTCAGATTTATATCTGCTAGCCTGATGGGGCCAGAATAAGGTTTATGTAGGCTATGTTGCTGACGGGCGAAACATTTCACACTGGAATCATAATATCAAGCGTTGCTTTCTCCTGTTTGAGAGAGTATTTTGGCCATTCAAACTTTGTGTGGGCTGTACTGTGCTTGGGCTAATCTTCGTATCATTGGATTATGCCACGGCTGCGGTCCAAATTTCTTTTCTTGGCTTGCTTAATGTCAACGTTTCTGGTCCAATGCGCTTTTTGTGCACAAGATTTTAGTAATTCAGTTCTAGACTTTGAAGAACTTTGAAATGACGTTGGATATTATAACAGTGCTTCTTTTGTGGTCAATTCCATAACTCTGTGACTTATATTTCAAACACTTTTATGATTGTGTTGCATTTGCATGGCACTTGGTGATTTTATAACTGTCCGCTTCAGTCTAAAGAGAGATCGTTAGTTACTTTCTTGTGATTCATAGTTCATTAATAGACATTCAACAGCTGCCAAGCTCATTTCCATGTCCAGTGTAGTGAATATCTGTCCGCATTTTAGACACTGGCAAGACGTTGTTATCCTGCCAATCAACCACTTTGAACTGCCATTGCATTACTGGCCTCAGTTTGTCTGCGCGAATTGATCCTGGCAGCTGGTTGGCATGTAGGCCTACATTAAGTTAATACAATGAACATTTTACCTAACGATTCACAGGCTCTGTATCTGGAACATAATGTGCCGTAACTTTTCACGTTGTATCTTGAATCCTATCCTACTGATGCATTTTTTTCCATTCTTTGGGAACTTGTGTTTTTGGAATGTTTTGGGATGGCATTCAGAAGACAGTAGAGATGTGATCTTGTTTTGTTGTCTCGCCTAGTGTTTCTGTGGAGAAATCTTTTCGAACACAGCCGTTCGGGATAGTTAAAACACTTGGAGCTGGCTACCGTCTCTGCACGTTGGGTCTCTCACAAGCCGATCTTCTTATCCCGTCCATGGCCCATCCATGTGCAGCAGAGGAAGCCGTTGTTGCATTTTGGTAACCATGGGGATTTGGACTGATGCCAGGACCTGGGCTCCGTAGTTAGCAGGCAGAAATGTCTCCTACTCGTCTTTCTATAAGCAAAATCTGGATATGCATAGTGGGGTAGACCCACCGAGACAGAGAAAAGTGGTTCTTATGGAATCACAGGATTGTGTACGCGGGAGCAGAGGCGCTCCTCTACCGGGAATGTTCAGCCTGAGTACAGAGTGCGATGACTCAGGCATTTCGTACTTTAATAGCTGCCTGATGCAGTCACATATGTGATTCGGCGGGAGCTGGCCGCTGCTATTCTCGTTTGTCACGCAAAGAGAGCCGACGGGATAATAACGCCACGCGGATACTGCTGGAATTAATGCAAACCGAGACGGGGGTCGGGGTGCGACTGCTCTGCCTTAACACTGCCAGTTAAATGTACTCAAACAAGTAAACATTTTGCTCTTTAGTTCTCGCTCTGTCTGCAGT
Source organism: Anguilla rostrata (assembly GCF_018555375.3). Classification (NCBI taxonomy): domain Eukaryota; kingdom Metazoa; phylum Chordata; class Actinopteri; order Anguilliformes; family Anguillidae; genus Anguilla; species Anguilla rostrata. The sequence goes on along the minus strand of NC_057939.1, from coordinate 45,681,747 downwards.
GGATAAACATTACCAAAACTCATCACCATAGAAGTTATTTAATATAAAGCTGACTTTCTTTTAATAAATTAGTCTGCCCAATGTTCTTTAGAGTTACACTCTCTTGTTTATTTTTTTTTTCCTCCTTCTTTTTTTTTTTTTTTTTTTTTTTTTTGCAACCTCCCATGCTGTAGTTGTAATTTACAGCTCTGTGCGGTCTGGTTTGAGGTTATAGCTCGTTTGCATTGCAAATGGGAGCTCTATTCAGTTAAGAGCTTAACTCTCAAAACAGAGAGCTGTTTCCCATACGGAACCAATATGTTTGTGCCATTATTCAAAGGGCAGAATGGGCAAGGTTTTGTTTATATGCATGTGAGGAAGCCTGACATTATTTATTGATTATGAATTAACTGCTAGTAAATGAATAATAAATAAACAAAAAACGAAAAAGACTCTCCCATGCTGGCAAGAGTAACAGTAACACTGCAGCCTTCAGTTCTATATCCTCCTGCTGCTTCCACTTGCCTCTCCAAAAACATTTCTCAACTGTAGGTCTAGCTATTGCTCTGTTGCCACAAAGAAACGAAATCAACTTTGAAAAGAAACAGAAATTGAAAGAATTGGAGGGAAATTGACCCCTGTTCCACCTGTTACAGCTGCGGTCGTAGTACTCGAGGCCGCTGTTTGCCGTGGGGCAAACGGGTGTGAGTTCTGTAGTCTCTTGGGGTTAGAAGACTGAAACAGAGAGACTCATCTGAGCCCTGGGGTCAGAGAGGAGGAGGAGGAGGAGGCGGTTGAAGAGTCACGGCAGAGGCGGCAGCAGGTCGGACCGTTTGCGGTAAATCTGGCGCCGTTTGACGGCTCGTCCCGGGGCCAGAGATGACCCCACCCTGACGAGAGAGGGAAAGGAGAGCGAGAACAAGAGAGACGGTTAAAGAGAGGGACAATAAGTGGGGGGAGAGAAAACGGGAAAGCAACAGAGACTTCGGAGCAGCTGTGGCATTCAGTAGGATCTGTCCTCATCTTACATCTGGAGCACACTGGCCTTCAGTGGCCTTTTTTTTACCAGCCAATGACACGTCTTCGTGTTTGGGCTGGTTTGCTGTTTCTCGTGTGGTATAATCCAGACTCTCAGAAGTGTCCTACCTGTGAGAAAGCAGCTTTTAGCTTTAGGGGTAGATTGATAATGAATGAAGTGCCTTTAGAAAGCAGTGGACTCTTGGATGGATGTTCAGACACCTGCAGGCTGAACGTTATGTACAGATATGGTGATATCTTTCCGAGTGGGTAGCCTATTGAGCCACTCCAGATCTTTTTGTTGGCAGGTGAGGAGAATTGACCAACAGACAACTTCTACTCTGCCCATTCCAGGTTTTACAACATCTGCATGTTGTAAAACCAGGAATGGCTCAAACTGCTCCACCCTCTGACGTGCAGTTTGATATGTTGCATCCCTGAGTTATGATATTCCTGGCTCTCCTCTTTGTGCCGTCCAGACTGGCAGGGATGTGTGGAGAATGTAGATTGGCTCTGTTTGGGTTGGTAATGTGTGATCAGGATTCAGTGCGTGTAGCGGGTGCAGGCTGGCGTAGAGGCATCGGTCGTTTGGGGGAGAGAGGGAGGATATGAAAACTTTGGATGGATCCCTTTCAACAGCAGGCTCCGGCTGTCCATTATCCTGGTTCTGGTCCCAGTTCAGGTTTTGGTTTTGGTTCTGGTTCTATATTGTTAATTTAGAACACTGTGATAACATCACTGGATTTTATTTATTTTCTGACAAGGGCCATTATAGAGATTTTTGTGGAGATAACTTCATTAACAGGCTCTGTAGAGGGTGTGCTTCATGAAAAAATGTTTCCTCGTTGTTTGGTCATTTTGGCATTCTGAGGGCATGATAAACTTTTATCTTTAAGACGGTAAAATAAACTACACATGGTGATGCTTTTATAACAGTATTACAATTAATTTCCTCGAAGGTGAATAATGCCATTTTTAAATATTGTTTTCTGTTGTATGGGCTGACATGGTGTCTTCAGATTTGCTCTGACCCTGTAAAGTGTCCGTATCTTGGCAGGCAGAAAGGGAGAAATGCTCTGTGTTTGATCAGATGCTGATGGAACCCTCGCAAATCCTCCCAGCACACTTCCTCAGGGCTAAGAGTGCTCCGTACAGTCAGCATTATTTAGTCATTCAGTCGGGTTTGCGCTCCTGACTGCCAGTGGAGAAATGAAACTGCTAGTTTGATGCCGGGAAGGAGCTGGTCACTTTTCAGCTTTTTAAAAAAAAAACACTTTCAGGGGTTTTTCAGAATTATTTCCTTTTTAGATTATGTTTTCAGTTAGACTGGGCAGTCTTTTTGTGTGGTGAAGGATATTTTAGATACAGAAGTTCCTGACACCTAGCTGGCATTACATTTGAGCAGGTGTTTATCCCCAATTAGCCTATATGCAGAAATACCAGTTTTTTTATTTTCCCGGTATGTGTTTCCTTGAGCGTCATTGTCTCGGGTTGCATGCACCGTGGGAAAATGTTCCAACCAAAAATTATATTAAATGTATATTTTTTTAGAAGAATAATTGGGTAAAATGCACATGTACAGTCTCTGGAGGAATAACGTCACTGTACAAGCTGTTCTGGCGTTGGCCTCCTTAAATTGTAAAGATAACACCCATGTACCAGCCATTGTTAAAAAGCTGGCAGGTGGTTACAATCATATGCATTTAAAATATTCTTTATTGCACATTAAATCTGTAAGGGTCATTTGGGGGGGGGGGGGGGGGGGGGGGTGTACACTAATACTAAAATGTGGAAAAAACTGAGAACTTTAGATATATCAGGAAGTACAAGCATTTCAAAGCATGCTGTCCACTTTTCTGGGTTCTTGAATTTGAGAAAATGGGATCCTGAAATGACTGAAAAAGCCATTGAATGTGTGGAATAGGTGAGTGTGGGAACCTTGCTTCTGAAATTCTGTCTGTTCCTTGGGGGTCACGACCCCTGGGTCACCCCTGAACCCTGGGGGGGGCTGTCCTATCAGAACTGAAAGTCGTCTATTTATCCCTCCAGCCCAGGTTTGAGCTCATTTTAGTGCGATACCAGTTGGTCTTATTGGTCTTTAAACATGGCTTTGATGAGGCATAGTCATGTTGTGGGGTCTCGCAGTGCTGTGGTCCAGTACTAGTCTATTTAATCCCAGATCCACAGAGTCCCAGGGAGAAGGGAGGTTTCCCGTCCGTGCGTTTTTAAATCGGGCTGTTAGCACGCGCTAAATGCTTCGAATGGCTGGCCGTTCTCGGCAGGGATGTGCCGTTGTGCGAGGCCAAAGCATTCTGATCCGAGGCATTCACTCAGCTGCCAGGTCTTTATTTAGAAACATCAGTGCCCCCCACCCCACCCCCCACCCAACCCCTAACCCCCCCCCCACAGTAAGCAACCGACTGCACCTTTTATCTGGAACATTGTGACCCTACAGTTCCAGGAAAGAAACGTGTTGACCGACAGAATGCCTACGTAGTCAGGGAAATCACGTTTGTCTCTGCAGTGGACACGGACAAATTTTATATGACTGGCAACAGCACATTCTTCATATCTGTATCTATATTACTTTTTTAAAAATCTTGCATCCCTTTGGTTATATCCTATCATTTAAATAAAGAGTGGGACATAATTTCAGGAAGGGGGGGGCTAGAAAGTTGAAATGTAGGAACTGTTTCCAAATGCAAATCGGTGAACCTGGATGCAGGCTGGATTGGCTTCCCTGCTGAACCTGTACTGCGCGAGAGGGACTAATGTGGTGTGTCTCATCACACACATTTATCCAAAAGAGATTTAGTATATATAAACAGCGACTTTTAGCTATAATAAGTGACCTACTCAGTTGGGACCCTTACAAAACAATGAGAAGACGGCCTCAGTGAAAAATTTGAGAACAGCTTATAAGTAATTACAACGCTTGTTATGGTGTGGTTTGTCACCATGTAGTGTGTGAACGTGTGTGGTGTGAGTGCGTGTGTGTGGTTGTCCCATTTGTTTTAATGTACTCAGTTGAGTTTTCAAATGACCCCGGTGCCCCCGACCCCCGCCTACCCCCGCTGTTCTTTTCAATCCCTCCACAAAAGCCATCACACAAAAAGAGGGGGGGGGGGTCTCCATTCCCAAGCCCTCTATCACCCCCCCATTCTGTCCTGATTTCAACAATGAGACATTAACTTGGGTCGTACTGCTGCAAAAGACGCTCATAAAAGCAGAGCCATCTTCTGTAGCTGTGACGAATTCCGGCTAATTTCAGATTTCTTCGCAGCATGTTCGACCTCCGGATTGCAAAGGTGAGCCTCGGTTGTAGACAGGTTTCAGCACTTCAAAAATAAAAATGCAGAATTTCTTTTTATGCTGGTTCAGCTGGTTTCCTTTATCCTCCTTGTTATGGAACTGTGTCTAAGCTGCGAATGGCGAGGGTGAGCCTCATTTCGGGTAGCTGTTGTTTAAGGAACAGGTCTTTTTCCTGTGCCGTAATGGGCTTGATTTAGCGCGTTCGCCTGAGGGGTAGCGCTGGCTCGGAGCAGTGGGCGGGCGGCGGTGATGGGTTCTGTAATGAGGCTGGGTGGCGTTCATCAGGGAGCTCTGGGCTGTTACGCAGGCTGATATTAGATATGCAGCGTTAATGAAATTAAACCACGCCAGCAGGGCGGCCGGGATTCGCACGCTTCCGTCGGCAGTTGTTTGCGCCTCAGCGCCCCCTGCTGGAACAGATGGACAGACAGACGGACAGGCCCGTATTGTTCATTTACATTCGTGCTGTTGGCAGAAAATATTAGACTGACATTCCGAGCGTAGTCTGTTTCATATACAGTCCAATTATAATGTGTGTGGGAGCGTGGAAGAATCCCTTTTGTGATTGAACATCCTAGAAGCCAGTTCCTCAGTCTCCACTTTTGCCTTAACAATGTGACAGCTGCCATTTTGGCTCTCTGCTTCCTTCCCTTTTTATATTTTCAAAGGATCCCGTCCGTAGTCGGGGCGATCAGTCTTCAAGCTGTTCCCCAGGTGTTCTGTCCAGTCCCCGTGACTTTTGAAGAATTGCTGTGTCGTGCGGCTGTTTCTAATGCTCAAGCATTCGCTCTTGATTTTCGTTTTGGAAATCCTTTACCGTTTGTCTCCAATATGCTCTTACCCAGTTCCCACGCTCTTAATGCATTATCGGATCCAGGGTGTGTAAAATAATCTGTTACATGTCCAACGGACCATCAAGCTCAGCTCAGTTTGAAAAGCTTCTCGTGTCTCCCCAGATCCCCTGCACATCCTGACTTTAATGTCATTGGCTGATGTGCTCATCCCTTCTTGTTTGAATCTACGTGCTGCAGTTCTTTAAGTCTCTTCAGGACTGCATATGGCCCCATTCACTGTAGTCTCCATTTTTCTCTGAGTCATCCCTGTGTGTTTTTCTCGTCTCTTGGAGCGGTACCCTTGACTCAGGTCATGTGATGCCGCGGGTCATGTGATTCTCTGTTATTTCTGCAAATTAGTCTGCAAATTAGTTTAGAACGAAAGCACACGGAACTGCTGTGAAGGAACTGTGGCAGTGCAAAGGCCAGTAGCTCCGGTTGTGCATTATATGCTGTATGCTCAAGCACATCGGTTTTATTCTTGTCATTGTCAAAGCCGAAATGTATTGAGAACAGTGCGAGCGTGTAGCCTAATGAAAATGGTAGTCTGTGACCATGCACAATATAACAGTAGTAATATAAAAGTGGTACACTTTTAAAGCTGATGATCTTCATGCTAATATTGTGAGATGCTTGATGGTATGGATTTAAAAAAATTTCTTGTCTTGTTTCTCCCTCGACATCGACAGCTGTCCAATTTTAATTCAGTTATTTCTTAATGACTTAATTAGAGCTAATAAGTTGTGATCAGCCTGTCAGGAGCGGATGCATGCTTTATCGATGCATTGTTGGTTTGGCTTTAGCCTATGTGAAGCCTGTGCTCTTTTTGTGTAATTAGTCTTTTTGTAATATTGATTTAAAAAAAAAAAAAAAAAATGTTTTTACATCATTGTGTTTTTGTGCCACCATAAGGCGGTAGACTTGGAATAGTTAGAACAATGACCGCATTGCCGTTAGGAATACAGTAGTGTCATAGGATTAGCTCCAAGGATTGCTGGAGTGGGGCGTAGCGTGTGTGGAAAATGTATTACGGAAAAACCTGCCAAGTCAGCCTACCCACTTTCCTACAACAATTTATTTCTGCCTACGCCACTGTAGCTTGTGCAAAATGAGTAAATAAAATGTTTTTTTTTATTTTTTATTATCCTTTGTGGCAAAATTTTGTTTTTATCAGAATGCCAAAACAGCTGCTTATTTCTTCCCACTTCTGGTACAAGTGTCATAATAAAATTATGAACAACATACATTTATTTTGCCATTATTGTGAGTTGGCATATTATGGCAAAAAATAGGTTCTTTTTTATCAGAACTCTAGTGACTTAGTGTAAAACGCAGATTTTGAAATGTCCTGCGTTCCAAAGACACAGCATTCCATGGGCTAGCACGACCACTGTATCGGTACCTTCAGTTTGTATTGGAATAAAAAAACCCTCTCGCTGCTTGTTTTCCTTCCTGTGTTGACCTCATTCGGGTGCATTGTTAGGTACAGGGTAAAACTGTAGAGCTATTTTTGATGCTCACATGCATCACAGGGCGATATATCCCCACGCGTATCTGGAAGTGGTTGCACGGGTTCTGAAATCTCATCAGAGAGATCTCTTTGGCAGTTAGTCAAATAGCGGTGCAAATGAATGACGTCACTGTTTGAAAACCGTGGGGGTCGGAGAGCTTTTGAGCCCCCCCCCCTTCCTGCCTGCCTAATCCAAGGTGACGCACGGTGCAGCTGAAATGTGAGCTAGCATGAAAAAGTGTCTAAGTGTCTGAACGAAATGTTTAAGTGCGGTGAATAGTTGACAGGAAAAGGGCGAATGTGAGCTTCAGTAAATAAAAGAATATCTGCAATCGATCCTGTTACAAAGGTCATCTTATCGTGCTTGTGGAGTTTCTGTATTCCTTTGTTCAGCCTTTTCTGAAATCTGTTTATGCCCTTTCAATGCATAAAATGGAATAATATACGATTTAACAACATGAGTGGACAAAAATAAATCTGCTGAATGAAGGGAAAGAACGACCAGAATTCAGCCAATAACAGAAGCTGATAACGAGACGAGGAGGCGTGTCTGTGTGTGTGTAATCGTAATAATGTGGTGGGGAATTAATTGGGGGAAAAAAGGTTAATTGAATAACCCAAGTAAAGTCCTAAACAAATTGCAGCCCCCCCCCCCGCCATTTGGGTTCCTGTCAGGACTGATTGGTTCCAGGCTTGTCTTGGCATTTTGAGAACGCTCACCTGCCAAGGTGACCCTGCTCTGTACGCTCACTTCCTGTCCTCCTGAGGCAGCTCGACTCCCTGTTTCCTTCTGAAGGACTTGCCGCTCCCAACTGCAAGTCCGCTGAGAAGCACCGGGGCCCCCTCCCCGCAGAGGGGAGCAGGTGGTTACCTCTGTTTCCTGTCAGGGGTCTGTCCCCGCAGAGGGAAGGAGAAATAACGGCGGACATTTTACAAGCCGCTCCGCGCTCCGTCGTAAACCGCACGCCGCTTCGAGACGCCTCGCCGGGCAGGGTGGCCACGCGAAGCGGTAAATCTCGGGGAGAAGCGGAAACGTATTCTCTCTCTCAGATCGTGTGACTGTTTCTGGCTCAAGGTCGTCCTCATGGCTTTCAAAGAGCTTTTTTAATCCTCCTGCCTCAGGTGTGATTGGAGACTGACCGTGCTGTGAATTTCAGCCGGTAAGGTGATGAGCACAGTGCCACACACTCATTATTCCCCCCCTGCTCATTTTGTGTATGTAAGACCTGTAATGTTGTGGTGTGTGTGTAATGGTGCAGTTTATTTAATAGGTGTCCAAGTAATGATGCTGTGTATGTAACAGGGACCTGTAGTGGTGCTGTGTGTAACAGGTGCCTGTAGTGGGTGTGTGTGTGTGTGTGTGTGTGTGTGTAACAGGTTCAGTGTTGAATTTACCAGTTGTTAACATTAATGGGAGGGTATTTCTTTGTATTGTATTCACTGCAGTTTTTGTCATGCGTGTTCTGTGATCCCACCTCAACCCCTCCCATTGAACCATGGTTTGGGTTCCCCTGGACCAAGGTGTTGGCTCCGAGCTGCTGTGAGGACCCCGATGGGGTGGCCATGGCTGTGCCTTTTCCCGTGCGATCAATCCTTCCATGATGGAGGAGAGATCCATTCGCTGGCAGGTCCTGCCCCCCTCTCTTCTCCTGGCCTGACCTTTGGCTTTTCCAGGGAGGTCTCCCAACAGCAGTGGCATGGCGATCGATGGCTAAAGGCCACTGTTCCAGTGGGGGGTTCCCTTTGAAAGTCGTGAGGGCAGGAGTCGAAGGAGGCGGAGTCAATCTTTCAAAGCCATCAGCCAATGTGATGGCAGCCTGGGGCTACTCTTTTGAAAGCTCCACAGTCCTTCTTTTTTGTGTGGGACCTCTGTGCTCCTGCCACTCCATAGTGGGTTCCCTTTCCAGCCTATAAATATTATTTAAATTCTCAGTGTTTTTGCTTCTTTACTGGGAATATTAGTCTCTTCCTGCATCTGTGGTTTCAGTGAAGTTTACTCTACATCTACAAGAGTTGTTATTTGTGCGTTGGATCAGTACAAGGCCTACACTGAACCCCTGAACCCCAAAACTGCGCCCTGCTTGTCAGATGCCACCCCTGTGTGTCAGTTAGCTCTTCATTTCTCTCAGTTCTGTGTTCCTGTTTGGAGCAGAAGCTCTGGTTTTCTGTGCAAATTGAATAAAAACATTAGAGAGTGTTTTAGTTTTAACTGCCTGGCAGAGCTTTGTAATGGAGCCATAACTAAATGAACAGTGGCTGGTGATTGGTATTGCTTGTGTTTGGCAGAACTGACCATTTGTGTGAGGTCTATGCATTTGCATAGGCCCTGAGGGCATTGTAGTTCCGAGTCTTAATTGTATAATATGTTGCCTCATTGAGCATGCAGTAATATTTCACATGAATATTTTAAATGCCTTTAAACATCTCTAGGCAGAAAGATGAAAATTGCATTTGTGCCATTTTGAATCCGGAAGGAATTAGGCTGAATGTTTGATCTCCCTGGATTTCTCAGTCTGTCTCCCTGTATATTTGTCTCTCTCATTTCCCAGATCTTTCTCTCGCTCTCCTCTCTCTACCCCCTCTCCCCACCCCCCCTCGCTCGCTCACACACTTACTCACCGACTGGCTACTGCTGCAGTCCTCTCACCTGTTTCTTGTGCACAGGTCAGAGTTTGCAATTAACACCTGCCACCAGCCAAATGCTGGTAGAATTTTGATTGTGGCTAGTAAGAGTCTCTACTGTACAAGCCACTTTGGGAGTTAACCAACCAGGTTGTGTTCCATTGTGAGCGGTAATGTGGCTGGTGTAGTGTTGAAAATCCCAGGTGATTTTTTTTTTTTTCATAAAATCCACAAGCTACCCAGGCCACGTACCCTGTTCCTCTCGTGATGCCAGCGCTTTACCACCCGAACGCTCTGCGGCCATGTTGCCGGCTCCTCTTCCTCCTCTTCCTCCCGTGTGTATGCGCGATGCTCCAGCTGTGCCAGGTCTCCGCGGGTTCATCAGCCGCTCCAGAAGCGCTGTTTCTCAAAGGCCGCTGATTGGCGGCTGATGGCGGAGAGACGGCCACATGTGGAGAGGAACGGGAATTTATCCCCGCTCCCTTAATCCTGTGTGTGGCACCCCAGCCCTGAGCTGCTGGTCCGTGCCGTCATCGGGTGACAGGAATGGGATTCGCGTGATTGGTTAAATTACACACCACAGGCCGCGCTTAATGTTCGCCACCTGACCCAGGAGTGACATACGCATCGTTCCCCGGGATCGCTCACCCGCGGCAACAGAAGCGGTGATGGAGAAAGGGGGCGGGGCTACCAAGCGTGTTTATGTGGCTCTCTGTAATTGGAGCTTGGGAGTCTGGTGCCCCGTGATGTGGTCTGTCTGTCTGTCGCTCTCTCTGTCTCTGTGTCTCTCTCGCCCTCCTTTTGGAGGGTTTTTCTGTCAGATAGGAGGAACACAGTAACGGCCTTGCGTGCCCTGCAGGGACTGCCTTTGTGCTCGGGTCCTCGCACTTTGAGTCTCGGGTTTCCAAGCAGATGCCTGTCGAGAAATCAACCCGGGCTGCTTGGAACCCTGGAGAGGGTGGGTTTGCAAGGGTGGTTGGGGTGGGGGGCTGGTGTCTGAAGTTAAAGGACACCCCCCCTCCCTTGGGTTATTATTTATAGATTAAAGATGGTCTGATAAACACAGGAAACTCCTGAAGCTCTGTAAAGTTCAAAAGTGTTTGTCTGTGTGCGTCTGTGTGCGTCTGTGTGCGTCTGTGTGCGTCTGTGTGCGTCTGTGTGCGTCTGTGTGCGTCTGTGTGTGTGTGTGTGTGTGTGTGCGTGCGCGCGCGCGCGTCTGTGTGTATGTGTGTGTGTGTGTGTGTGTGTGTGTGGCGAGGGATAAACTGCCAGAGCCGTTTCAGGCATTGATTGCCTTGAACTCAGGAAAGTTATCTGTCTTGATGACATAATACTGTTATCTGGCTACATTGAGACATGCTGATATTGTCAGTTCAATACTCACCTCAGCTGGAGTCAATCGGTGTGTCACTATCAGCAAGTGCATCATTTCTGTACCAGGGATCTCAGTCTCTGGTCCTAGAGGGCCACTGTATGCAGGTTTAACTCTAGTCCAGAGGGGTGCAGTGTCTGATTCAGTGGGTGATTTGATTGGCTGGTTTGAGTGAACTTGCATGAGCTGTAACTGGAAGCATGCACTCCTGCTCCTGATTCTTCCCTTCGCTGAGCTCATCTACCCTGTCGCCGTGGCGATTCAAGGTGATTAGCGATCATATGAAGTGATCATTAAAAATGCATCCGAATTTCCTCCTGCTGAAGACACTGTCTGAATGTCCCTCCTGAATAATTTAAGCACTTTCATTTGGATTTAGTCTTGTGCTTTGAAGATGAGATCTTGCCGAAATGATGCCGTTCTGCAGGTTTAGGATATTACCTCAGGGTGATGTCACAGCAAGGTGAGGGAGGTGAGAGGAAGGAGAGACCATTGAAGCAGCCTAAAAATGGCTACTTCATCAAACCGTGCAGCTTTGAATCCTCACTGTGCGAATCTTCAGACTCGTAGCTGCCCTGTAATCTGGGCTCTGGATGGCTGACTGTCCGCTGCTCAACCCCAAATGTGAGACCTTCACACCTGAGTTTCTAAAGACCGTGACTTGGCAGGATCACAGTCACAGCTGGACATATAGCAGCAGCGGCCAATTAGCATGCAGAAGTGTGCTCGTGTCATCATTACAGAATAAAAGCTTGGTGTAGGGCTGGGCGATATACCACAACGATATTTATCGAATGCATTAACGGTCATGGCCACCATGTGGCGTATTACGTTTCTTTTGGCCTTTTTCTCTTTTCTACCTAATGCGGTGTTAAACAACCAAACTTAAGAGCCTGTGTAAAATGGTTCCAGGGAAAAAATGTCACTATTGTGGGTGTTCTGTCGGGTGTTCTGTTGGGCTCCCTCCCTCTGTGTGTTCAGTCACCCCAGGCTTGTCTGAGCACTGCATTACCGTGGCGATCTCGCGCTGACTGGGTTTCCGCTGCTGAAACGGCGCTTCTTGGGCTGCCGCGGTTACAAGATTGATGGGATGGATTTAGTTCCCTTATTTCATTAAGTAATTAACTGAAGTACTGCCCTGGAATTGCTTTCCCGCTCCAGGTTTTTCAGATGAAGTAGCTTTTAAACCATGAATTGTACATCCAGTGGTACCCTAATGCACAATGAAAGCTGTGTGCTAACATTCAGACGCTGAGGTTATAACCCTGTGTCCATAGTGAGATTTTGTTGGGTTATAATTCAGTATTCATGGTGAGGTTTTGTTGTTGGGTTAGAACTCTGTGTTCATGGTGACGTTTTGTTGTTTCATTATAACTGTATTCACTGTGAGGTTTTGTTGTTGGGTTATAACTTGGTATTCATAATGAGCTTTTGTTCCTGATTGCTTGGATGTGGTTATTTTTTTCAGTGCATTTCTTTTCATGGAATCCATTGAAACCTTGATGAATTCGGCCAAAAGTAGCGAAGGCTAAAGTTTTTTTGAAATGTGCTTAACAGAGTCACTCTCTCCTTGGGAGTGTGAGTGAGTGTGTTGTTCTTCCCTTAGCCTTGCACATGGAATCGGGCAGCATCGCCATGGCGAGGAGAAGCTGTGCTTCTGTGCTTTCGTTGCCATGGCAACATCCCTGTTCCCTCTCAATGGAGAGGTAGCACCTCAGAAGGTGTGCGAGTGTGTGTGTGTGTGTGTGTGCACGCTTGAATGTGTGTATCAGCCGTCAGTGAATGTGCTCCCAGTTCTCTCTGGATTGTCCAGATTTAGGCTGAAGCACTCCATTTAGGATCCATTGTTTGTAGCTACTTCATGCCGAATTGAAACCTGTTCACTGGTGGGTTAGAGACTGTGTTCAGTGTGCTTATTTGTATTAATATTTGCACTTTGCAACATATTTAACAACAGTCCCAAAGGGGTTTTAAGTGAGACTTTGGCAAACAGCTTGAATCCCTCTAATTTCCTCATTTAGGAGTCTCCAACTACCCAGTGGGGATGTTGGGGAGTCTGAGACAAACCCCCCTAAATCACTTGAGATGTGACCCCAGGTCACCAGGTCTCTCCATGACCTTTGACCCTTTTGACTAACCCTAAGCTCAAGTCAGTGCTTCTGTCTAGACAACGCTCCTCCCCCCCACTTCTGCCCGCTACATGGTGAGAACAGTTATTCATTTTGACTTTTTGGGTTTTCTTTTTGTGCAAATTGAAAATTCTTACCCAGTTCTCTGCTCTGTAAATATTTCATAACTCAACTACCAGTGACATTGGTTCAAAACCCTGTGTGTTTAAACCATAATGACCTGTTGCTAAATGACAGAAAACATTTACCTGCTATTCCTGAACATTTAATGTGGAAAACAACGGGTGTTTTTGCATCTCGTGCTTTATATGTTACAGAATAAAACGCACAAAGCATGTTTTCACGGCAGCTGCTGTTGTCGGTGGTCGTGGAGCGAAGGCTGAATGAAAAGCCGTATCGTTGCGTTTCTTGAAGACTGACCTGCTCGACCTGCTCCAGAGCGGAGCTGGAGGATCGATGGGGGGCATCTCTGAGTATCTCCTGCGTTTCAGGGTGTCCATTATGACCTCTCATAGGCCGAGTGGGGAAAAAAATCACTCCGGAGGACCTCGGCCTGTCTGTACGGCCGCCAGCCCGTGTGGACCCCTCTGTCAGAGGTGCATTGTGGGATACGGCAGCACCCAGTGCTGTCCCCTGGACCTGTCCCCCCCATCCCTTTGCCTTATTAATTGAGGGAGGGGGCAGGTCAATAAGCCATGCATTAGCCAGCCCTCTACCAGCTGTTAGTAATACTGCACCATGCCGTTTTCATTAGCCTGAGTGCTGTTTGAGAACCATCCCTGGGGGGAGGGGTTGTGGAGGACTAGGGGGGGTGTGGGCTGGCTGGCACCGGGGTGAACCGGCGGATATACTATACTCTGAGGGTCGATATATATTCATTTTTTTGTTGTTTTTTACCCAGAAGCCCCTTGGATCATGTTCTTCTGCATTGTGTTCCATGCCTGACTGAGGTGGTGGTGCAGTGGCAGTGGTGGAATATGTTTCTGTCCCCGGAGGAGGGGGGCAGGTGCTCTCCGTAATTGGATAACCGTTAGCGGAGCAAGCGTAATATTTAACAAAACGGGCACGAACGTCAAAACTGCGGTGCTATAATTGGCGGCGGATTGCGGAAGCGCTAAGTGCGGAGTCCCGAGAATTGTTGAGGTGTTAAAGGCTGCGCGTGACAGCCCCGTTAAGTCGGGGAGAGTGCTCCCTGAACTGCGTGTTTAGCGGGTCCATATTAAGCACTTACGGTAATGGCTGGGTGATTAAGCTCTGGTATAAATGGAATGGGAAGATGGAGACTCGTCTGCGCCTGGCTCACAGCGACGGCGGAGTCAGGTTTGCTTCCTCCTGGAGGATTGTGGGTCATTCCGAATGCACTCGCGTGCTGAGCGTTGCGATTGGCTGAAAGGGGTGGCGCTGTGGTTCTGATTGGCAGCAGGTGTTGTCCGTTCTCCCTTGCTACTGTAAGCCACGTGCCTTCAGACCCTGCGCAGAACTGTGCAGCCGGCAGGCTCTGCTTATGCTGTGTGGAGCTAGCTGTGCTGTCCAGGTGTGTGTGTGTGTGTGTGTCTGTGTGTGCATGTGTGTGTGGGAGGGGGGCCTCCTGCTTAGGAGCTGTCAGGTGATACTTGTGGTTTGCACGCTAAGGTGTGTGGGTGTATTGCCTGTGTAAAGGCTGCTCTGCTCTTAGGCTATGAACACTCTCTACTCTTTGTGCTTTGAGCGTCACCAAAGGGTGAAGCTTGCTGCCTCAGTCAACATTAATGCGTTGTTCCGGAAGCCTCTTTGCTCGTTTCGTGTTGACATCCGCGTCCTTTTCCGGTTCCCTGGTGAAAGGACAACAGGCATTTGCATCTCTTTACAGATTTTTCTTTTTGCCAAGCGCTGCGGTCAGAACGTTCCGGAAGGTGTGGAAGAAATGATCGCGCTACTCTGTACTGGCCGGGCAGGCCTGCACAAGCTCGGCTGCGTTCTACTGGCTGAACACAATGAGTGGGTGGGGGCCACACGGCGAAACCTGATCTTCTTTCTGTCCCTCCATCACTAGAACCCACCCCCCCAAAAAAAAAAAAGTACAAAGCCTCAGATGTCCATAGATGAATGCCACTGTCTCTTTTTGCAGCCCACGCACAAAATAAAGAAAAAGAAAAAAAAAAAGAAGGCTGAAAGAGCGAGACTGACTTCAGCGCCTGAGTCCCTCCCCCCCCTTTTTTTATAAAAAAAAAAAAAAAAAGGAGCCAGACAGGGCAGCCAAGCCAGGCCAGATGATAAATCACAGAACCGCCGAGGCTGAGGAACGGTCAGGTGATAATCGCGGTGTAGGTCAGCGCGGGCGGACGCGTGTTCAGCGAGGACATCCTTCGTGGCTAACTGTGCCCGTGTAACGGCTACTCTTGAGGGATTTCGAATGATAAGAGCCAAATGCTCACTGCCTTCCCCTTTGGCAGCAATTTTTTCCTGTGTCGCACGCTACCCTTTAAAGCTGTTTGTGGATGTTTCTGCTGAACAAAAAAAAGAACTTTTGATGTTCAGGAAGCTTAAGGTATGATAAATCACAGAGCTCTTACGTACGGTGAGATTATATAGCCTATTTCACGGTTGTAGGATATGGGCTTGTAAAGTGGTCAAGTGCAGTCCAGTCAAATCTTAATAGACTAAGACCCTGCCCCCTATTCTGACCCATGACTCCTCTGCCAATGTTTCACGTTTTGGTCTGTTCGGGTGCGGCTTTGGGGGCGGGGGATGGGGGGGGTTTGGTTTGTCTCTTTTCTTTGTTCTTTCTCACCCTTCTGCTTGCTGTCAAGGCGTCGCCCAGAGCAAGCCTACTGACCCCTGGTATAGTAGATATATAAATAAGTAAAATCCCCCCCCCCAACCCTCTCTCGCTCTCTCTGTCTCCGTGTCTCCGTGTCTTCATCTCTCCATCTCCCCCTCCCCACAGCTCGGTGGCTGTAGGGAAGCTCTCTGTTTTGGTTTGGCTTGACTGATGGCCCTCCCAGGCCACCGTAATTATTCTCCCTGTGATTGATGCTCCTCCGTTCCCCTGCTTTACTGACCATCGGGCTGTCGCCATGGAAACAGTCTCAGAAATAATAAATAATAAAATATGAGCTGATTTTATTAAAACTTTAGTTAATAATGCAGGAAATATGAAGTAAACATTTGGGCAATTAACCAGCTGAACTGAAAACAAACTGAGCACACTAGGCACACACTCCATGTGTCTGATGGTGGTTTGTAGTAATGCATTATTAATGTACGTCTGCAAGATTCTGATTAGTCAGCATATTTGCTCTCCATAGTTACATTTGCTATATTTTTCTCGGAAACCAAACTTTCTTGCTGTGGTCAGGGTCATCTTCCCTGCGTTTAATTTTGGCCTTCGTGAGGTAGAGTGGTGTTTGGATTCACCGAACTTTAGCGACAAACTTTTTTTCCTGAATCGCCCTTTAAAATAGGAAGGCAGGAAGGAACCTGAGCGTTCATAAGGCCGCACACTCCTGCAGTCCGAGCTGCATTTCCTGTCGCATGTGAGGCAGGAACCTCTGGAGAATGAGCGAGGGGAACGGGCACGGGTTCGACTCAGACCTTCGTCTCGCAGCAACACCAACCAACTCCTCCCTGCTGAAGCCCTGGTTCAGCTATAATGCACACGGTGGTTGTTTGTGAGAGCGTTTGATCAAGTGTTGGAGAGAGCGCTCAATTCCCTCAGAAACCCACCCTCATCTTACGAAGATCCTGCATGAAGGGCTCTGCCCTCTCTTTGCCTGTGACACCAAGGCAAGCAGGTAACAAAAAAAAAAGACGATCATATCAAATACACACAACTTCAGGGGTCATTTCACCAAACGGTGAAAGCAATCAGCTGTTAAAACATGCACTGCAATAAGCAGCTGTATTGTGTTCATTAGCCTCATAATGGCAGCATATTGAGCAGGTTGCCTTGGCCATATCAGATATGTAAGGGATTGGAACTAGGCTAGTCTGTAATCAAAGATCACAGATTGTTCCTTCATTTCCTTTTTCTGTGTTTCTGGCACTGTGTGCGTGTGGCTGTGCTCTGCCCGGTTACATGTTTTTGTGCTTCTGTGAATGTGCTGAGTTTTTATCAGTAAATAGATGAGCATTGTGGTATTCAACCACAGCAGACTGACTGATGATGGCTGATATGGTATGGATCTGTCTCTCTACCACTCTGTCTTCCTCTTTCCCCTTCCCCTTTTCTCCCTCTTTATCTCTATCCCTCTCTCTGTCACCCTCTGTCTCTCTTCCTCTGTCTACCTCTATCTCTTCCTGCTCTCCCTCTCACTCGTATTCTCTTCCCTCTCTCTCCCTTTCTTTTTTTCCCTCTCCCTGTTTCTCTCTCTCTTTGTCTCCCACTCTCCCTCTTTCTCTTTGTCTTTCTGTCCTTCTCTCTGTCCCAGCTCCCTGCCCCCCCCCCATGCTGCAGTTCTCTGGGGGTTTGCCTTTCACATGCTCTCGCATTCCTCTCATCCGGAATGCCCGTCTCCCCCGGTCTCCAGGGAGTCTCCGTGGTGACAGTGTACCCTGCTAGCTATGCATAAACTCTGCCTGCCAGACTGTGGAGAGTGTAGATCGCAGGGCTGATGGTCAGCTGGCTGCTGTGGGCTTAGAATGTATAGCCTGTAAGGCACACACGCACACACACACACATGCACACACACACACACACATACACACACACACACACACACACACACACACGCACAAGTGCTGCCATGCTTGGTGTTGTTTGGTTACATGTTTGAGACCCACATGTCTCATTGTAATCGTTACTCTGGAGAAAACGGTGTCCAGTAGCGGCATGAGGGCTGTCATCTTGTGCTTAGTTTGGATACTGTCAGCAACCGCGATCGCACGGTAATTACTGTGACCATAGTCTGCTCCGTCAGAAACCGCGATCGCAGGCAGAGAGATAACTGAGCCTGGCGTGTTTCACCCAGCAGGTCCGCGTCCTACAGACAGCCTCGTGAAGTCATGTCCTGAGGAACAGACTATGGAATTGTCTGTTCAACCACAGGTTCTGTAGATGCTTTGCCCTGTATTTTAACAAATTGAATCTGAAGCTACAATTTGTTGCCTTTTCTGAATTGCTGTTACTTGCAGGAAGTGTAGTGGAACAATGAGACTAGTAAAAAGAGTCTTCTGATTTTTTGTGCTCATATATTTTTTAATAATAATTTAATTATATAGCACATTTCATACAAGCAAGTGCAATATAGTGTGTTTTAGATTAGATAAAAACAGCAAAGAAGTATAGGAGAGAGAGGAGAATAATAATAAATAAAGAGGGAAAATAACAAGACGATGATTTTACACTAGTAGATGATGGTCACCCATTACAATCTGAGAATACAGGGGCCAGACTTTTCCTATGTGGCCCCTAACTGTTCTGTCCATGCCTTGTAAATGACCATCTGTACCCAGGAACCCTTTGCTCCTGTTACCGATAGGATGAGAGCAAACCCTGCTCAGAGCCAGCCAGTGAAATGCAGCTAGAGGTCACATGACGGGCACCTGCGATTGTGATGTCACAGGTGGCGAAGCTTAATTACATTTCTGGGTGAGGGAACGTTCCGCGATATTCCCCTGGAACGCTCTTTCTTGTCGGTTGTCTTGGCAACGGCAGTAAATGCAATCTCCCTGTCAGGTGGCAGGGTGAAATGGGCAATGCCGCAAGGATAAGCGTTCGGGTACGAGCACAGTTTCAATTTCTGAGCTGTGTTTCTGTTGTGTATGGATTTTTACTAAATCACCTGGCGATTTTACTCAACAAAGGTATTTGTGCTGTGGTTTTTTCCAGTATATTCCCAGAGCAGTACTTTTCCTTTTTTTTTTTGCCCAACCAGAGTGTAAACTTCATTGAGACTTCCCTTTCCCACAGTACTTTGAAATTAAATGAACTGAAACAGAGAAAAGACTCACACATAATGCGTGTACCTCTTACATCTTTGTATGTACTTGTACATGATAGTAGTACAGAGCACCGCAGCGTTTTGCAGTGTTGAGAGGAGTGTTCGCCCCTAGAGACCGACGTTTCACAATCTCTTCGGTGATATTTCGCCTAATTAGCGGCCTTGCTACTGGTGTGGTACCCCTGTCTTCCTCAGTGCATCGGAGGCAATCTTCCCGGGCTTTAATGAAGAGCAGATTGCGGAGGTGGACTGGCGTCCTACATTTACCGCACTGGGTCCTGGTGCCGGCTGCTATTTTGGGTGCCGTCAAAGACCTGCGTTAGGCAAAGAAATGTTTTGACCCAGATATTATTTCATTTTTTTGCTTTTGTTGAAGGTGAAGAGGTAGTGTTTGCTACAGGTCACAGAGGGGGGTGTGTAAACTTGTTCAGCGCTATAAATGTCTTTTAATGATGGGAATTAATTGTAAGTAATTTATTTTAAATGGCTCTGGGTTAAGGGGGTCTGCCAAGTGAGTGCAGTGTAATGAACTGTGTGTATGTTATTGCTGCCACTGGTTTGGCCACTGGCTGTGCTTTTCTATTTCTTTCTCTCTCTCTCTCTCTCTCTCTCTCTCTCTCTCTCTCTCTCATTGCATTGTACTCACTCGATGACTGATGAGAGGGAGGCCCTGACCCTGTGCAGGGGATTGTGGGTAGCGTCCTTCAAAGGGAATCTGGTTTGGGTGCTGGCCAGTTTGGAACAACAGGGCTTTGGTTCTAGTTTGTCCGAGTTTGACCATTTACACGGATCGTTTATACTGATAGTTTATTTTGGAGTTAAAGGGGAACGGGTGTCGTGGGGCATATGTCATATGTGACCTCATAAGATGATTCGCACACAAATTGTCAGTTGACAGAGGATGGACATGCCCACTGACTTATTTTTATGCACAGACTGACAGAGCAAGGGTCAGGGCATCCTCTGTCTCCTGATCTGCTGGAATGACTGGTAACTTTTGTGCATTAGTCATACCAGATCCCCAAACATTTGAGCTCTTTTCAGGAAGAACTCTCTTGTATTTAAAGATCCATTGAACATTAATTTTGACACTTTTAAAACTGGGGAGCATGCACACACACGCTGTATCATAAGCCTCTTGGCCAGTTTGTTGCTGAATTGATTCTGAATGGACTTTATTGTGCAAATAAGTAAACATTATACTGACGCCTGCGGTGAAAGAAAAGAGAGCCAACTGATTGATTTAACTGGAAATGTCTACGGGTAAACTTGACACATTGTCGAAACGGTTCTTTTGATCAAAGAAGCTGGGTTCTGCGGCCGTCCTACCTGCCGAGTAAATGCGTAAAATAAGTCTCCGGTAGAATGTTCCTCGCTGGGGGGATTCGACTGCTCTGTTAAACTCATTTAGTTTATATCCCGAATAAATAAGGAGAATCACTGGGACGCAGGAGAGATGGTTCTACCCTGCATGCAGCTGAGGGCAGGCAACTATTCAGCAGAAATGCCTCCCCCATGCGCAGAAGTCGTGCCTTTTTAATACCGCACCGAGCGCACGAACCGCTTTGACTGGTAAAAAAAAAAGGAACTTGGCGCTAATCTTTAGCCTCCGTGAACGGGGCAAAGGTTGAAAAATCGTATTAAGATTTATCCCAATAATTAAGGCGTCCATTTCACTTTTTCGGTTGCTCTCGTCTACAGACTCCACTTGCATGAAAACTCGTGTGCAATGCAATGCAGTGTCCTTGCTGTTACAAACTTAATGTGTTTTTTTATGTTGGAGAAGGCCGCGTATTATTGTGATGACATAATTGAAATGCAATACAGATAAGACTGCGGAGTTGACTTTGCTTTCTTTTTGCTCACATTGTCCTGTATTGAATTTGTGGTCACGCTGCATTTTTCTTTCAAAGTGAATGAATAGGATTACTGTCCCAGCATGAAGATTCTCGCAGGTAATAACGTTTATTAATGAGCTTGGCTTTTGTGTAAATGTCATTTCCTCGGGGGTTAATTTCCGGATCATCTTTCACTGTGGTTTTTATGTACATTCGCACGAAGGAATGAGTCACATTTGCGACGCTTGGTTTCCGCTGTCGTTAAACAAACATCGGAGCTTTGATGTCTGCCCAAGTCCCCTGCTCGTCCTTCTGACGGTGCGGTCAGAATCGTGATCAGTTTAATCTCATTTTAATGAAGGACTTCCGGCTTCTTTGTTTAGTACCTCTCCAGACTTCATTATGCGACAGCGCTGATGATGGAGAAGGACATTTTAAAAATTAAATAAAAAAGTTTTGTTCACTGTGTGTGGACGATTCCTAAACTGCACCCAGTTATTTGAACAGGGTTGGCAAATGGATGATTTTTTACATCATGCCGAGAGCTTTGCGCAAATCAATGTGACAAGCTTTAGGGTAAATATAGGCTATTCTGGAATAAATTGTGTGAATGGGGGGTTTAAAATAAAGTATTAGTGTCTAGTCTTAAGAACGTGTATGGGAGTCCGTAAAAGTCGCGGATTTGAAAGCGTCTTTTGGAGGATAAAAATCGCAGGGATCTGACAGCGCTGGGTGTAGAGCTAGCAGAGCGCTTGTTGGCTTCGGTTTCTGCGGTTACCGCGTGATGCTTCCGGCGTCACTTCAGAAGGAAGGGCACCGCAGAACACCGTACAAGACACGCTGGGACCGCAGTGACTGGCCGCTACCTGCTGCGCTGTGGATGTGACTGAGCTCCCCCCCGCCACCCCCAGCGTTCTGCTTCCTCTGGAAACCAAAGCCGGCTAATCCTCTTCCGCCTGCCGCTTCCCATTTGCATGATTTATTTTCACGTTTGGTGCCAAGATTAGAGACCTACTGTCCCGACTGTGGTGCGGAGTTTAATGCTGATAAATCACCCCACATCTTTCTGTAATTATTAGGATTGTGGAAATAGTTACTGACCAAATGCTTGGGTTGACCCTCTAAATATTAGGGCAGACCTGTCCCTGTTGATTAAGTGATTTAAAAAAGTGCTGCTGTAGTTTCTATTCTGGAAATGGTTTCTTTTTTTGTCTTAAGAGTGCTGGTACATTCAGCTTTCCCACAATACAGAACTGTGCCTGGATGGCAACAACTGCCCTTCCCCATTCCCTGTCTCTCATCTCTTCTCTCCTCCCCTTTACTTCTCTCTTGTGCTTCCCCCTTCCTTCCTCCGTAACAAGAAATTCTGTTTTGAGTAATGGTACAGTAAAAATAGATTTATTTTGAACTGTCGGATATCTGCAGGGATTATACTGGTGTCTACATGGTTAAATATTTAAAATAAGTGTTTGGCCCAGCTCTGGGTTATTATATCAGTCTTATGCAGCATGACTGCCCGTTTGTTTGTGGGTTTGATTCTGCCCATTTTTCTTAGTAGATTTCTTGAGGGTTTTAGCAATGTGAATTATAAAATCTACAGAGATTCTGACATCTACAGAAAATTAGGGGGACTCGATGAGTCATTTCACAAGTGGGTTTTTTAATGTTTGGAACTGGCCTGGAAAATTTGAAAGGAAGTTAATGATATTCTGCAAAACCAGGAATGATTTAGTGTTCTGTGTGTTTCAGGATTTATTCATGTGTGACTCTTCTGAGCTCATCTCCCATTTGGAGTTTTTATTAGTTAACAAGTTAGGTCTCCTGCAGGTATCAAACTGGCGGCACATTGAGAGATGTGATTGGTCTGCCGAGCTAAAGGCCATAGGTCAAGGGAACCAATCACACTCTTTGTCAGACTCCCGGGGCATTGTAGCCTTCTGTAATGGATGTTCACGGACAGACATGTTTCTATGTTCCACTACACAATGCTGGCAGGATGGAATTTTCTGGTCATTTTAGTTTTTTTAACCTTTAAATGAAATGGTTACCCCGCCTTGTTATCCTGCTGAGATCTTCCCATTAAATGGGGTCGTCCAGATAGGGAAATGTCAAAGCCTAGGCACCCAGTATTCACGGATATGCATTATGCATGGTGAGGGGCCCCCTGGACCCAGCCAGTGAAACGGTCACGGTGTGGAAGAAGCCGCTTTTGTAGCAGATGCAGTTTTAATGAGATGCATGTTCTGTGGCAGGTGAGTTATATATCACATGCGTGGGAGAAACCCACAGGGGGGGGGTAAAGGGAGGGGGGGTGGGCTGCTTCAAACAACCACGACTCCCCCATTTTTTTAGTTTTTATTATTTTTTTATTGCTGTTAAATATGCAGTCGGGGTACCCCAGGGACCATCTTTGGCCCCCTCTCTTTTTTCCTGTGTGATTAGATTCTGGGGCTCCTATTTCTGTTCCCTGGGGGGTGTAGTGATGTACAGTCGTACTAAAATATCTCCATTTGTGTGCATCATGATAAACGCAGCTGTTAATCAGTTGCCGTTTGTACAGCGCCAAACTGTTCTTATTTAAAAATACGTCCCTCTTTGCTGTTGCAGACTCATTTGGCACTTTATTTTATTATGTTTTAGTTGCTGTTGTTGAGGTTTAGTTTAATGGGACAGCTTGCACTAAACTTGGGTAGTCTCATATTGAAGTTGTTATTTCAGCTGTAAGGTTGGGCATGGTTGTGTTTTTAGCAGAAGTACAGGGACAATTTCCTACTTGGTTTTGTGTTAGTTTAAAGGTCTTCATGAACAGCTGCTTTAGCAAATTACTTTTGCTGAAAATTTACTCTAACTCTAATTTACTCTCTCTCTCTCTCTCACTCTCACTCTCACTCTCCTATTCACTTACTCTCTCCTGTTTTCATTCTGAGATCTGGACCCATCTGTTGGAGCAGTAGTTTGAACTGACGGTGGCTCATTCTCTCTCTGTGTTTCTGGTTCTGTTCAGAGATCCGGGCCCAGCTGGTGGAACAGCAGAAATGTTTGGAGCAGCAGACGGAGATGAGGGTCCAACTGCTCCAGGACCTGCAGGACTTTTTCCGGAAGAAGTCCGAAATTGAGACCGAGTATTCCCGTAACCTGGAGAAACTGGCCGAGCGGTTCATGGCCAAGACTCGCAGCACCAAGGATCATCAGCAGTACAAGTGAGTGTGTGTGTCCATGTGTGTTTGTGTGTGTCTGTGTGCGCAGGTCCGCGCATGTCTGCATGTGTACATACGTGCAGCCTGCATGCACGTATGCTTGTGCGTGTGCATCCACGTGCCTGTACGTGCAGTCATCGTGTAAAAGTTTTACCCTCTGGCTGTGGTCACTGTGGCGCTAGAATAGATTTTGCTGACCAAAGCTGTTTTCCTTTTAAATTTATGAAAAAATGAGAAGTTCAGTGTGTTCCAGTTATTCAGTATTAATGAGTAGAAAATGTGTCCTCCCAGTGTCTTGTTCAGATTGTGAATGAGCTGTCCCAGGATAGGGCCTAGTTCTGCAGGATATATTTGTAGGTTACTGCATGTGCAGTCAGAGAACAGAGCCAAGGGGAGTGCTGCAGAGAGAAACGGAAGCTTCTGCCTGTCCTTATAAATAAAATATATGCAATAAAACAAACTTTAAAGAACATTGTGTCAGGGAATGGGTGGGGGTGATTCCTGCTCACTGTATGACTCACTCTCATAATAACCAAAATCCTGGCTGGTTATACTATAAAAACCTAATGCATTTCCATATAGAAAATTGCTTATCGTCACTGTATTGCTGTGAAGTGCTTAAGATGATTTCCATGCTGTCCCATGCCAATCTCAATCATAAATCACAGAAACAGTTTTAAAATGACAGTCTTATGACTAGGGCCACCAGTTTGTCTCCCCTTGTTTTCTCACATTGACTTCAGTCCTCTGTCAAGCCCCTTCTCAAACAATTATCCCATTTTCACCACCTCTAACATCTAAGTTGATAAAAGCAATTGCCACCAATTAAGCACAGATGAGGATTGACAGCGATGTTTACAAGCGACACACGCGTGTAAAATTCAGTTTGATTACTTACTACCGTGGAAATGCTGCAGTATTTTAAAATGTTGTACAGGGGCATGATAGGTTGTGTTATAGCAGAGCAGTTATATAACATTTAACGTCAATAAAGACCTTAAGTAGAATCAGGTGTCTTAGTGATGGGCTAAAGAAAACCTGCCGCCACACCAGCCCTTTTTGGATAAGATCGGACACCCCTGCTTTACATGGATGCATTTTTCTTTTTACTGCAGTGATCCTCAATCCTGGCTCTGGAGAGCCAGAGTTCACTAGTGTTTGTTTTTTTCCCCTTAAGATCAGCAATCAATTCAGACCCAAGTACCAGGTGACCTGAATTAATGGTGTAATCAACTGCTTTAATTGATCGATTGCTGTGCTACTCAAGTACTGAGTAACAATGAAAGCCCGCTGACCCTGTGGCTCTTCATGACCAGGAGTGAGGACCAGTGGCTCAGAGACATGCTTTTCATAGCATTTAAACTTTCATCCATGTTCGTGTTCCTTCCTGACTCCTCATAATAGATCAACTAATTATTTTTATGAATGCCTCAATTAGAACCTCAATTGTACAGTTAGTGACTGTGCCGTTGGAGTGCCTGTGGGGGACCCCTGGAGAATAACCATTGAGATCCAAGTTTAAATCCCTGCAGGTCACATGGTGGAATTAAACTGGTAGCCCCTAATCATGACCTCATAGCTGAATGACCTCTTTTCTTGAGTTTTTTCCTGCTGAACAAAGCCACTTGCTTCAAATGCCATCTCATCTAGATCATTCAGCTTTAGCTTTGTTCTGTTTTCTTCACCTGAACCATAGCTCTCTACCTATAAAGTTGTCACATGGGAAGTATTTTAAAGGTGACCTTGAATCACACAGCTCTAAATCAAAATATTTTATTGAAGCATATGCCTTGATGAGATTGCTCTTGTTTGATTGCACTTTTTGCCCTTCTCTAGTTCTATTAGTATTTGCTTAACATGCTAACTGCACTTTTCCAAGTTGCTTTGCCGAAAACCATCTGGAAAGCCAACATATTTTAAATTACGTACGCCAGTCGTTTTGTTTCATAATATAAACAGAAACTTTTTTGGCTGCATTCCTTTTGTTGAAACGTACAGCAGAAAAAGTCTTGTTTTTTTTCCTGCACCCAGAATGAGTACTGTTCATGTCAAAGGCAAAAGACATTATTTAGCGTTCCTTGAAAAGACACAGCGAAGAGAGGCTGCGTTTAAGAGGCACAGAGGAAGGGAAGAGGTAGTCGTGGAAAAAAAGCAGCAGGAGGTTTCCGCGTCTCTCGTGATTCCCGGGGCGCTCACGTGAACGCCGCGGGCCTGAATTGTTTCTCGCTTAGCCAAGGATTCAGCGCCGCTGCGCTGTTTTACCGTCTGCGTTCGTTCAGACGGCCGCGCGCGGCGTCGGGCCCCGGGTTCGGCCCCCAGCTGCAGTCTCACCTCGTTCAGATGAGAATTCCAATTTGTTTCGGTCGCTCGGCGGTTCCGCCGAGGTGTCGGGCTGGAGATGTGCTGCGGCAGGGCTGCGCCGTATTTATTTTAAAAAATAATAATCATTTTGAGCCAGTAATATTTCCCGTTTCTTTCTTGGCATTAAAGAAGAAGAAAAAAACGCCCTTGGTTATAATAAAGCGCTATTGGAGATCATGTGATGAGATGATGTATATATATATATGACGTTTTTTTTTTCTTCTACTGAATAAATGAATAAATAAAACATTAAAAGCTGAAATGCAATATTCTGTGTGAGCGGGAGGCAGGTGCGGCTCCCTGTATGGAGGGGGGGGGTCTTAATAAATATTCCTATTTCTCTCACACTCTCGCTCTCTCTCTCTCTCTCTCTCTCCCTCTTTCTCTCTCTCTCTCTCTCTCTCTCCCCCCTCCACACACACACACACCCCTGCGCTGTATAACTGCCCTTTATTTCTTTATCATTGCTGATTTAAGAGTGATGTCTACGCTTAAAGCGATTTTATTTTTCTGCAGCAGGCTTTAAAGATCCACAGGCCTTTGCTCCCCACACGGCTAAGGCTGAAATTCCAGGCCGTTCCCTGCGATCGCTGAGCCGCGAGCCTGAGTTCGCGGAGCGCGGGGGGGCCTCGTTTCGGCCCGAATAAAACGGCACGGCTGTTTCTGCGAGCGGCGCGCGGCGGTCAGCAGTATTCCGCTGTGATTTTATTTTTTTAAACACACATCGTACCGGGGGTTTACTGCTCCATAAACACAGCTTTCTCTGAGCGGGGCTTTGTGTGCCGCGAATACTGAACCTTTTTATCGTGTTATCGGAAGGAAGCGCTTTCCTTTAATGTCTTAAGGACCTTCAGAAATGGAAATGGTAAAAACAAAAATAGAGAGAGGTTAATAGTGAACTATTTTTGATAATCTGAGGGAGAAATTTGAAAGAGCTCTTTATGAAACAATTTTATGCCTTTAAGGCACATCAACAGTGATCAGACACAATTAAATTTAAAGGAAATTTGTTTTCATAGCTCACACTCAACATTCGTGGACCTGCACGGAGGGGATAGGCCCAGACTTTCTTTACATCGCTGGGCTCATCTCTCGTTAATCGGACAGATGGCCTTATTCCAGGCTGCAGGGTTATATAAATCTACCTGATCAGTATGGCTGCTGCATAGAGCACGGAGGCCTTCTTCAAACGGACTTTGTTCTGTATTCCTCCTCCTGGCGCGGACCGTCTGTCGGAACGTTCCGGATTCCGCGCAATGCCGATCGCGGTATCGGCTCCCAGCGGGGAGGTGGAATGTTTGTGAAGCGGACGTTTACGGATTATTTACATGTCCGCAAACGGCCGGCGTAGGAAGGAGGGAGAGAGGGAGGGAGAGAGCATACGGTTCGCCTTCAGACACCGCAAAATCAGACGCCGCTGCGGGGAATGGTTTTCGCAGATGTGTTTCGGGGGTTCAGGGGCAGTTTAAGTACTTGGTTTTCTTTTCATTACAAAAAAATCTGTACAGCAGTTCTCAGAGAGCCACCATCTTGTAGCATATTCCCTTGGACTGTGCTTTGGTAAATCTTAGCAAACCACAAGTCCAGATGGTGTGCCAGATCCATGCACCCACATTTTTTCCTCCTTTTAATTTGAGAGAGGAAGCATTTAAAACAGGTGTGTCCAGTCTTAACTGAGAAGGGTCGGTGTGGTGCAGGTTTTTTTGTTTCATCCCAGACACATAGTGCCTGGCTAAAACCCAAAACCTGCACCCACACCGGCCCTTTTAGACACCCCTGGTTTAAAGCCTTGTGTTTGATCTGTTGTTTTAATAAGCAGCGTCGGTGTAAACGGCTCTGTGTGTTTCTCCAAAGCTCCAACATTAGTCCCACGTGCGCAACGATTTGCACGAACTAGGAACGGGCGCTTAAATCGCGTGGTCGTTAGCAGAAGTTTCCACGCCGCGGGGCGGGGAGAGCCGAAGCTCTTCTCAGACTGAGAACGGCGGTTTGGTTTTAATGCGGTCTGTGAAAGTGTCTGCCGTTTAAAGGCAGAAATCACACTCCATAAATCAGACCCGCTGCTCCCCCCCTCTGTTTTCTGGCCGTCCGGCTACAGACTCTCAAGCTTTTAAAGCGTTCCAGAGATGCGGCCTGCGACCACCCCCCCCCCCCCAGGCCAGCGTTGAAAGAAACCAACACCAGCTGCAGATGTCACCCTGTCTACAGAGCCTAGCGTCAGCCCATGTGCTGTTTCTATTTCTTTACCCCCTCCCCTCGTACGGAGTACTAGTCCGTGGAGACACTATTCACGTTTTTCGGGGGGGGGGTCGGTTCAGCCAAGGGAATTGTGGGTAGGTTTTCACTGTCTTAGCAGCAGGAGCAGCAGTTTGCAGCGTGACGGATTGAAGCTGGAAGCAAGCGACTGTTTTTTCAGAGGTGAAGCCGCACGCCAAGGACTGCCAGTCCGCTCTGACACGCATACTGATGCGTATCTCGCCATCTGGAAAAACAAGCCTGACCTTTACCGCATATAACCTTCATAACATAACTTTATGTAATGCAGTGCTCATAAGTGTGTTATAACACCTGTCATAACCAGTTATAGAATATTACTGAGTATGACCTATTTTATAACACTCATGTAATGTATGTAGTAATAATTTAGAATAAGTCATTTTGAATCTGTTTCGTAAATTTGCTGTTCTCTTGTTTGACTGTGGCTTTGGACTTTGTTGCTGATAGTTTAAGTAAAATGCTATGATGTTACGATGTTTTAAATCTTATTTTGTCCTTCGCTTTACTTTGGGCTCTTCATAGCCACAGAACACTGCAAATAATTTAAAAAATGAAATGTTATTTTATATATAGATTCGGTTAGTTGAGGTTCTTGGTAGCTTGGAGGCTCAAAAACCTTCTTCCAAGTGTCAAGCCTAAAAATAAACAGAAAAAAACAAAAACACACCGCCACCATTGTGTGAACCCCCCACCACCACCCCATAAGAATGCCTCTGTATTCTCAACAAAAGCTTGCTACTGCTCACATGCCAGAGTTGTGTAGGATTAAGCAGTCTCCTGCTATCTCGCCATCATATGAAATGACAGCTGTAAGCACTCTGTCGCTTATAAAAGGCTTATTAATCTCCATAACGACAGCAGCGGCAGTTTTAACGGAGCGGTTTATGACGTACGAAATGAGGTTCCGCCGTCCTCGGCCGTTGCGTCGGAAAGGATGCGCTGTCGTCCGCGGGGAGCACAGAAGGCACGTGCGGGAGAGATGCTGGGTCTTCACCCCAGAGGTGAGGCGCGGGCCGTTCACCCTGCGGGGAAATTTGGGCACGAGCGAATGTTAATGAATCAAATTGTCGCTGCTCTCCTCTTTCGATTGCTTTTTCCCCTCATTCCATCCATCTGTTTCACTTTCCCCATCTTGATTTTGTCCCTGTGCCTCGACATTGCCCACAATGCACCTGTGCATAACATTTCCCACAGTGCAGTTGCACAGGACCACTGGCAGCGCCTTCAGATTCTGTTCTCGGGGCCTGCTGGTTTGTGCCGGCGTGTGTGTGTGAGAGTCTATGAGAGTCCCCTTATTGGCCAGTACAGTTGCCGCTAGGAACAGCCTCTTCCTTTTTATAATGCCGAAGGTTCACTTTCAGGCTTTATACCCACAATTCATTGCTCCTATGCCACCATTTCACATAATACAGCTGTTTGTTCTGCAAAAAAAGACTCCCAAGACCCGTGTTTGAAAAGCTTTTGCATTACAATAGCTGGCATTCAGTGAGTCTTCACATCTTTCATCGCACTGCCAGACTTTCAGAACACTTCTGCCAGCGTGCTGAATGGGATCAAACTTCAATTTATCAGTTTTCTAAAAGCTTATTGCGCTGCTGCCCGGTCTTCCGGTGTTTTTCTGTTTGTTTTTTTATTTTTTTTTACGTTAAAGTTTGCTGTGGCGGTTAAGTTCGCCGAAGACCTTGGCAGAAATGGCAGCTGTACGTTCGAATCATTCGCCATTGTGAAGCGCACAAAGCCAATATCCTGTTATCATTTTGTCAGTCGGCTGAAATAAGCAGTTCTCCGCCGTTCAATTTGCCTGCCCTCGTGTAAATCTCCTCCCTGTTGGTAACGTTGTGTCATAACACTCATCCGAATTACAGGCCGCGGAGATGATGATATTGATCATAACACACCGAGAACGCTGTGATTAACACTGATGTGGTTTTTATTGCACATTTTATTGTAAATGCACATGGGCGTGAGCGGGAAGTAAATGTCGGAGATTATCCTGTGCAATCTGGCACTTCTGTCTGTTTCAGTCGTAGAATAAAGTGATCTGATTTCTGGGCTCCTGTTTGCCGAGGGGATTTCTCTCTAGTGTAGCCGTGCGCGTCACATGAACTCTGCTACGAGGAAGTAAGCAGTTTGGCTGGAGAAGTTGACGCCGTGAGATCTTTCTCTTTTGCGTAACCTCGTGGTTTTTCTCTACTGCCGAGTGCTCTGCGTTTGCGTAAGCTCGTATGATGTTTCTCTCTCGCCCTGTGGAGTTTTTTTTTTCTTCCCCTCTGATGTTTTTTGACGTCTGAGGTGTTATGGGAAGCGTTTTCATCCAGCAGTTTGTTTTTTTTGCCTAATATGAGGTTTTGGTTCCCAGCTGACATCCGAGTTCAGTCGTTCAGGGTTAGGGTCACTGTCACAGAGCTTCGCCCGTTGACACCTTCATCTCGGCCACAGCCAATCAGCCGGCCCTTCCTGACTGAACTCCATTTTGTTCCTTCCCGTGACGCCGGTGTGTGGGAGTTCCAGAAAAAACAGAGAAAATCAACCTTCTCCAGTGCCATCATTCTCTATTAGACTTCTCTAGACTTTGATAAAGCCCTGTCAAGATTGAAGAAGCTGTGTGCGCATGTTTGTTTGTTTGTGCGTGTGCCTGTGTGCGTGCGTGTGTGCGCGTGCATTGAGCGTGCATATGTGTGTTTGCGTGCGTGTGTGTGTGTGTTAGGCTGAGGTGAGCTTTATTGGGCTGAGTGAGGGCTCCATTAGAGTTTTCTGGCTCTTGCTTCTCCCCGGAGAGAGTCCCTGGAAACGTGTCAAATGGAGCAGGGGAGTCAGCCAGAGTTTACCCTCAGTGTGAGAGAGAAAAAGCGAAGTACAAATAAATGGAGAAAATTCACCTCGCTCCTCAGTGTGGTCCTTTGTCAGATTCGATACAGCATTCTGACTGTATCATCTATATCTTCAAACTGCTACAAAGTGACCAATGAGAAGCAAGGATTTTCGCCCGAGAGGAGAGGCCTACCGAGAGCTTCTGAGCTCCATGAGTTTGGTGAACCATGTCCTCCCTCGTGGCCGTGAGGTGGTCCTGCTCAGAACGCCGCTGCGGTCCTGCCCCAGAAAAGTCCGGAACGGGAGCTGAGACGAAGCTATCCCAGCATCCTCGGCGCAGGGGCCCGCAGTTGTCAGCTGTGGTAATATAGGGCGCCTACCGTCAGGGGATCTCTGAGAACACGCGTCTCGCTAATGCGTTTGTGATGTCAGCTGATCCACTTTAGAAGCTCTTCAAACGTGGAGCTGCATGCTGCATTGGCCTCGGCAAGGGCGGAGCCATCAAGTCCCGGAGCCTGAGTCTCCGCCCACGAAACCGGTGACAGGATTCAGGGGCCAGGCTCCAGTTAGCATTCCACTCCAGAGTAATCAAATGAGGTGTGACAGTGTTATGTGCTCTCTCTCCCTCTATCTCTCTCTCTCTGTCCCCCTCTCGCTCGCTCTCTCCAGGAAGGACCAGAACCTTCTCTC
Organism: Anguilla rostrata; assembly: GCF_018555375.3. NCBI lineage: Eukaryota > Metazoa > Chordata > Actinopteri > Anguilliformes > Anguillidae > Anguilla > Anguilla rostrata. The sequence goes on along the minus strand of NC_057939.1, from coordinate 45,649,878 downwards.
CCCAGTGAACTGCTGGTACCTGCTGCTGAACCAGGTGAGGAGAGAGAGTAAAGACCACGCAACGCTGAGCGACATCTACCTGAACAACGTCATCATGCGCTTCATGCAAATCAGCGAGGACTCCACCCGCCTCCTGAAGAAGGTGAGAGAAACACCTCTGCCCCTAACCCCTCTTTCTCTCTGCCCCTAAACCCTCTCTCTCCCTGCCCCGGTCTGAGTTACTGGGGCTCTGTGAGGGTGGATATTTCCTTCAATAGATCTTATTCATGGTGGAGGAATAAAAAAAAAACAAGCAAAACCAAGTGTCTTGTGATGTCAGTGGTCACTGCCTTGAGGGAAAACAGGAAGAGTTCAGTGTTATTTCCTCTTGCGCTGCTGTCAGTGAGTTCTTCTCTGAGTTACAGGCTGCATGCTGGACTGCCAGCTCCTCACACACAGTGCGATTGCAGGCTCCTCCCACTGCTCGCTGCGCAGTGTCCAGCACGTTCACGGGGCCCAGTGATGGGTCATTACTCACTGTGATTCCTCACGGGAGCGCAGAAAGCTCCTCGGGGAGCTGTAGAGGTTGAATGGGGTGGAGGCCTGTCTGTTAACTAATGTCAGTAATCACGGGAACGCGGTGCCTCATGTCCCGTCTGACGCTCGCCTGTAACAGAAGCGTTGGTGCTGGAGCCCTACAGGCTGAGCTGAGCTGCGCAGTCGCTCTGCAGTCCCCCAGCTGAGCTGCGCAGTCACTGTAGGAGTGCACTTTGTACAAAGCTGAAATCAGTTAGGGACTCAGTTCCATTTCAGGAAAACACGGTAACTGTGCATGAAGGGCATTTTCAAGCTTATTAAATTAATTTAAGTTCATTTCCTGCCTTAATTGAAGTGACACTGAATTGACCCCCCAGTCCCTCCCGGCAGGAATAATTTGACTGCGTTGGGTAACGTCTCTGCACCAAGGATAAGTGACTTGGTTGGACACACCAGCTCCTATGACTGTGTGTTAAAGCTTCTTGTGTTTCCTTCCCTGGTCCGCTGTATGTCTGTTGAAGCATTCTACCTTACAAAATGCGTTGTTCGTTGTTTGTGTTTGCGCCCCCAAAAAATGCAAGGTGCGGCCCTGGAGGAGCCTGCGAATATGGAGACAGATGAGCGGCTTCCGTCTTTATTTAGAAAACGTGCGCATCGGCGAAACCGGTGTACACTGCGGGATTAAATATCTGCAAGGTTCCGCAAAAAACATTTCATAAAAATACACGTGAGGGAAAAAAATGGATAACGCATTTAAAATGAAATAGATTTGTGACACAATTGGCAACTCACAGAAAACTCACTGTTTTTGCTCAATAATCTACACTGTACATGCCATTGATATTCTGACTATGTGAAGCCAGTGTTAATTACTTGACATGTTTGTGTTGAGCCAATATGTGCATTTTTTTTAAATCATCGTGCATATTTGCATGCTGTTTACTGCCTAAGTGGGTAATTTAATTACTTTGGACTGCAAATGGCAAATGAGTCTGTGATAATGTTAACCCAAGGGCTGGGATATTTGGCAGAAACGGTGTTTTCGCTTGGTTTTGTGAGATGGTGGATGTATGGGAGGTCGTACATTATGATTGGCTTTCTGTGTTACAGGCTCTATAGGGTATTTCTGCACAATAAAGTGAGTATTTTTATGTAACTCCATTTTACTTGCACGGTGGAGAGCTTGCTGCCTGCCCCCAAAAAAAAAAAAATCAATAAAACGGATCAAAATCCTGGAACCGAAAGTAATGTGCTCTTGTGTTCTCTGGTGGGATGAAAATGCGTCTTTTTGTAACTGCCAGAAAGTCACCAGAGTAAGGTATGGGGGAGGAAAAAAAAACATTAAATTGAGTTTGGAAATTTGCAAATTTGCCTTGGGGGTTAGCATGTAGATTTTATGTTCAAACAGTTATGATCGTACCACACATTTAGTTTTCATTATTTATACAGCCGCCTTTGTACCCCGTTCCAGTGTTTAATTTATGTACTGTAAGCTGCAGTCCAGTAAGTTTTTTTTTTTTTTTTTTTTTAAATCGCAGAGTGAGTCTTTTTATTTTTTATTTTTTTCGAGAGCTTAAAAGCTTTAACTGAAGAGTTCAGATTGACCTGTTAGAGGTGCTCTGTTTTCACATGTTGTGATTGATTAAATACAGTTTATGTTGAATAGTAGTGAACTACTTGTTGGGGGTTCTCCAAATGTTTTCATTTTTCAAACACCCTAAAATGTCCACCATGTGGTTTCAACTGCGCTCTCAAACTGACAGGGTTCCGTGTTTATCCAGATGCTAGTATAGGCTGTATTCAAGAGGCCATTTGACACAAGTAGATGGAAATGTGTTTAAATCACGCTGTTGTCCTGGCCTGGATGTGTAGAAGTTTAGTACGATGTAAATAATGACTCATGTTGATTCGTTGGCATTATTAAATATGAAAGTGTTTACAAAATAGGGAATATAATTGCCCCTTTTGCTGGGGACTAGTTTGAGGAACCCCTGTTCTATAACACTCATTACGAATCACATCTCATCACATTGAATGTTTTATTTTATTTTATTTTGTTTTCAATCGGTTGGCATGGACCCTTGGTTCCATCGCAGTGTTGGATTTAATTGCCTGAGTAGATGAACGCTTCATTTTGATCACACTGTGGACCGTTTACTGCCTCTGCGTCGTTAAGTTCATTACCAGGGTCTGCTGTATGTCACACCGTGAGGCTCGGGTTTGTGGGGCATAATATTTACGGTTATATCGAGGCATTTAGCAGATGCTATTATCTGGAGCCACTTTCCGCACACAAGCCATTTATACAGCTGGATTTTTACTGAAGTTACAAATTCAGGATGAGGTCAAGGGTACAATGGCAAAGCCACACCTGGGATTTGTTTCAGGCGCAGGTTCCTAACCCCTATACTGCTCTGATTGCGATTGGCTGGGCTGTATCTCAGCAACACAGGAGTAAAATCAACCCTTTTTACTTGAGGCTGATTGATGTGAGAGCCAGTAATAAATTGCCTCCCTTAACCCCGCCCTTTTGGGGCTCCATTTAAGGGGGTGGGGCAGGTAAGTGCTGCGGCCCCTACTAACATGGTATGAAATTTATGGGAATTTAGCCAGTAAATTATCATTACGCGAACAGGCGCGTAAATTTAACGTCGCCAGGGGAGGCCAGCAGCCACTGATTTTACTCCTTCCGAATGGACAGTTACTGGGTGATGAGGTACATGGCCACCGTTGGCGATAGTTTCCACAAGGCCATATAGGCCACGATTCCTGCCGGTCCTGTTTTTGTGAGACGTTCATTCACTGTGGTCAGTGATTTCCCTGATTATCATTATGTGTCCACCGTGGTCATGTGACCATATTGTTTTTTGCCAATGCAATGGGGGGCCCCCCCATAACCCGGCTGCACCTGTCCTGTACCTTCCGGGACCTTTGGAGTGGGCGTTTAATTGAGCTTTTTGGAAGGCGTCCCGGTCTCTCCGGTGAGAACCGCTGACGGTTTGTTGGAGCTGAGAAAGGACCGTTGCTCCGTCTTCAGAACGAGAGCGGTGCTGACATTTATTCCCCCGAGGAGCGCACGGCTCAGCTTTCCCCGGGTTCTACACAGACGCAGAAAAGGAAGTGGGTTTTTTTCTTCTTCTTTTGCACAGGGTTACAAGCACACTTTTCAAAGGGGGAGGTGGGGGTCCTTTTTGAAGATCCCTGAAAGCTTTAGTAAGTTGCCAATAATGTTCTCACGGCAATTGGGTGAAAGGGAGTAATCAGGCAGGTTCGGGGGTATAATGAAGTAACACTGGGTAATGGTGCGATTTAAGCTAATTAAGACATCGTGCTAACGTGCTGCTTTGTACCGATTTACTTGTATGCATTGCAGAATGGAAAGTAGTGCTCTTTCTGAATATTGCAGTTGTTTGTTTTTTTTTGCCAATGGGGAATTGTGGTTGAAAGAACAGCAGGGAGTGCTGGTTACACCGTTCAACTAATCTAACATGCCAATCAGCTGAATAATCTCTCTCTCGCAGAGAAAGCCAGGCCGTGAGTGTTTTGTCCTGGCTTTGTTGTAACTCCATTTTGGGTGTTTTGAAGATACTGAAGAGCAGCCAGCAGCAAAGGTTAAATGGCAATGGAGGTTTTAATCACCGGGGGAATTACGCTCTCGTTCAAGGCACAAATGAGGCATCTCTCCCCGCGTATCTGTGTCCTTTATAAAGAAAGCTGGAAGGCCTCATACTTCCATCGGCTCTCCAGCCGATTCCCCTGTTCCAAATTGAACTAGGCGAGTGTGCTTGTTCATCCTTGGCCTCCACACACAGATGGGTGTGCAGTGCACCGACCTTCCGTCCTCAAGTCAGGGGTTCATAGTGCTGTTAGCCAATGCAAAAGGTTTCCATAGCATTTCTGCTATATTTTTCATTTAAAAAAAAAAAGAAGAAAGTATTTACTTTTCTATTCTGGCCTTCTCACAACAGAATGTTCCACAGCACAATGTTCCGCAACGGACAACCAATGGAGAGCAGGCTATTGTGGAAGCGAAATCGCTGTCCTTTTTTTAGGTTCCGTGGCAGATCACGCCAGGAGAGCGTGCGTGCCCCAACACCCCGACCCCTACCCCCGCGCTCCGCCCTTGCGTCGTCCTGTGGTCCTGTCGGAAAGCCGCTGGAGGCGGGCCGCGGAGGGAACTAAAGTAGGACGCGCAGTCAGCACCTGCTCCTCCCCGCGGAGTGGCGGTGGGATTGGGGCCGGGTCTCAGCGGCAGAGAGAGAGGGATGAAGCGCGTTAATACCCAGCATGCCGAGCTGGGACGTCCAGCTGGAGAGCCGCAGCTCCGCAGAGCCTGGCTGACTGAAATAGCTTCTGGTGTCGGTGCGATGCAAACTAAGATAGTGTGCGTCTCAGCACCACTTACCTGCACAGCCAGGTCCTTGGTTCAAGTTGTACTTGTTCCTGGTGCCTTTTGTGTTTAACTGATGCCAATCCTGGAGGGGCGAGGTACCTCCCCCCTCCATCCGTTTGGTCCACATCAGGGGTCAGGATTGATTCTCCGAGCCCTGTAATGAGACGATGCCAGGAAAGGCCTGCAGAATGAGATTAGTGCTGAAGTAACTGGGTTAGAGAGAAGTGGGGATGGTGTGAGATGGACTGGCTCCTGCGAGTTCTCTGGGCTCCACACTGCTCTGGATACGTATGTAAGCCAGAATAGGCCGCTCTGCTTCCACATACTGCTGGATACGTAATTTAGCACACAGCTGTCCTGTCAGTCAAAGTTACAATCAGTTTGTCTCCTTTCTTTCACCAAAACTGAATCACCCTGCATAATTAGTATATTATCTTGGGTGTTTGTGGCGGTTACAGTATTCTCAAATTTTGATGAAACACTTGATTTAATTCTTCATATAACATCACATTGTGTTTCAGCTTGCTCACAAACAATTTTTGGATGTTAAAAAGGGATATTCATTCCCCGCACATACCAGCTGTCTCCATTGAGCCGTTTTACTGGCCTGATTATTAATTTATCCTTTCTTTCCTTCCCTTTCAGAGTAAGGATATAGCCTTTCAGCTCCAGGAGGACTTGATGAAGGTGCTAAACGAGCTCTACACTGTAAGTGCGTCTTCATTTCTTCCTTTCTTTACACAGTATGACAGATATACTCAGAGCAACCGAGGAAGTCCTTTTTCCACTTCAGCTCAGTATAGATAATAGGATCGCACCAGGCACTCAACTCCTGTGTTACTGTGCATCTCTCTGTCGTTTCCGGTTAAGCAGAGGAGGTTGTGGTAATTGTTGCCACAATGGATGTTCTGTGCTGTTATCCTTGACCTTTGTGAGTTTTTATGAGATGTGTCAAACTAGGACGTCTGTTAGTCACCGAGGTGACAGAAGGTTCAGTATTGAGATACAGAGCTGAGTATCTGGGGAGTTTAGAGAATCTGTGACCGCATCGCTGAACCAAAGTGTCGCTGCCATGGATACTGTAACAGCAGGTTCTGGCAACCGCATACGGAGCGCCCAGGGAAGAGCGGTTGCCAGATCCGGCACCTCGCCAGCTTCTCAGACGCGATTTATGAGATCGATCCTGAAACGTTGACCTCAGCTGATGCACGGCTGTCGGATTCCTAGACTTAAAGACCTCCGATTTGTTCAGAAACGAGAAATTACTCCCAGGATACATAAAATCAGCTGAAACCAGCCACAGAGGTGCGTGCGGTGGGTGTTATTCACCCCGTCCTGGTTCACACCTGAACACGGACCATGTTCGGGGGGGGGGGGGGTGTGCAGGGGGAGTAGGAGGGGTACCCCGTAAATCTGAGGGGTGCTTCTGGGCGCTTTCACAGATCTGTGACCTTGCCGGAGTCTGATACCTAAGCTACCAATCAATACTTAATTTCCGGGCCTTGATTGCTGTTTCTGGGCTTTGCTGCGACGCCCAAGGACAAAGCAGATCGCGCGTTCGTCCCGGGCGAAGCTAATCACATGTAAATGCGCCGCCAGGTCTCGGAGATTTTATGCCCGGCGTGTCTTACAGACTGCACCCCCCCTCCCCCCCCCACACACACACACACACACACACACACACCTGCCTAAACCCCTGATTTATGGCGCGTAATGTACGGCAGGTATTAATCTTTTGCCGGCTGGTGCGGCGTGGCGGGCGTTCTGGAGCGGGTTCTTGCCGTAAAGGGCGGCACCTCACCGCCGCACGCGGCGTTTGGCTCTGCTTGCCAAACGCGCGTCTTTCTGTTCTGTCTTTCAGTCAGTGCACCTTGCCACGGTTTATGACCTTGAATCCAGGAGTGGGCATGCTTGTTTAGGTTTGTGTGCGTGTCTGAGAGGCTGTGTGTGTGTGTGTTTGTGTGTGGATGTATGTCTGATTGTGTGAGAGAGTGCACGTTGGTGTGTGTTTGTGCACGTGTGCTAGTCTGCGTGTGTGTCTGTCATGTCTTTTGCTGGGTTGTGTGTTTCTAATGCAGCGCATTATCCAGCTAGCACTCGGCTTCGTTCATACCGCTAGATATTTACTGAAGCAGTTCTGGCTAAGCCCCTTTGCTCAAGGATACTCCGACTGGTAATTGAACCTGCAGCCTCCAAGTTACGATCCCAGTTCCCTAACCGCAATACTCCACTGTCATCAGTATTTTTATAGCACCTTTATAGCACAAACTGAAGGTGCTCCACAGCGAAAGGAGGGAGCTTCTCTTCCCCACCCGGGTCACGGGCGGCAGCCATTTTGTGGCACAACTCTAAGTACACATCAGCTGAAGTGGAGGGGGAGGGGAGGGGGAATAATTAAGCCAATTAAACAGGAATGAAATTAGCTTGCTGAGAGGAACTCGTCCTCTTGCCATGCTTCAGGGATGTATTCTGTGAGTCTGTTTCTTTTTTGCGGAAGAAAATGACTGATTTGGGGGATAGGAAGGTTGGGGGGGGGGGGGTGTTATTTTTCCCCAGCTGCCACCCCACCCACGCCGACGAAGTTACAGCTTACATTCGCTGTTCCCTCCGCTCCAGGTGCAGCTGGTGATAAAAAAACCGAACTTCTTACTTTTGTTACCTGTCGTGTCGGCGCCTTAGTCACTTCCTGTGTACGTGGGAGTCGTTTTTAAAATGAATGTGGGGCCTCGTGTCTTGGCTGTGACTCAGAAGAGGGGTACGCGTGTTCACCAGCGCGTTGTCCAGGAGGTAGTGCGTGTCTGGAGCGGTCGAAGTGACTTTGACGAGAGCTGGGCTGTCGCTGAACACCCCCCGCTCGTACAGAGCCGTGTGACGTGGACGCACTTTCGCCCTGGCCTCTTTCCGAATCGCCCCCATGAGCACGCCACAGTCCGCAGCTCGGTCACCAATTATTTTAAACTTAAAAGGCTAAGTGTGGGAGGGGCCTTGTGGGGGGTCGTCTGCCAGTGGCTTAGCCTTGTATTTCTGTCTAGCGCTGCTCGGCGGGTTTCCGTTCTCTCTCTGTGGTCACAGAGGCAGCAGATTGGCTATTTGTGGCTGATCTAAGGTCCCTCAGTGTCCTATTAAATAGCGAGTGTTATTGCGATTTCAGTAAAATCTCCCTCTGTCGTAGTTATTCCAACCAAATGCTGAATGTACATCACTGGTTAATGAGCCTGGTGCAGTGCCTTAAACGCCGCTGTAATTAACTGGTTCTGGAGCTCGTACGAGGAAGAGGAAGTGTAGCTCTGGTGTCCAGTGGCTTCCTTTCATGGCACCCGGCCGCTAATTGGTCTCCGAGTCGGCGGATGAAAAGCTGCCCTTGTTTGCGCGCGGTTCAAAGCCGAGGCCCCGGGGGCCCCCCCGTGAACCCTGACCTCTGACCTCTGACCTCTGAACCCCCGCGCAGGTGATGAAGACCTACCACATGTACCACACGGAGAGCATGAGCGCCGAGTGCAAGCTGAAGGAGGCGGAGAAGCAGGAGGAGAGGCAGATCGGCCGCTCCGGCGACCCCGTCTTCCACCTCCGCATGGAGGACAAGAACCAGAGGCGCGGCACCGTCAAGAAGATCGAGAAGATGAAGGAGAAGGTTGATCTTTTTTTTAAATAATTATAATAACAATAGTAATGTTTAGAGGTGGGGGAGTAGCAGGGCAGTAGCATCATGTGAAGGTGTTTATTTTGTCTCTTTCCAGTGTATTATTTTTTTATTTTTTTTAAATCTCAGTATCAGTTAAATACAGTTGGCACAGCTATTGTGTCAAAGTTAGTTTATCAGTTGGCCATGGGAACTCCTGTAACATTAACTGGGTAGTTACGAGGGTGGAAATATGAGTTGGAATGTAGCAGTTTGAGCCAGTTCAGGTTTTATATGAAGCAGGTGGGTCCTGCTACTTGTCTGGGTTGTGCTCAGAGCTCTGTCCTGCTGCTAGTAAAACCTGGAACAGCTCAAACCGCCACGCACCGGGAGCCTTGCTTCCACCGCTGTCAAATGTCATTAATTCGGCTCCTACGTCCAGCTCCACCCAGTCAGATCCGCGTTGACGTGGGAGTCCGGAATCCCGGCACTCATCAACTGGTCAGCCCGCCCCCCGGCCCGCCGCCGTTCTGGAAACCAAAACCATAAATATTACCACCGGTCTGAGTTACTCACCGGAAAAAAGGCCCGGAATCCCGCTTCGGAAATCAGCAGGGCTCGCTTTGTGACGGAGCGATTAAAAGCCACGTCGGGGTAGTTTTTTTTGGGGGGGAGGCTTCCTGGAGTGCGGTCAGAGAGCTGAAATGTGGAAGTGGGTCCGTGAGTCAGCGTCCGTGGGTCAGTCGTCTCCGCTCCGGCCCACGGGACAGGAAGCAGACGAACGCTCCGCGCGGCGTCCGCGATTGAGGAACCGAAAACAGGAAAGCGAGATTTTACGGAGTCAGCCTTTTTTTAAACGTGCATTTTATAAATAGTACTGCGTGTTTAAAAAAAATGTTTTTTTTAAATAGTTTGTTTCTGTCTTACTCACTCCATATTTAAATTCTGCTGCAGTATATTGGGAAGCCTGAGGAAGTATATTACGGCTGCCATCTTGACTGACACAAAAGCACCCTTAGCTATCAATAGATTGTTTTCCCTCTTTTATTAAATTTCTAAACATTTCTCTCTCTTTCTCTCCCCCTTTCTGTCCCTTTCTCTCCCCGTCTCTCTCTCTCTCTCTCTCCTGACCTCTCCTCTCTCTCCCTCCCTTTCCCTCTCTCTCTTTCTTCCTCTCCCTCTCTCTGTCTTTCATCAGCGCCAGGCCAAGTACTCTGAGAACAAGCTGAAGTCGATGAAAGCCCGTAACGAGTATCTCCTGACGCTGGAAGCCACAAACTCCTCCGTGTTCAAGTATTACATACACGACCTGTCTGACTTAATTGACGTGAGTACAAAAAAAAAAAAAAAAAACACAGATTTTTAATCAGAGGAAAGCTGAAGCTGAAGGACACGCTCTTGGTTTTATTTTCCTGTGAAACTGACAACTCAAAATATAAATTTTTTTCTCTGTGGCCTGGAAATATGACAGCTCTTCCCGTGAATATACGCCGTTTCCCTCATTACTGTCTCGTTAAAGGGTTCTTTACGATGCTTCCTGTCTGCGGCTTTGCAGATCACGGGACGCACGCTCGCCACATTGCCCTGCGTCTGCTTTTTGTGGTGCGAAGCTGTGTAATTAAAACCCGTTTATTTTTACACGGTGTGGAGTCAGCAGAACGGTCAACTGTTGGGCTGCTTTTGTCCGTTGTGTCAATCTGGTGTGAGTAGTGTGTGAGTAACGCGAGTATCGTGCGAGTAGTTTAACTCTGCGTATTCTCTCCTACAAAATTATGCTGGGTTTCTCCATCCTCGCGTTCGCCACCTAATTAAACCTCTGTGGAGGTTATCAGGAAGCAGTGGAGATAAGATAAATTGGATGGTCTTAAAGGTCAGGTTGGTGGGAGATGAGGCTTTTATTCTGACAGGAGTTAAAGGCCCCTGACCTTTGTGCTTTGTTTTGAGAGAAAAACGAAAACTGCCTCTGGAGGAGACACTTTAGGGTTGTCCTGCGCAAAGCCCGACCAAAAATAAAAAGGGAATCTGACCACAGGGAGGTTTTACCTGCCAAGACGTGAGTTTCTACGGTCATGGTGGACACTAGGGGCCCGGTGTCTAATCCTGGGTATACCGGTGCTCACGGTGGCTGGCTGTCCCGCCCGGCGATGCCTAAATTTGTGTCGTTTCACCCAGGAAAGGGAGGGTTTTGGACAGTGGTGTTGTCCTCAAGCGCTGGTTTTGGGTGGTACTCTTTGCTGTGTTTTAGTGTTCTAGAAAGACGTTCTAGACCAGGAACCTGTTTTTTGGGTGACTCCGCCCTGTCCTGTCGCGTCTCCCGCGGGTCGTTCATACGCGAGCTTCGAGAATCGCGACGCTCGGCCAGAACGCGCGGGAGAGCGCTGTTTGGCGGTTTCGCAGGCCGCTTCCTGGAAAAAAAACGATTCCTCCGAGAAGCTGCTCGCGGTGTTATTCGCCCTCCTCGGGAAATAGAACGAGCGCTCGCATTGATCCCGTTACCTGGGAAACGGGGGAAGAGAGCAGCGCTCTGCAGCTGTTCGGTGGCCTCGCGCAGCCCAGGAAGGAAACGGACTCAAACTTTCGCGATGCGCCGTCTCTGTAACCCCCCCCCCCCTCTGTACCTCCGACAGCGATTACACGCTTGTTTTAGCTTCAGCTGTTGTTTTCGCTGCGCAGTCCACTGTGTGTGTCAGCGGGAGGTTGTAACCTGTAAGGAACGGGATGTTTTTGTGTGTTTCTCAGTTACACTTTACCTCAGATATGCGCTATGAAGCCTGAATAAGGCTGTCGTACGCATGACATTACACCCGTGAAGTGTCTTAACACTTGCGATGAATGCAGATGTTTTAATGTATTGTATGGCATTTTTATATTGTATTTTACAAAACTGATTAAAAATTTCTTGAATTGAATTATCCTTGCATACTCTATTACAGTGCTATTGTACGGTACTTTATACTGCTAAGACTAGTTATGATGATTTATGAACTGGTGTTATGTCCTGGTTATGGCACCATTTTCTAGACTTCAAGGCTTTTGGTTGCAGTAAAATGTTATTGCTTTTTTTTGTCTAAATCTGTGTCAGTTAAATCCGTGAGTGAAGCAGGAGGAGCTCTGAAGCTCTGAAACCCTAGACTTCCTGTTCCTGTGGCTGAGCTCTTGTTCTGCGTGTGTTCTGCGCAGTGCTGTGACCTGGGCTACCACGCCAGCCTGAACCGCGCCCTGCGCACCTACCTGTCGGCCGAGTACAACCTGGAGACGTCGCGGCACGAGGGCCTGGACATCCTGGAGAACGCCGTGGACAGCCTGGACCCCCGCAGCGACCGGCAGAGGTTCATGGAGATGTACCCCACCGCCTTCTGCCCCCCCGCCAAGTTTGAGTTCCAGCCCCACATGGGGGACGAGGTCGGTGGGAGGGAGGGGACGTGTGCACCCTTCCGCATGTGTCCTCCGTGGCCTAGAATAATAATAATAATAATATTAACTTTATTTGTATAGCACATTTTCATACAAGGATTGTAACTCAAAGTGCTTCACATGAAAAGAACATACTAATACGTCACATAAGAAACGCTTGACAAAACGGAAATAGACAGACATCATATAAAGGGATAATAAAACTTAATAAATAAATAATGTTCTAGAATGTGTTTTCCAGTGTTCTAAAATGTTTGCTTGGTCTCTCAGATATATTAAATACATTGGTTCTTAAGACTTCATTGATCTTTCTTCCAAACGAGCCTGTGTAAATGAACTTAACGGTAAACCTGCTGTGCTTGTGTGAATGCGTTTAGCGGTAATAGTGCCGTGCCTGTGAATGCGTTTAGCGGTAAGTGCGATGGTCAGCTGACGTGACCCCTCCCCCCCTCCGTGCAGGTGTGCCAGATCACAGCGCAGCCCCCCGTTCACGCCGAGCTCCTGCTCAGGTACCAGCAGCTGCAGTCCCGCCTCACCACGCTCCAGATCGAGAACGAGGAGGTGAGAACGGGGGAAGTTTTTATTTTGGGGTTGAAAATTGGTTTAAAAAATAGATAAATAAAAAAGCAGCCCATTGTTGCTGTCGGTTGGGAGTGCAGTTGCATTCTGTGTTTACTGGAGCCGAAGCTCTGCTGTGTGTTTGGATGAATGGCTGGTTTCTAATGAGGTGGACTCCAGCGGTTTGAGACCGGTGCACCTGTAAATGAGTGGACAGCTCAGGAATAAAGAGCCCGTTTGCTGCCCCACACGCCAGCCTTAACCGCCAGCGCCATCCATCGCGGCTACGCTAAGCAGAACCCAGAGTCTGTCCCCACTGTGCTGAGGGGTCTCTGGTGTTCATTCGGCTTCCTGTAATAACATTGTTTCTGTGGGTAAATATATTTGCTGTTATTTTTTCTGTGGAGTCAGGCAGGGAGCGGGGGATAGCGGCAATCAATCTTCTCTGGGAAGGTGCTTGATATCCCCAGAGCTCGCTCTGTGTGAACTGAGATACTGCACTCTGGAACTCTCTCTGTGTAAACTGAAATACTGCACTGGACTGTAATGTTGGTAAAGAAAATGAGCAATGATAATTTGGGACCACAGACAGTCCACCCGTGCGTGTGTGCGTGTAACTTCCTGTATATATGTATGTTTTTATATATGTATGTTGTATGTGTGTGCTTGCATTCCTTTCTGTCTGTAGTGTTGAGCTCATACAGATGTACAGGAATGTGCTCTGTGTTCTGAAGCTTCTCAGAAGAGGGCAGGAAGTGAGTTCAGAACTCTGTAGTATCAGCAGATTCCTCACTTTCCTGAACACGCGGGGTGCTGGAAATGGGTATTTGAGGGTCCTCAACTGCCCATTTCCTGATCCAAAAAATTCCCCATCAGACTTGGATTTCAGGATGATGGTTATTATAAACTTGGGTCAAATAATTATTTGAAATACTTCCCGCTACCATGGAATACCAAGCCTTTTGACACCACCAAAATTCTGGCAGATTACTGACAAATTTGCATAAAGAACACATCTGTTTTCAGCAGTATTTGGAACAGAATTCTCCTTTTATGTGAAAGCCTGTTTTTAGTTGGCAACACATTGTTTTCTGCTTACAGTTCTGTGGAGATCTTCAGGGAGTGATTTTAGAGTGGATGTGTTTTGGGCTGTGTGTTTGATGGTGGATGTGTTTGGGCTGTATGTTTGGCAGTCTTCTGGGTTTTTGTCTTGTTTTAAGCTGAATTGTGTGGGTCCCGTGCTCATCCTAAGAGCCCATAAGGCAGGTGTGGTGCCAGAGGCTCCCTGCCTGCTGCTCTGCTGTTTACCTTAGCTATGAGAGAACTTGTGTTTGCACTCCTCCCATCAAATAATTGCTTGAAATGCTTTAAACCTTCACACAGAAAGTTCTCACTGCTGTCTTTATCTTGTGAGAGCATTCACTTACCACTTGCACCAACCCCATTCTGCACCCTGCCCCACCCCTCCCTGTCCCACCCCGCCCCCTGCGCCTCCCTACCCATCCCTGCCCCAACCCCTGCCCTTCTCTGCCCTGCCTCCTACCCCTCCCTGCCCTGCCCTGCCTCCCTGTCCCACCCCGCTCCCTGTGCCTCCCTACCCCTCCCTGCCCTGCCCTACCCCTCCCTGCCCCACCCCCTGCAGGTGAAGAAGACCTCGGAGGCGACGCTGACCACCCTGCAGGACATGGTGACCATCGAGGACTACGATGTGTCCGAGTGCTTCCACCACAGCCGGTCCACCGAGTCGGTCAAGTCGACCGTGTCCGAGACCTACCTCAGCAAGCCCAGCATCGCCAAGCGCCGCGCCAACCAGCAGGAGACCGAGCAGTTCTACTTCATGGTGAGCGCCCCCTGCTGGCCCCCTTCCGTGCACTGCAGAGCCGTGCTGAGCCCTCGGAACCAACCGTGGCCTGGGGGGGTCCCATGGTTCTGTCAGTCCCAGGGGGGCTCCTCAGTCATTTTCAACTACAAATTAAGTATTCTCCCTTGCAAGAATATTTGGTTTGTATTTTAATATTTTATAAGGAGCATGGCGCGAGCTTCTGTGTGTAGGATTTGTCTATAAACTGGGTTTTTTAAGTCAAGTCAAGTCAAGTCATTCAGAGTTATATAGCACTTTTTCTGACTGAGTCAGCACAAAGTGCTTAACAGACATTGACATGTACACACAGGTAGAGAAATACCCATGTGTACATGTGAGTATAGGTTTTTTTAGTCACTAGGCAAATCTGAGAAACACAGCACAGCTGGAGTGCTACTAGTGTTTCAGACTTGGAGGAGGGCAACACTCTCCAATTACAGTGTTTTGGACCTAGGGTTGGGAGGGTAACATTCCCCAATTACAGTGTGGAATTGCTCTACAGAGCCCCCTTTGTGCCCATCTCTCCTGAACTCTTTTAATCACCCCAAAAATTTAACAATTGCTCCCAACTCTCCGCAGAAATTCCGGGAGTTTCTGGAAGGGAGCAACCTCATCTCCAAGCTGCAGGCCAAGCACGACCTGCTGAAGAGGAGCCTGGCAGACGGTGAGGAGGCGCTCCGGAAGGGCGGGGTTTGGGTACCGACGCTCGGCGTAAGGGATGAGCTGTCCGTACACCCTAATCGCGTTTATGCAATGCTGACGTTCACAGTGTTGGTGGTGGACTCGGTGAGTCTTTCAGCCATACAGAGCCAATCAGAAAAGGGGCTGAGTTCCACTGGCCTGTGTGCATTTCAGCCAGATACTGACTGCAGAAACAGGGGAGTCTGTGCAGGGCTTCACATGCTGTGACTGGTAGAGTTGCAGGTCCCCTGATGGGTATATCTGTCAGGTGTCCCGTCAGGTAGAGCTTCATGTTGCTGCTGCTAGCAGATGGTCACTTTCCCTTGTGCTGTTACATTCCCCCCATGAGCTGTGTGTGTATGTCTGGTGTGTGTGTGCATGTGCGCGTGTGTGTCTGTGTGCGTGTGTGTGTGTGTCTGGTGTGTGGCGTATCTGTGTCTGTGTGTGTATTTGTGTCTGGTGTGTGTGTGCGCGTGTCTGTGTCTGTGTGCGTGTGCGGTATAGTGGTTCCTGTGGGGATAGATAGCACACTGTATGCTCTTCTGAGCGTGTGCACACAGTGTCTCTTCCCCAGAGGGGAAGACCTGCTCTACCACCTGTCAGTCATCTCACCCCCCTCCCCCTCTGTCTCCGCAGGTCACCGAGCCGACTACATGACCACAAGGTGGGAGACTTCCCTCTTTCGCACTTTTAAAGTTGTGCCTTTCATGACTATAACTGGTGCATTTTGCAGTGAGTGGAGGATTCCCCCACCCACACATACACAAACACACAAACGCACTCACACAACCACACACACACACACACTCACTCACCAGGGCCAGGGCTGGTTTCTGTGGGCATCCCTGTCTTTACTGTTTTACCAATCCCTGTTGAAATGCAGCTTTTTAAAAATCTCTGTAAAGCACTTTGGGTGGCCCCATACCGGTGAACACGATAATACTGTATTTGTGCTGGAAGCTTAATGTATCGCTAATATCGCCATTATTAATAATTTACCAATTAACATAATTATTATTAGACATGAGAATGAGCCGCACATTCTGCCGCTGTCAGGCTTTCTGAAGCGAGAGGACCGAACAGATGTTCCCCCCCCCTCCACCCTCCCCCTCTCGACTTTGATATGGCGGATCGCCCGTTGTGTGGTTCAGTAGGAATATTCCGTCTCCCTGGGGCTTCAGAGCTCGGGCTGCTAGCACGCTGCGCTAAAGGTCATCTGATCCCCAGTCAGCACCGGCCGCCCCTCAGCTCCCTCTGCCGCCTTTGTTTACGAGGAAAAGAATCAGGGCTTTTTGACTTTATGATGTGTGTGAATGACAGCGACTGAATCGTCGCTTGTGTTTTCAGAAATGCTTTTTTGTTGTAGCCAAATCACTATAGGTTTGAGAATGTGGTTTCAATTCGGGTGATTTTAGTGAGGTAGGTTTTTTTAAAATGAGTATCTTTTGTCTATCACTTGCAGCAGAGGACGACGGAACTCACACATCCGGCACCAGGTAGAGTTGCAGCTGCCTGCTTTTCCTGTCTCCAGCATGTGCAGTTCCTGTGTCCATGCTGCACTTCCTGTGTCTATGCTGCACTTCCTGTCTCCAGCTCATACTTCCTGTCTCTATTGCATTTCCTGTCTGACTGCACTTCCTGCTCTGTCAAAAGACTGAGAGCTCATCATCCTTTTGATGCCTCCCAGAAGTCAAAAAATACATTTTAATTGAACAACTGAGAAATAAACAACTTCATTAGCTTTCATTATTTTATTAAGTAGTATTTGAATGCCCTTTTTTATAAGTATACTTTCAAAAGAATTCTTCACGCCCTATGGGAAGTCTGTTGAGGAAAGCTTCCTTGAAGAATCTGTAATTATGTAGATTATATGATTAATATGCCATCCTCTCATCATAACTCATTCCTAAGCAAACGTAGTGCTGTATGAAATGTGCCATGAGGCAACATTGTTTTAAATTCTATCCTAATTTATGTTTCCCTTTTAAAAGGACCCTGGACATGCTATCCCTCGTGTGGTTGAAAGCTGCATTCGTTTCATAAACCTCTATGGTGAGTCGATGTTTCATACCTGCCCCTGGTGGATCTGTATGGGAGTTCCTGGGATGCTGGCTGTTGCTGTCAGAAAAGTATTTGGGGGGGAAATCTGGACCCCGTTCAGAGAACCAGGGACCCCTGGTCGCTAACATTCTGAACACATCACCATCTGCCCTCCTTCATACATTCAGTACTGCCTGTTTGACTGCAGCAGTTTCTATGGTGATAAATTGTGGGTGGGGCCGTTTGCCTCTTGAATGTGAAGCGTTATGATTGACTGGGATCCATAGTAACGATGTTGAGAATACCGATATGCTAGAGCTGTCCGATGGAGTCTGTGCTAAGGATAATCTTTTTAGTTTCCAGATGTTGGCTGCTCTCCCGGACATCAGATCCTTTAAGAAAAAAAATCTGTGAAAAGAACTCAGAAGGCAGCAGTCTCCATTTAGCTAATTTAGTTTAGCCCCATATGCTGACCTTCTGCTTTTCAAATGCCAAATCAGATGTGGGGACATTTCATTCTTCTCTTATTTCCCTCTCTCCCTCGCTCTCCCCTCTTCCCCCATCTCTGTCTCTGTCTGTCTGTCTGTCTCCCCCCCCCCCCCCTTTTGTACCCACCCCCCTCTTTGTGCAGGTCTGCAGCACCAGGGGATTTTCCGTGTGTCAGGGTCTCAGGTTGAAGTCAACGATATCAAAAACTCATTTGAGAGAGGTGAGCGTCATGGTCACGTCCTAGACGTCAACTAAAGTAAAGTATTAACATTAGACTAAAATCGTATTAAAGCCTGAAATAATGCTTAACATTTTAGTCATTATAATCCTCATCATGTTTGCTAGAGTAATAACAAAAGCATTTGAGGATTCAAATGCTGCACACTTGCAGATGCACAAATGTGCACGATTATGATAATAATGAATTTTCTCTCAGAACAAAGTCATTCTGCAGAGGAGAAACTAGCCAAGCGATTTCATATGAGTTGTAATCGTAAATGCAATTCTTTTGACATTGTCCAACTCTTTGAACTAAAAGAGAACTTTGAACTAACTACCTGGTTGTTTCTTTCAAACATGCTCAGTTTTATTGTGTGTAATCTTGGTGTCTTTTTAGTTTAATATGAAAATCAGAATACCTCTCCTGTCTTTGTGTTGAACCTTTTCCACTTGTTTCCCAGGAAACGATCCACTGACCGACGAGGAGAACAACCACGACATCAACTCAGTCGCCGGGGTTCTCAAACTCTACTTCCGGGGGCTGGAGAATTCCCTCTTTCCCAAGGAAAGATTTAACGACCTCATTTCCTGTATCAGTGAGTATTTAAATGACTTGATTTCCTGTATCAGTAAGTCACCTGGCAGCATGGGTCTGTTGCAGCAGTGGCGGATATGACAGCATAAGTTTTTCCCCTGAAAGAGAGTAGAAGGCTCTGTGGAATGCTGTGACTCAGTCCATGTAGTGTTGGTGATGGGGGTGGGGGGGGGGGGGGTGCCATTGTTATGTATGTGACTCAGTGCAGTTGTCATGGCCTGGGGATTCCCTGCTGTTTTCATTCATTGACTCAAATACCAGCACTGTGAGGATAGGCCTCATATACCAGCACTGTGAGGATAGGCCTCGTATACCAGCTCTGTGAGGATAGGCCTCATATACCAGCACTGTGAGTTCAAGTCTCATATACCAGCACTGTGAGTCCTGGCCTCATATACCAGCACTCTGAGTGCAGGCTTCATATACCAGCTCTGTGAGGATAGGCCTCATATACCAGCACCCTGAGTGCAGGTCTCATATACCAGCAATGTTCTTTTTCTCTCCTGTACTCCCCTTTTCTCACCTCTTCTGTCTCTCTGCTGTTCTCCCTCTCACTCTTTTGGCATATTTCCTTCTCACCCTCAGTCTTGGCTACACAACTACATGGCAGCTTTTCTTTAACATAGCTTCCAAGCTACACGAGGCCCTGCAGACACTTTTGGATGGGCTCTTTATAGTTTTATTAGCTTCTGCTTTGTTTCTCTCGCCCATAAGACAAGGAAAAGAAATAAAAATATCTATGTATATGCTTTTTATAGGAAGTGTTTGAAGTCCTCAGGATGGCAGTTTTTATGAAGATCCCAGTCAGGTGCTTATGCAAGACGAAATGGATCAAAAACGTACCCTAGCTGCTTCGTTCCTGTGCTGCCGCCTGGATACGACGGCTTGTTTGATTGTGACAGAACTATTTTGAGCTCGCATTCGTCTGTGACGTTTTAGATATTTTACTGCGCAGTACAGAAAAGGATGAGAGCAAAACTGTTTGTCTGTCAGTTTTTACCTGATAGTACTCGTGTAGAAAAAGAAAAGTTGAACGTTTGGGGAAAAAGTAGGAAAAACTTGGTTTTATGTTCTTTGAATTGGAAGTGTGAAGGGATAGAGGTTTCTGGTAAATTTCTGTGATTCATGTCAGGAAGTGAATTGCTCACTTTTATATTATAATTGCAACATTTTAGTGTATGCCAAGAGCAGGGATGACCCTCTAGACAAAATGCATTAAAACAGTAAAGGCTAATGTAATGAGTGATACAGTCTGCCAGGAGTTCGTAGTCTTCTAGATTTCTGAAGAGAGCTTTCTCAGTGGTAAAATTCTCCCATCTTTTCTCACGTGAGCTTGCCTCTCTCACATCCTGCACGCTTGTAGAGGTGTTTGCAATGCAAGTAACACCAATTTCTGTTAAAATAAATCTGTTACTCCCTAGTGAGGTCATGTGTCTTGTTTATTCTCCCAAGAACCTCAGCACGGGTCATGTGACGCACGTGCGCGTGGCGTCAGTGTGTTGCTGTGCCTGCTGTGTAAGAGGCGTGTTTTTCGGGGTGTGTGTAGTGTAGCAACACCATTAAACTACTTCCGCCTGACAGGTTAACCATTCCAAAACAGAACTGTGGCACTACCACTGTAAATTCATACAATAACTTGGGTGTGATACCACCAAGGCAGTAAATTAATATCTGTTGTGTTATATCTTTAGACCGAGCTCTGGAAAGAGGTTCTGGTTCAGGTGGAGAACTGCCATGAAATGCTCAGCCCTGCAAGACAGCGTGCTCGTAGCATTTCAGAGCGTGCGCACACGCATCAAGGTCATAATTATCAATGACAGTAGAATGCGCGCGCACACACACACACACAAACACACACACAGACCATGAAGGTCGTAATTATTAACGACAGGATAAGATGTGTCGCCCTGACCCCTGTCACGTTCTGCGACGCAGTCATGCTCATGCATAAACATGAACGGGCAGAGAGAGAGAGGGAGAGCGTGAGCGAGCGTGCTTTTATGTATATGCACAGAATTCCAATGCTGGAATATCTCCATCTTTGACAATACGCAAGGTCAGTAATTAGCCAAGTCTGCTTTTTTTTTCTTTCTGCTATTGAAGAAATTAAACATGTCTCTCTCTCTCTGCCTCTCTCTCTCTCTCTCTCTCTCTCTCAGGAATAGATAATCAGTACGAGAGGGCGCTGTACATCCGTAAGATCCTGCTGACCGCCGTGCCGCGATCCGTCCTCATCGTCATGCGCTACCTCTTCGCCTTCCTCAACCAGTAAGCCCCGCCCACTGCAGGCATGCCCACATAAGCCACACCCACAGTGTACAATGACCCTCCCACAAAATATCGCACACGCTCATACAGCCACACAAGCCTCATCTTTCCATCTAATCTAATACTGTATGTGACGCGTGGTGGGGGGGCTGGGGGGGGTGGTGAATGCTAATTAACTCTGATGAGTTGGAACAACCGTGTCACAGACTCACAAGCAGAGTCCTGTGGAGTATGGAGAATTAATATTCCTTTGTCTCTTTCGCTGACACACACTCTCTCTCTCTTGCTCGCTCTCTCTCACGCACACACACACACAAACACACACAGAGGAAAAATGGCATGTTATTAAATGCGTGAAGAAAGCGTAGACAGCTGGAATGACTTACACCTTTTTAATTTCCTCGTACAGAAAACCTGTCGGTACTTATTTGGCGTTCGTATAATGAAGCGGGAGGAGCGGTTTTATTGTTGCATGAACGGGAGGCGCGGGGTTATTAAATCACTCCGTTCATCACCGTCCGTGTGTAAAAGGACCGTTGGCTCGCCAGACCAAATGCCGCACCTGTGTGATTTAATTTAATTGCCACCATAGAAATTAAATAACCGTTAGAGCGGGGAGCTAACCTCTTCTCACGTTCTATGTTCTTTAGCATTTATTACTCTGTAAATATATTTCTCTGTGCCCGCCCCCTCCCAACAGCCTGTCCCAGTACAGCGATGAGAACATGATGGACCCCTATAACCTGGCCATCTGCTTCGGGCCCACCCTCATGCCCACGCCCGACATCCAGGACCAGGTGTCCTGCCAGGCGCACGTAAACGAGATCGTCAAAACCATCATCGTCCACCACGAGGCCATCTTCCCCGACGCCAAGGAGCTGGACGGGCCCGTCTACGAGAAGTGCATGGCCGGGGGGGACTACTGGTGAGAGCTTAGGGCCGCGGAGTCTGCTGGGGTCCCTGACCCTAGTGCTTTGCGGCGAAAACAAAAATCGGTAGAACCTCAGCCCGTTAAGTTCTGCACAATTGTTTTTTTTTTTTACATGTCTTTCCAAAAAGGTTAGTTTTTCATTTGGCCACAGTCAACAAGTGTGTGCCATTGTCCTGCTTGCATTGGCTGAGTAAAAGGATGCCCATGAAGGGCGTGAAGTAATGCACTGTGAACATTGAACACGCAGATTGCAATGCTGCAGCACCAGTAGCTGCTGTTAGTCTTCAGTGCTGAGTACGAAGGAAGACTGCAGTGCTTGGAAGGCGCACGTCTGCGGCCCCTCCGTTTATAAATACAGGGGAGCTGAGTGACTGGTCTGTAATTACACCTGCAGACACACACAGGAAGTGTCTGTCAGGAACCCGGGCTGGGAGCCACAGGACTTTGTGTTGATGCTCACGCCTGTGGCGCCTCTGAGATTCTCCCCTTCCTGTCAGTTGCTGTCAGTGTGAGTGCTGCGGCACAGACAAGCACAGAGACACTGGCTGAATCTGTGAGTACTGCAGCACGGACGGCACAGGAAGACTCTGCAACTGAATATGGTTCTACTTTCTGAAGTACAGAAATTTGGCTCTACAAGAGGATCTCTCACTGGAAGATTTTTTGTGAGGCGTATTTTTATATAATGATATTTCTGTATTTCCGTCCACTGCTGACGTGCATTAATGGTGTTGCTTGAAGGAGGAGCTCATGCCAAGTAAACGCTTCAGGTCATGACGGCATTAGCACTGTGGGCTGAGCAGTTCAGGCTGTGTTTAATGAGCTCTGTCAGAGTCTGAGACTATTTTGAGATCTTATCTGAATAGATCAAAGCGGGGCAGGTCAGTGAGGATTGCTGACTGCGGTCACACACACACACACACACACACACACATACACATGCTTCTCTTGTCTCAGAATGAATTCTCCTGTTTGTTTGCTAGTCTGTCTGTCTCACTGAAGTGTCTGTCTGTCCCCACAGTGAGAGCCCGTACAGTGAACCTGGAGCACTGGAGGAAGTGGATCAGGAAGGGGGTATGGAGACCCACACCAGTGAGGAAGGTAGGTACCCTGTGACCTCCGACCTCTAACCTCCGCAGGTTCCCCTCTGCCATGTCACACACATGCCCTCTGCAGACAGCCCCCATTCAGAAGGCCTCTGGAGAAAGACTTGTCAGGCAGTGGGTCCCTTCAGACTCTTGTCCCCAAGGAAACAAGGGCATATCTATCTGTGGTTCCCCAGTATCTACCAAATCTCTGACAGGCTACAGTCTGCCTGTCAGTGAACCCCTGTCTAAACCAAACCCCCAACCGAAAACAACCGCCCCTTTAGAACTGTGCCCCTGTTGAATTAAGTAGCCCAGTTTAACTGTATAACCCAAGCTGAATGATTTTCAGCGTGTTTAAAAATTTCAGTGATTTCATTTATTCACTGATTGGAGTCACATGACTCATTTCCAAGGCCTAATTTGGCCACTGATTAATTAAAAACCACCAAAACCTGTGACCTCAGCATCCCTCCAGGACTGGAGTTAAACCTGCAAGTTTGCTTTGCACTTATTTTTGATTGTCCGCTACACCTTGACGTTATGAGGGTGAAAGAATTAGCTGGGTTCCTTGCCCTGTGTCCCTGGGAAAAAAACTGTTGCATCCTCCCATTCTTGCATTTTAAACGTCAGGCTGCTTTGCACATGATCTCAGCAGGTGGTATAGTTTATATTCTTCCCTCAGAGAGGATAGATGAAATGTCTGTACTTCCATCTGGACCTGCAGACTTTCTCTAAAGAGGCGGGTGTCTGTGATGGAGGTCCAAGCCAAACACCGTCAGTCTCTCTGGCAACAGGAGGGCCAGACTGAAGGGCTCTGAAAAGCTGTCTGAAACCCCCCCTCCTCTTCTGAGACGATGGTTGGTGCCAACCTGTAGTGAGCTGCGGAGCAGCCACACCCCTCCGCCCCCACCTGAGTCAGCACAGTGGACTCACCCAGACAAAGGCCTGTTTCCATGGCAATAACCACCAAAGAAATCCCACTTCTCCTGAGCTCAAGGTCTTCTGATGCCCAGACATTTTTCTCAATCATGTTGGATGAATTTCAATAATGTGTTTTCCTCCAAGAGTTCTGGAATGAAAGCTCTGATCTTCTTTGATTATGTTAAGTCCCAATAGTAAACAAATGAAGTCATTGAAATCTGCACCATGCCTTCGTTCCTAAGAAACAAAACAGTGATGATATTTATTAGTTCCATTTTGGAAATCAATTCAGTCACTAACTCGTTTACTATTGTTTTGTTCTGAAAACCTACATCAAGACTGTCAAAAGCATGGCATAACGGCTTATTACAGCTTATGGAAAAATGTCAGAAGAGTCTCTGTGCATACAGAGAATTTCACCAAATATGAATGTCATATTTAAAAGGATTAATCTCGAGTGTGTTTCTCGACTGATTGCGTGCATGTCAGATCCTTGTTGCATAACACAACTGTCACAGGTGACAAATTATCCTTTTTCAAAACCTCTTTTCTCTACCTTGTCAATACATTGATGTTCCTTCATCTGGGTTTCATGTGAAAGTGTCAAAGGTGAACTCTCTAGCATATTGATTTTTCAGTGTGTAGCGCACCAGCAATTTCACATGAAGTGTCTATTCTTTGTATAATGGAATGAACCCGGTTGTTGTCCTCCATACCCTGGAACCAGGTCGTTAATTTTCCCAAGAAGCCCCCCCCCCACCCCACCACAACCTTTCAACCGCCGTATAGCTTAGTATGCACCCTCACAGCTACAGAGAACAATCGATCAGAGAAAACTGGGAATCGGCTTAGAATCACGTCGTCTGATTTTGCATGCACACAGGCAATCACATGTATGTAAATGTGCGCACACACACGCATGTAAGCATGCACACAATCACATGTGCATATAAGCACACATGCACACCCACACAGACACGTGCATGCACACACACATGCATGCAAGTATGCACACACACACACACACACACACACACACACACACACACACACACACACACACGCAGACACACACACATTATTGATCTGGGCTCTGCTACGTGCCCAGGTTCCTGTTCCTGCTCTGCATGCATGAGTGTGGAAGCGTTGAGTATGACGTGCCTGAGTGCTGTGCAGGTCAGCTGCAGAATGATCACTGCAGGTCGGATCTGCCTGAGATCTCATCCCCCCACTGCATTATACACACCTGATCTGGGCTCTGATGTCACTTACTGTACGTGTGTGTGGGTATATACTCACACATGCTTATTTTGTGCTGTGATATCACGGAGGACCACAGTGTCTGCAGGTTGGACCATGGAGGGCCACAGTGCACACACACAGTGCACATGCACACATACAGATGCATATACATGTATGCACACACACGCTTTCCCTTCCTCTCTCACCCAGTCTGCTCTCCGTTCTCCTTGCAGAGGGCGAGCCCATCGAGGCCATCGCCAAATTCGACTACGTGGGCCGCTCCGCCCGCGAGCTGTCCTTCAAGAAGGGGGCGTCGCTGCTCCTGTACCAGCGGGCGTCGGAGGACTGGTGGGAGGGGCGGCACAACGGCGTCGACGGCCTGGTGCCACATCAGTACATCGTGGTGCAGGACGTGTGAGTGTGCGATCGCATTAATAGAGCACCAATAAAGCGGTAATAACGTGCTAATAACATGATGATAAAGCTTGAATAATGCAGTAATATGATATTAACAGAAGCAGTAATGTAATGCAAATGCATACTAGACCTAGTAGTTACTTGGCTATGCTAACCGATAAGTAACTAAATAAGTATAGCTGTGGCAACATGTCCTTTGAGGATATGTGCACTCTTCAGGTTTGTCAGAGAACGTTGCAGCTATGTGACATGCATAAAGGTATGATTGGGCGTTCCAAATTGTGAAAGGGATAGGGTCAAAAGTATATACTTTTACAGAGATGTATGAAATATTCATATTAATAATGGCATGCATTTACTGGGTTAAAACAGTGCAGGAAGGACTCGTGAATAAAACATGATCCAAATCCAAAAAGCTTGAGCTGTTCCCTTCTCCTGAACCATTCTAATCCTGATTGGTGTAGATTAAGAGCGATTGTGACATCACAGGGGTTCCGGTAATGGCCCTCTAAGTTGGTGTTTGCTCATGAGGCGTGTGCGTGTGGCTCTCATGAGTCTTTAACAAACCCATCTATCGTATTCCCCTGTTCTCCAGCAACCCATCAACCACATGATCTTTCCTTGGTGATGGTTCCGGCTTAATTGATTTTATCTGGTAGCCCATTAAGAAGGGAATTAAATTGTTCTCAGCGGCTGGGTTGAGTCAAACCACGTGCTCTTCTGAGTCCCACCATCCAACTGGTGTTTGCATCAATAATTTGTGGCATAGTGGCTGGCTGGTATGAATTTTCTTATCTAAATGGACTTAGAAATTTGGGAATTCACAGCGCAAAGTAGATGCTGTCAGGCGTAGGAGAAAGAATTGTGCTCTGTGGTGTTGAAGTCCCCATAATTGCTGTTACTGGTGATTTGTTTGAGGCAAAACTCACTTTTAGTAAACAACAAAAACATTCCTGCATTCTCCAGAGTAAAATTACAGAGAGGAATGGCTCTGTAGCGCAACGGTGTAAGTTATCCCCACTGCAACAGGGCCCCCATGGGAACCATGTGTTCTAGTCAGCTTTAAGGTGACGTTTTGTTTTTGTTTAACCTTGGTTTAACCAGGTCATCGCTGTGACAGAAATGAGTCTCTTATGAGAGGCACACGGTCCAGGGTTGGACCAAGCATGCATGTGGTCCAACCGAGGTCAAATTTATATTGGAGATGTATTGACATATCTTTAACTACAGAAAAACGCTCTACAGATTCCTGAATGTTTGAAAAGAAACATCTATTCTAACCAGATCAGATGTTAATCGGAGCTAAATTCTACTCTTCGGTATGATTCTAGGGATTTGATTTGTAACGCAGGTTTCTTTAAAAAAATCTTTGGGATCTGCCAGAGAGTTTTGAGAATTTACTGGCATCCCGTTGAGTTTTCGTACATGCAGTAGGTATTAGTAGTGTGTGAAGCCCAGAGTGTGGGAACAGATGTTTGAGCGAGCGAGCGAGCTCCAGCAACGAGCTGCCGTGTTTTTAACGCCGCGCCCGGTTCTGTCGCAGGGACGACGCGTTCTCTGACACGCTGAGCCAGAAGGCCGACAGCGAGGCGAGCAGCGGGCCGGCCGGCGAGGAGAAGGGCTCTGGGAAGGACACGAGCTCCCCCACCGACCGGCTCCCCGAGGCCTTCATCAGCAGGTACCAGAGAGAGAGCTGCCTGTCCCACTACTGACACGCCCAGAGAGAGAGACAGAGCTGCCTGTCCCGCGGTACTGACACGCCCAGAGAGAGAGACAGAGCTGCCTGTCCCACTGTACTGACACGCCCAGAGAGAGAGACAGAGCTGCCTGTCCCGCGGTACTGACACGCCCAGAGAGAGAGAGAGAGCACCTGTCCCGCGGTACTGACACGCCCAGAGAGAGAGAGAGAGCCGCCTGTCCCGCTGTACTGACACGCCCAGAGAGAGAGAGTGGGTAGACCACCTGGTACCTCACGTACTGACACGCCCAGAGAGAGAGAGGGAGCCACCTGTGTCCCACTGTACTGACACGCCCAGAGAGAGAGAGAGAGCCACCTGTCCCGCTGTTCTGACACGCCCAGAGAGAGAGAGAGAGCCACCTGTCCCGCTGTTCTGACACGCCCAGAGAGTGATACACTTGTCCCGCTGTACACGCCCGTCTCTGGCCCTACACTACACCCTACTCCCCTACACTATACACTCCTACCCCTACACTACACCTTACTCTCCCAACACTAATGCCAGTCTCCCATGGCAACCGCATCCCGCTGCTGGGACACCGTGGGGTTCCGTCTCCCCTCGCTGAGAACTGTGTGTGTTAACGACACCAAAATCAACCAAAATCAAAGCGCTCCTGCTGATCCTTTTGAATTTTCAACAAAACACGTCACTAACCGAACCGTGCAATCACGTGGAAGAGCTTCAGTATACTTCTCACTACTGTGTGAGGGCAGATGTTTTCTTTCAGAATTGTCAGTGAGCTGCAGGAAGTTTACTGGTGTGTGAAGGGTTAAAGTATTTCAGATAATTCTTTTACCGAGATGCGCCACAGAACTGTCCCTGACTTTCATCTCAACTTCCTGCCATTTTATTTCGCACATTCAAACGATGGGAGATGTTCCCGAACTCCTGAGACAGCATTTCATAACATCAGAGTCTTGTCATGGCCGCTCGCTCTCGCATTATATATTCAGACAGCAGACCCTTTTGTTTGGCCTGCTGGGTAATTTCACGCAGGAAGTGACAGTCGAGGAGACCGTAATGGGGGATTTGCATAAGGACAGCTGGGAGATGAGATGGGGGGGGGAGCGGGGGGGGTTTGGACCAGGGCTCGCAGAGACCCGAATGATCCCTCCGTTGTTTGCCGTAGCTGGGATTTTTCTTCTTGTGGAGCAGAATTGCGCTACGCCAGCAGTTTAGGGGGAGAGTCCCTGGGTGAGTCTGTTTGGTGACAGGCCGCCTCCCTGCTCGGGTGACAAATTGAGAAGTGGTGCCACAGAAACTGAACTGGGAGGGCTGATCAGAGGGGACGGAAAGGAAGACAGTAGAGGGCATGTAGAAGACTCTTCACTATAAGAGTCTCGGTTACCTTTGTTTAGCTGCTGCATTTACTTGTTTGTCTGTTTTAGTTGCATTTGTCCGTGTTTAGCTGTGTTTGGCAGTTTAGCTGTAATTATCTGTATTTGCCTGTTTTTAGCTGTGTATATGGTGTTCAAATGTTTTTAATTATGTTTATGGTAATTAGCTGTATTTGGCTATATTTAGCTGTATTTTGGCTTGTAAAGCTGTGTTTATCGATGTTTAGTGGTGTTTAGTTTTGTTACCCCCTCCCTTCTCTCTCTCTCTCTCTCTCCCCCTCTTTCTCGCTCCCTCCCTCCCTTCTCCACTTCCTTCTCTGTGATGACAGAGTGAATGACCTCTAAAGCCTGTGTTGTGTTGTGCAGAAACTCTGCAGGATCCTACTGAGTGTTCACTGTTTTTAACATCCGTGTTCCATCGCCTGCAGTGACAGACACTTGTTTTATGTTCCTCTGCTTGTAAAACGCACTGTACCCACTTCAGAACAAAGTGAAGATCTTTCACAGTGAAGCACTGAGCCCCAGATTCTAAAAAAAAAAAAAGGGGAAGAAATCATGGATTGTTTCTGCTTGCTTTAAACTGGGTACAGGCCACACACGAAAAGGCTACAGAGTATAAAGTCAGCACGTAATCACTGAACTTCCGCAGAATCCATGCAGTTGGGGTGAAACAACACGAGTTTTCAAATGAGAGAATGAGTCGTGTGTCTGTACCCTGAGTTGCATGAATATCTGGATGTGAGTAATTGCACCCCCTCCCTACCTACACCCAGGGTTACCTGTCACCCCCTATTTGTCTTTCTGTCTGTCTCCTGTCTGTCTTCATCTCTGCCTGCTCTCATTTTCTTTCTCTGATCATTTGTTGTTGTTATTATTTTGGGTATTGCAACCCCTTTGTTTTCTAATGAGCTTGATCTTTGGTACTGGGTGGGGAAACGCCTCAAACATGAAACAGGAGCTGGTTTTCCTGGTAAATTTTTCCAACTCGTACGCAGCCCTGGGGATAGTGCACCCTCTGTTGTTTGCGGAGTGTACTGCAGCTTATTTAACACTTGGGTCGCCCTCAGTGTAAGAGAATGAGCCATTTCTGCTGGGTGCAGTCTCTCATGCGTTAGAGGCACATTTCCCAGAAACGGTTAAATGAGGTGAGAATTTGTATTTCTTCGGTAATTGAAGCATGAAACTTATCACTGTGTGGATAGAATTCCTCACCCTTGCTCGTAAATTATAATTCATGCATATATTCAAATTCTCATTCCTGCTTGTAAAGCACACTAGCGCTTACACGCTTGTGGTGATTATGGTAGATTGAACTCATGAAAAGCTTACCCTTTTCCTTTGATTCTAGATGGGAAGAAAGTGTGTGATTTGGCGTGTGCTACTGCAAAGAGATTTAGAAGCAGTAGGTCTTCAGACGGTACTGGAACTGACAAGAGACAGGCATCTCTTGGTTCTGTTGGTTTTTCAGAATGCCTGTCGGCTTTGTTCCCTAAACTGTTTGAAAAACAGGCCCGCAGTATCCTCCATTTTGACAGAGCTGTGTCTGGTGAATAAGAATGTGTCTATTGTGGCTCTTTTCTTTTGTTGGCCTAACATTCACATTCCCTTTAGCGTCTGGGCCATTACGGTAGCATGCTGTACTCAGCCGTGATGAGATTGAATTAAGCCTGAGAGTCCGCCTTGACCTGAAAGTCTGAGATTGTGGTAAACACGCAGGGCCTGTTGAAAACACAACGGTCTTTACTGTGGCATTTTCCTGAGTGGACTCAGCGAGTAAAATGGCTTTGGTGTAAAATACTCTCCTTTACAAAATGAGAGGAAGTCATACTGATGGGGTGGGTCTTTTCGTGTGATGGGCTTTCTAGATAAATGAATAAAAATGAAAAGTGTTTGGTGGTGGATTGATTTTGGTTCTGAACAGTAAAAACATTTAAAGGATTTAGCTTTAGTTCAGTGTACTTTTAGGTCCAGAGGTTGCACCAATGAGAATTGAAGTGTCCTATGAAGTGCCTAGTGATTGAAGTGCATTATGACTTCAGTGCACTGGACTGAAGTGGCCTGTTACTAAAGCATACTGTGACTGATATTCCCTGGGACTGAGGTATACTGGGAAGTATTTTCACTGACTGGGGTGTACTATGACTGAGGTACACTGTGAGTGATATTCACTGTGACTAAGGTGCACTGTGAATGAGGAGTGCTGTGAGAGGTCATAGGTCAGGCTGACTGCTACAAATGCTCTCTCTCGCCCCTCTAGCAGACACAGGAAGAGGACCGATCCTCCATCGCGCCGCCCCCCCGGTCGCCCCAGCGACGGGCACTGCGCGCCGCTCCCCTCCTCCCACGGCCCCATCGCCATGGAGACGGCAGGTTCCCCCGTGGGCGGTCACTACAGCCCGCGGGACCTGCTGCGCGGGCGGGGCCACGCGGCCCTGGACAGCCCCGAGCGGACCCGCCGCGCCGGCCACGGCGGCGTCGCCAACGTCAGCCGCCACGAGTCGCTGCGCAAGACCGACAGCCCCCCCCTGCGCCGCTCCACCTCCTCCGGGCAGCACGCCGGATTCACCCTGCCGCACGGCAAGCCCCTCGACCCCGAGGCCATCGCACAGGTCAGCACGGACGCCAGGGCCCCAGGGGGCCCTTTCAGACAGGAAGTGATGTCAGGCGGCAGAACTGAACCAGTGGTGGTTTTCTTTTTTTTTGTTAAATGAACCCCCACCCCCTCCCCATTTTAACAACAGAATGGTAGAGATTCTGAGGCCCATTAATAAACTAATAATGGATCATATAGTTTGTGCATGTGTGTGCGTGTGTGCACGCACGTCACTTACTTCTCTCTCTCTCGCTCTCTCTCTAGGACATAGAGGAGACCATGAACACGGCCCTGAACGAGCTACGTGAGCTGGAGAGGCAGAGCTCAGCCAATCACGCGCCAGACGTGGTGCTGGACACCCTGGAGCCTCAGAAGAACGCCGCGGCACCGTCCAGCCCCCTCCACAGCCTTCTGCTACGGGCCTCTGAACAGCCTGCCCGTCGCCGCGGCAACACCAACTCCAACACCCCTTCCCCCGACAGCATGAGCACCTTCAAGCCCCTGCTGGCCCCTCGCATGGGGGTGCAGCTCAGACCCCCAGCCCTGCGCCCCAAACCACTGGTCCTGCCCAAAACCAGCCCCATCCAGCCACCCGCACCCCCGCCCCAAGACCCCCTGGACAAGTCCTGCACAATGTGAACTCCGGCCAGACAGCGCCCCCTTCTGGGCAAACGGGACACGTGAATGAGACTATAAACAAGAGTGGGTTTACATAGCAACATATTATCAATGTTTATAAAATGGAAGGTCAAGAATACGTTACATGGGTGGGGGCGGTGGGGTGGTCGGGGAGGGGGTAGGGGGGAAGATGGGGTATTAAAGTTGGTAATGATTGTTAATGTGTTGATCTAAGATGGGTGTGAATTCTTTCAACGTCTAGAAGTTAAACTGTCTCTGCAGTTATAGGCATACGTATTGAAACCAAGAGATTACCATATGAGTGTTCTTATAGCCTTGTTACAGTACGGGATTCCCATGCAGAAAGCAAATAGCATATATTAACTCAAAAAAAAAAAAAAACGCAGGCATGGAGCCACCGATATAGCGTAAATAGCATAAATTTAACCGTTTAAATGTGCGACACTGTTACATTGTAAAGAGTTTTTCTTCTTGATATATAAGCAACACAAATCACAAGGACTTCCTGTGAATGTTTGGGTACAGCAAATGGAGGTCTGCAAGGAATTAATAAGGAGCTTTTTGTCGTTAGTTTACCCCTTTGAACAATTGTGGAGAATGTAGTTTGTTGCTTTTATCAGTAACAGCTGATAGCAGAGTTTTCCCTTCAGTGAATTAAGTATGCATAGTTAAGTGATCTTTGGCCTTATTGTCATATGAATATAAGCTTTTACTCACTGAGGGACTCGAAATGACCACTTTAGAAAGCTGCTATATTCTCGAATACTGCTTGAAGAATCTGGAAATGGATAAGGATCAACTTTGAGTCTGTTTAGAGTTCGAAAGAGCGGGGACATATAGTTCTTGTTTGAGTTTTCAGTGCACTTGGCCAAATAGGATGAGGTGACAAACTTGCTTATTTACATTTAACAAAAGTTCTGCCAAAATGGACAGCACATGTTCCTGTTTTTATTATCAGTTAAAAATGGGGACATTTTTGTTATTTTTATTATTAGGTTTTTTTCTGCAAGATTAGCAGACTAGTTTCAACAGTCTGCAACTAAATGGACTCAGATTGTAACCACTAGGAGAGCTTGTTTATTCCTTGAAATATTTTGATGATTCTTGGATTGGTGTGTGTGTGTGAGAGTTTGTGTGTGTGCGTGGGGGGAGGGGGTTGGGGGTTCCCTTTGCACAGTGTGCTGTACCTAGGATACGTTTTCAGACACTGAATGTGCATATGTATGCACTTCAGCGGTTTTTTAGAATAGAGGTGCTCTTTGGCCCTGGTCAAAGACACAAGTACTGCCAGTCACAACCCTGTCTCTCTCCAAGCAGAAATAACACTGATTGAGCAGTCCCAGTTCAGCCAATACGGAGAGAGCTTTATCAGTATACTGTACAATACCAAATTCCCCTGAACCACGCCCCCCTGTCCCCACCTCCCTTTAAAGCTTAAATTAGAACCTCTCCAGGTTCCAAATGTTGGTGTTCCTGTAGAGACGACCTGCCTAACAGAACATTCCGCGGCTTCTTCGCCAGCTGTGGCGTAGAGCCCGGTAGCCATGGACTCCTCTCAGACTGTTATTATCAGCAGTGTGTCTGTTTCTCCATCTTTCTTTTTGTTGCCAATTGACTCCTTACCACAGAAAATCTACTCAGTCTTTTTTCATCCATAAATGTAACCCCATTGGGCAGTACAGCACTAAAAAGAAGGATGAATGATTTATGGGCGCTAGCCTTCGGTTGTATGTGGAGTGGGGGTTGGTGGCTCACGCTGTATGATGTAATGCTTGTGTGTGATGGCTGTACTTTGGGTAACCAGCAAAGGCTCGGGAGAATGCTTTGCGATCATGTGAGTCGATCATAAGTCATTCAGGAGTGCCCCTGCGTTCCTGTCAGCTTTGTTGGTAACAGGAGAGAGGTTGTGGAGGAAGGGCGTTGGAAATGTAACCTGATCGAGTTTGCAATAAGCAATTTCTCACTCGCTCTTTCGCTACCTCTTTCTAAAAAAAAAATAATTTAAGAAAAGTGTCAATCTTGCATCTTGTATATATTACCAATTTGTAATTCTGGTTCCTAACTTTTTCCCCTTTTGTTTAACAGATAAATTTGGGATGCTATCCAAGTCGGACGTTGCAGTTTAAAGCTCTGTACTGATCTAGTCAGTGGGATGTAGGTCTGTTGAAGGTCCCATGTTGTCTTCAGGCAATCGCTTGCAGTAGCGGTAGCTGTTCCTTTGCCTCTCCACTGTTACCTTTTATTGTGTCACTGTATATCTGTAGGATGTACATGTGAAAAAGTGCCTTTGAAAATGTTATTTTTTTCTTCTTTTTTTATTTTTTTATAACTGTACCATTGTGGTTAGTTCCAAAACCCCCCGCTACGACCAAGCGCAGTCTGCAGATGACATTATGGGATATTTCTGTGGGAAAGTGACATGAATAATTAATAAACGGTAGAGTTAATCCATGGTGATATTGCACTTTTATGTATAGGACTGTATATTTGGCATGTAGAATTGTAGCGGAGTTCCAGTACACACTCTTAAGGGTTGTTCCTCGAGTGATTCTAATAAAGGAAATGACTGTCCGTTCCTGAGTGGGCTTTGCTATGAGTACCCAGTTACAGCAGGGTTTTGAATGAACAGAGCAGGCTGTGCTCCGGTTGGTGGGTCTGATCCAATCAAACTGGTTTAAATAGCCACAGTAGGACCAGCTGGTGTGGGCGCATGAGGACCCACACAAACCAAATTGGACCAGACCGGACCGGACTGGGGAGAAGCAGAGGTAAAGAATCTTTTTTTTTAAAAACTTTATATTCACTAGGCAAAGGTTGTGCAGATCCAATTCTTTATCTATTTTAATCCTGCTGATGCCCATGAAATGAGTGATACTAAGAAAATGAAACTGAGACCTACTGACAGGGCAGCAGATTTGGTCCCAAACCCCATCCACTGAAATTGGAGTAATTCTGATTTATTTGACCTTATTGTGTGTCGATGCTATAACCTTTTAAAGGCATACTATGCAGGATTTCTTTCCTTTCTCCTGTGTTTACAATCAAAAATAACTTACAGTATAGTAGTAGATTTTCTGAGTTGTGGACTCACCCCTATTACCTAGCTATGGATAGCTAGCTAGCCCATATGAGCAGAGAAAAGTGGATTGGAATTTTATTCTCCAGTCTAAAGTTATTACTTTGTTAAATACAAGACCCACAGCAGATTCCCAGGCCATCGTGGCCAGCCAGCTAACTTTACCAATCATAACTGAATTTAGTTAGCTAATGGCAGCTACCAACCTTACCAAACACTGACCAGCCACTTGGTTGGCGTTAGGTTAGCCACTAATATGACCTGATCTCTCCATCACTAACCAAGCTGAAGATGAACCACTGTAGTAGCCAAGCCATCCATATTTCCTCTTCTTCTATTGGCCACATGCTTTTCAGATACAGCCCATAAAAAAGGGTGATGCCCAGAAACATCCCAAATATTTTTACAACAAATACAGGCAGATAAGCAAGGAATGGGCAGAAGTGAACACAGACATAGATTGCCAGTGCATCACAGTAATAACTGAGCATGGTTGTCATTATTTTCAATGTGAAAATCCTGCATAGTATGCCTTTAAATGATGTGTTCCCATATCTGTAATTATGTTCCCCAAATATCATTTAAATATATTACAAATAACCTCTGACCAGACCTGTACTAAGTGCAGGTCTGGACAGTGAAAAGTACACAAACTCTTTTTCTACCAATACTGAAAACTGAATTCATTGTATGCTTTTACACTCCTTTCCCCAGGGAAAAGAATACACACATTCTTCATTTTTTACCTTTATTCTTGTACACAGTTTTTACTACAGCAGAAAAATTATTTAAATCTGGAGTATATGAGTAATGGAAGGACATTACCTGCAAATGCAAAACATTCTCACAGTTTTGTTGCCATGAAGTGAAGTGGAAATCTTTTAACGTTGACAAAACATTCCAGTAACATTGTTAGCTGGGTTTCTGTCTTGCAGTGAAAAACACATGCTAGTACTGAGAGGAAAGTCAAGCCAATGCAAGAGGGGAAAAAAGTTAATTGTAAGGTATATTACAGCATAATGAACATTGGCCACTACAGCAGAGCAGGGCAAGGCTGTTGGTTGGGACAGAGATGAATAAACCCAGGGAATGCTGTCCAATGCTCATATAAAGCATTTATCATATCTGCCTGGCAGGAGATACCATCAGGAGATACTATTGTGACAGAGCGGACTCATGAAATGCCATCCCTTGTGTCCATAATTAAATGTTTTCCCCCATTTTCCAGAGCCTTGTGTTTATAGTTACTGGGTATTCCTACCGAGAAAGAGAATACATCTCCAAGAGCCCCCATAAACTTGTCAGGACTCATTAAAACATAAACTTTGGTCTATTAATACACCAGTGATCCACTTGAGATTTCACAGCGCAATAAATAATTTGCTAATTCTTGGACCCGTTAAAATCCACATTGTCCCAGGCAGGATGGCGGAAATATCCTACATCACTGCCAAGTATGTAGGTCATCCACCCACAATCAAACTAGGTGAACTTAGCTGCTGGTATGCTTTCCAAGCCATATACTAAAATCATAACACTTCTGCGCAGTTAAAATTAAACTAAACTTCACATTATCTGTTTCAAGCAGCGGTTAATTTCTCCTGCATATTAGACATCCGCATTAATGTCTGTAGTTTCTTTCTGAAGGTGCTCCAGCTGTTAGGCTTACACAGAAAAAATTGTTCAAAGCCTCATTTCTTTCAGGATCTGAAGTTTGTCCATCTGCGGCTGTGGTGGGTGACTCCAGTACTGGAGCACCACAGACATTTCTGGTTTTTGCTCCAGCCAAACTACAACTTAATCATCAGGCTAAAGCATACACAGATGACCATGTGCTGGAGGGCATTTCATCCTTCAGACTATTAGGCTCAGACTCTCAATAATTCATAAGTTTACAATCAAACTCCAAGACCGTTCTGGCACTCCACTGCAGAGGTTGCCTACCCATGAGCCCCTATTTATGAAAAGGAGGAGGG
Source organism: Anguilla rostrata (assembly GCF_018555375.3). Lineage (NCBI taxonomy): Eukaryota > Metazoa > Chordata > Actinopteri > Anguilliformes > Anguillidae > Anguilla > Anguilla rostrata. The sequence goes on along the minus strand of NC_057939.1, from coordinate 45,613,266 downwards.
CTGATCTAGGATCAGTTTGGCCATTTGGCACATTATGGATAAGGTTAGAATATGAACATGGGAAACCTGATTCTAGATAAGCCCTCCTGCTTTATGAATATGGACCCTGATCTTTCACACGGAATTCTCCATGGCCTTTAACCTTCCGCATGACACACCTGAAGTGAATCCAGTCCCTCTGGAACTGCTCTTTCTCCAACAAGGCTCTGATTTATCAGCAGATACTGATTTCACAGACCCTAAACGTCATGAGTATTTGGCTTAATTATTGAACACGCTCCCACGCTATTGGCTGTCACTGTCAGTGTACTTGTCGTGTACCCAAGTCTTCTACCGCATAGGGTCTGACAATGAGTACTGACTGATTAATTATGGAAAAAAAAAGCTTGCTGCTCTACACAGCCTTTCCAAACCAGTCACTCGAGTCCAGAACTCGAACCCGCGCTTAGCCCTTGGACCCGGGTTTGAGGTAAGTGAACGGCTTGGAGTTTCTCAGCGAGCTGGAGATCTCCTGCAGGAAGGAGACGATGTGGGAGTCCTTCTCGGACTTCTTGGCGTCGAAGATGACTATGATGGTGAAGTGCGGTTCGGGCCGGGTCAGGTAGTAGGTGCTCTGGACCTTGTCGTCGTAGAAGTGCACCACCTTGTCCAGGGCGTTGAGCTCGGCCGCGCGGTCGCTCATGATCATGATGACGTTGGGCCAGTGCGTGACCGGGCGGTCGCTGGGCAACGACACAACGGCGGGGAACTGATCCACCCCCTGGGGGAGGAAAGGTCAGGGCTTGCTGTGAAATACATCTTTTTCTGAGGGACGAGTGTGTTTCAGAGCACTGAGTCTGTCGCACGCTGCAGAAAAAGCATCATCTGCACAACTGACAACTTCTCTGGCAAAGCCAATAAGAGCCATTCCATTATATTTCTGAGGGTGGATTTGGATATTTCCACTACAGAATTGCACCCCCTTCCCAAAAGAAAAACTTCATATCATGAAGTTACAAGCGAAAGAGAAAGTTCTTGTATATGGAATCCACGGAATCCTAAATCACTTTCCAGTCAGAAGCATGACTTCAAAAAATATTAATCATAATATAAAAATAATACATGTAAAAGTAATTTTTGTGCACTCACATTCTGGGTCACAAATACTATTTAATTCTCTCTCTCACACACACACACACATATATATATATTATATATATATTTTTTGTTATACTTTTTCTATTTTTTTTTTTTTTTACAGTGTTACTGAAACGTATAGAAGGTGGTGACCCGGGCTGGCCTACCGTACCTTGGGGGCCTCGCGGTAGGAGTGCGGGTGGTGATAGCCGTGGCCCTGGAAGCTCTCCGAGCCGCGGTTGTCGAAGATGAGCGAGACGTTGACGGCGTCGTGCTTGCGGATGAAGCCCGAGATGCGGCCGAAGTAGTCGGGCGACGTCTTGGCCGTCAGCGCCTTCATCTCGGACAGCGTGGTCTGGCGGGCCAGCGCCTCGTGGAAGTAGAAGCCAAACTTGGCCAGCAGGGCGTTGCGGAGGCGGAGCAGCCACAGGAAGAGGTGGGGCGGCTGCACGGCCTTCTGCACCTGGCCGCCGAACAGGTGCTTGCGGGTCTCACGCTGCCTCTCGAAGCCCTGGCCCCAGGTGTGCAGCTTGGAGTGGGCGCTGTGCAGGTTGAGCAGCGACGGCAGGAACTGCCACTCGGAGATCTGGGCCTGGCAGCGCAGCAGCTGCGTCAGCACGTCCACCTCCACCTGGAAGCTGCTCTCCAGCCCGCTCAGGATGGGGTGGTGGAATCTGCCGTGGGGAGGGGGGGGGGGGGAATGGAGGGCGTGACCTCCCCAATCCACGTGGATACAAAATCTGCCACCTGTTACGAGGTGGAACCCCTAAATCTGGCTAAAATCTACCCCTAAAACCCCTCAGCTATTATAGCTGGCCGTGTGTTGTCAGCCTCAGTAGCATTAAAACATCGCTCACCTGGAGCTGTATTTCTGCACCACGGAGTCCAGAGTGTTCACCAGCTCCTCCGAGTTGATGGACTTCTGGCTGCCCAGCGTGTGCATCTTCTCGTAGAAGTCGGCGATCTCCATGCGGGCCTGGATGAAGAAGCACAGCTGCTCGGCCAGGTGGGACAGCAGGTCCTCCAGGTACGGTGCCGTCCCCCCCGCTGCATTACGACCCGTCGTCACCACCTTCTTCAGCTCGTTGTACAGCGAGGTGTAGATAGTCCTGATCGAGTCCTTCCGGCTGAAAAATGACTGTCCGCCTGTCGGGGAGGGTCAAACAAGCAAGCATCGGCACACACTAACGGTGAGCGCGCAAGTCTATCAACCAATGATTAATACACTTCTGTCAAACAAACTATGATCAATGCACTACTGGACCGTTATATGACACAAATTCCAGCCCTGGCTGTGTTCAAGCCATGCTGATTTCAGGAAACAGCTGCATGTGCGCCTGAGCAGATTCTGCAGCAAAACTGTTAAACTGGTCTGCTGATTGGTTGGCTGCAGATTACGGTCTCTGGTGGAACCTCAGCGCAAGTGACCTGAGACTGAGCGCACCACTCTTTAAACCGTGATGCGTGCAATACGGTGCTTCCTCTAAAAAAACATGCGGATTTAGTACCCTCCACACAACATGCTGCTGTTAGCGTTTGATGATATGCTGAATTATGCACCTGATTAAAAAATTAGGCCAGTTTGGCGGAAGCTGTTGATCAACTACAGAGTATAATGGTCCGGGAGCTGTGTTAGCAACTCAGATGTTGTATGCTCAGTTCCCGAGTGGGCACTGTCATCGATACACTTAAGCAAAGTACTTCACCAGAATTGCTTCGGTAAATATCCAGCTGTATAAAAGGTAATGTAAGTCCTTCATATCTGAGATGTTATATGTCTAATACACAGGCCTACACGCAGGCCAAACGTGGAATAATCCAAATTACCAAAAACAGAAGTTGACAGTCCACAGTCAGTTAGACCACGTTTTCGTGACTACGATTTTGCTGTTTCCCAATTGACAAGGGTGAAGACTGCTCTTGGCCTACCTATTTTCTGCCCCAGGAAAGTCATGTTGTGGTAGGCTTTCTCTGCAGCTGCCAGGTGGGCAAGGGCGGCCAAGAGAGAGGCCCATATCGCTCCTGCGCTCTTGTTGTTGTCCTTCTCTTTCTCCACGTAGTCCTTCGCTCTGTCGAAGGAAAATATCCCCAGCTGCGTGAAGTAGCTCTCCAGAACTGCCCTCTCTTTTGGCACCGGACGCAGCTCTTCGTCGCGCGTTGCCTCCGTCATCGTCGTCGACAATAAAGATAACTTTTATCAGTCTGTTGATTTGGATGCGCGAGTAAAATGCCAACAATCGCCTGGTTAGCTACTGTTAGCTAATTCGGTATTGAGCCGTCACCTGTACATCACCACAGGACTTCCTAACTGGCTTGCCAGCGCTCTTACCGTTTAAAATGCCTTATTCAGCACCCGGACAAAGCATAACTAGTTAGCTAGATATCCAGCCTATAACAAGTATTTTTACTTAAGAAACAAGACTACAACATATTTTCTGGGGAAAATCAATTAAATTGCTCGGCATTAAATATATTTAACGTCGTGACCATTTGTATAAACAAATACTTGCGCTGTGCTTCTTAAAAACGAATATAGCTATAAGCTGGTTAGCTCACTGTGCTACTGAGGATCCATGTTGGTTTTTCCTGACAACACTAGGGGATCACAGACTGGACAAAAGTGTTAGCGCAATTACAAATAACGCAAACTGACATATTTCACCTAATCTTGCAGCATCATCGTGTGGTAATGAATTGCCACTGCTACAAAGCAAGTGAATTGAGGCTTTTTTTCACGCACATTTTCAGCGGTTTACCTCTTTCTCGCCATCAGGTGTGTATTTTTCATTCAGCTTTACCATAGGTATGCTGTGCATTCCAAACTACACCAGGATAGAGTCAAGGTTATGCTCTTCCCTTCCGGTAGATTAAATAGATTGAGGAGGTTATTGTGTTATGCTGCCATCAGAACATATGCTTTCACCAAAATAAATTGGCTTTGCACGACTTACGTACGTATAGGCTGCAATAAATAGTTAATACAAATTAAGAAAAAAAACTTGACGTGCTGCAGACTGCAGAGGCTAAACTTGTACCAAATTATTTCAGTTTCGTTTCCTCTGAAATAAACGACACGTTTCCGAACTCTATGCAAGGGCTCGATTCCTGAAAATCTACGATCCTCTTGAGTTTCCATTTCCAACACTAATTTGGCACACCTGATTCGAGCGCAACTAGATCTAAAAGCTGCTGAATGAGGTGTGTCGTGGTCGTCCACCCTCCCCAAAAAATACGGAAACGGTGACAACATATTCGCTATTAAGGATGTAAACTACATTATACCGACAAATCAATTTGGAATAATAATTTAAATTATATTTATATTATAATTTAAAAGTATAATTTGATTTTAGTACTAAGCACTTCAGGATTTATTGGTAAACAGGGAAAGCAGATTGCGCATTTAGGCTACAGACAAGTAAAATATCCGCGAGGTAGCCTACTTAACTGTCAGGGGGTTGTAAGCCTATTTAATTACTTTGACTATACTTACTTTGACTCATGTATTAACATGATCTGCATATCATGGTCTTACCTGTGCAATATGAACATGACATGCATAGCCTATTTCAGATTGGGAAACGAAATCGTTACGGTGACAGTGACACCCAATCTATTATAAGAAACAGTAACGCATGTAATCCTTTCGGTTTCCTTTCTTCCGAACGCCAAATCCGACAGGCGATGGAAACTGGTCAGTGTATCGCTAGCTGCACCTTCGGTTAGTATGGATGACATGTCTGTGCTGGTCTCTGACTTCACTACTAGGAAACTCTGTCAAAACGAGGGATGTTTAGACTATGGACAGTTGTGTCAGATGATAAGTCCGATATGCGAAGATCCGCAGGAGATGCTCTTCGACGTCCTTACTAAAAACAGTAGGTTTGTCATCGTTGAAGGCAAAGAGGAGACGGATGCCGGTTGTTCCATGGCCCCGGACAGCCTTGTTGTCCCTAAGACTTCGCTGCGTCTTTGCCACCGTCTCCCAGGAAACTGTGACAACTGCGGTGATCTGCACCTGTGCAGATATTTTGTATGCGGTTTCTGCAGGTACAGGTAGGTGGATGAAGTCTAATGTGCGTCGACCTTTACATTTGGAACTTTGTGGAGTGGCTGACTGTAGTGTTAAATATGGGTGACATTCGCGTAACTTATGCGACTGATATATCCAAAGAGCTACTGGTTGACAGGCACTACAATGTAGCCTATTTGTCCTCTTATGTCAGCATATTTGTTTATGTAAAAGGGAACGGGACCTTCTCGGTTTTGTTAAATGGACTGGTCAAAACTTTGAAGCCATTTGAAGCCAAATCAAAACAAAGAAGAATGTGATTTCCTTTGACTGGACACTGCTGTCAGCATTAGCTACAGCTGTCACTGATCTTGCACCTTATTGCCAGTCATGGCAGCCTGTTTTTTCTGATTTCACCCTGTGTATGTTGATGCGCTTAGTGGTCAGGGCAGGTCAGACATTATCCAAACCAGTATTTTCAGTTCCTCTACAAAGTGCTTGAGGTAACTGTTATGAGGACAAAATGTCTTCCTGCTCAGTGTCACAATGTCTGTACAATTAACAATTGTGTTTTCCCACAATCTTGGCATTTGTTTCTGCTTTTTCTGTAGTTGTTTTATGCCTGTTTGAAAGCCACAGATTCATCCTTTACTAGCTTCCTAACACACAAACTGACAATACAATGACTGCTTTGACTAAAATAATGTAAGTTTGTTATACAGTGTGGATTTCTCTCCATAGGAAGAAATGTAAGAACTGCCACGACCTGAACTCTGACTATAACATGGCGGTTCTGAAGAGAGAGGGCTTGCAGAACCTGGAGCAGGCAGAATTGTTCCTCCTCCTGCTTCAGAATGACTCGTATCTACTGCCAGAGGTGATGCAATTCCTCAACTAATTTTGTCATTCTACTTTCTGTCAGTAAGCCCCATTTTCTGGTGTCATTATTTTCGAGACAGAAATCACCTCAGCTGAGACAGCCCAGTGTAGGGTTTCATACATATACTTTGGTCAAACATTTTCCACAAACAATTTACAAAGCAGTGTATGTGTACAATTTATTTTTGTGAGCAAATTTGTTGAGGACTTAATGTATGGGGAATTAATCTATGACCTGTTATTCAGTCACTAATAGGGGGTATGATGTCACTGTTCAGATACAGGCCTAGATATAGTCCAGATTTGTATACATCTGAATAATAATGTTTTTACTCATCAAAGGGCCAAGAATGCATCTATGGTGGGCCACGTTTAGAGCATGGGATGCCAATGAATGAATAGCCCTCGTCTCATAGATGTACACCAATAGAAAGTCTTAATTTTCTCTTTTGGACGGTTTCAGGTCTGCATGCATTACAACAGGGGTGCAGGACAGCACGGGGACTGCCGGTTTAAGGGAGAATGCACCAACCTCCACATCTGCATGGACTTCCTCTTGGAGAAGTGCCAGTCCAATGGCTGCAGACGAGCCCACAAGTTTGACCCCAAGGCCACAAAAATTCTGAGTGGCAGAGGCATCGGTCCAGAGAACAGAAGCATTCTGCACAGGATCTATAGAAACCGGTACCTGATCACCAGCAGTATGAAGACATCAGAGAGTAAGACCATCCTGCTGCTTCAGAGACTAGTTCAAACCATATTTTAACTAAATGCAAGCTGGTTGCACAGGGGATGTTTGTGATTCAGTTGTGATTCTCAGTACTGCAGTAAACTGGCTTTAAAGTCTTTTTTAAAGCCATTTTCACTGATATTCCCCCATTTCTCTCTGGTGGCTTCCAGAACCAACTACAGAGCAGTCCTGTCTGCGGTCAAAGAACACCAGCACCGTGAAAGAAGCAGACAAGAAAACAATCTGCCTCTTCTTCATTCGCAACCAGTGTACCTACGAAGGTAGCAGCCTTTCTAAATCCCCCTCACGTCTTTTTAAAGGTGGTGAATGAAAATGAGGAAACACCTGGATAAATGAGGGTCAAGAACAGTATGACACAGAGGCTACCACACTAGTTAGAGTTAGCCATTAATTATGCAAACAACATTCAAGCATCTATTGGGTTACATATAAAAGTACAGGACATGCCTGGCTGCCTGTAGTTACAGTTAGCCTGGCTAAGAGGAGACCTCTGTGGCTTTGAAAGAAGGACCTGTGGCAAAAGTAGTCATCTGATACAAAACGGTGGCCAATGCCCTATTAATTGGCTTGACATTGGTGTTTCTTCTATTTTTGTCTACTTCCTGTATGTGTCTTTTATATGAAACTTTGTGTGATGATGTCACATTGAGTCTGGCACAGAGCTTACCTGCCATGTATGTCCCTTGTGCCATCTCTGTTTTCCCCCAGAGAAGTGTAACAATGTTCACTTCCACCTGCCTTACAAATGGCAGACATTGGTCCATGAGGACTCCACCTGGACAGACCTTCCCAACATTGAGGATATTGAAAAGGATTACTGCAATCCAGAAAATGACACCAGGTGTTTGTTTGACAGTTCACAGGGGGGCTGTTAGTACAATGAAAGCATTTTCTGTACCAGATCCTTCAGTGATTTATAACATTTTGTTAGAATATCATGTGAAGGCACTGGATGTTCGTAGTCGGGTTTAATAGTTGTTTTTTCATCACGTCTCTTCAGCACGGGGTATATTACCGTGGACTTCCGCACCATGATGTGTGGCTCAGCCAAAGTCCGACGACTCTCCACAGTTTCTTCGGTTACCAAACCTGCAGATTTCATCCTCACCACCGAATGGCTGTGGTACTGGAAGAATGACCAAGGACAGTGGACTCAGTACCAGCACGAGGTCAGTCAAGACCAGCTCAAACCAAATACCCTTTAGATCAGGGATCAGCAACTCACGGTCCTTAAGGGCTGAGAACTGCTCACGAACAGTTTATGAAAATGGAATTGTTAAATTAATAACCTTAAAAGGGACAGTATGTTCTCCATTTTGCTGAGGAACCTCAGCTTGGGGTCCTTCATTAACTTCCTGGGGTCCCCAGAGCACACTTTGGGAGTTGTCAGACACACAATATCGATTTACGTTATTCATGAGGAATCGTGCAGTTGCTCTGGCTGCTCAAACTGATTTGGCTCTAAAACAGACAACAACATCAGCGCTAAGAACTGACTGTTATCCCTGTAGGTCAGCGGAAAAGCACCATGTTCCATCACTTCAAAGAACCTGGAAGGTCCCTTTCAAGACGATGCCAACAGTGCTGTTTTGCTCAGCAAGGGGGATCAGCATTATGTCCTCAGTTTTAAAGGTATGGATGCTGGCCGTAGGCTGTGCTCACCTCTTCCTTCCTTACTAGAATGTCCGACTGTTTTCGGTGTCTTGGTTCTGGAGAACGTTGACAGGAAAAATCTGATTTTGCTTCCGCTCTATGGTGTCCCTGCTTCAGGAATGCATGAGCTGAGCATCGAGCTTCAGACGAAACGAGAGGTTCGAAGGAGGCCCCGGTTCCTCTCTGCGCTGGAGGTGAAGAAAATATTGGAGAGGTGTGCCATCTCTTTTGTTCCTTCTTTTTACGTTCTTTTACTCTTCAGCAAATATTCGAAAAAAGACTGTCCAGTCTTTAGTAGTTTGATTTATTTATCTGTTTTATATTTTTATCCATTTAGCAAAGCACATCTATTGACAGTTGACATTTACCACATGATGGATATCCTTAGCGACAGTTGTATTCAGAGACTTCGTTTTTTGTATGCAATCCATTTATGCAGCTAAATGGTAAATGGTAAACGGTAAATGGACTGCATTTATATAGCGCTTTTATCCAAAAGCGCTTTACAGTTGATGCCTCTCATTCGCCAGAGCAGTTAGGGGTTAGGTGTCTTGCTCAAGGACACTTCGACATGCCCAGGGCGGGGTAAATATTTTGTGGATGAACTCAGTTTCCAACATCACAATACAGCTCACCTAGATTTTCTACTCTCCACACCTGTAAATAGTCTCTTCCATTTTATAGTCTTATTGTGCTTTATGCTGTTATTGTGCTCACTGTAGGGATTACGTTCTTGGTGCACGTTGCTGCTGTATGAGTCAAGAGGCTTTTGAGAATAGGGATTTATGTGAAACTTGTCTTTTTTTATCTTCAGCTGAGTTCCATGGATTGATGGCTCCTCCTGGACTCAAGACTCAAGAACAAAGATGTTTTTTTTCTGCCTTGGCCCATGCTGGCCTTCTACAGGCACTGAATATTGCTGTGGCCACAGTTGTATGGACGATGAAACCAGTCATTTTTTGGTTAATTCTGTCACCAAGCGCCAGGCTTATCTGCATTACTGTTAGTAAAGTATGTGTGTTTTTGTACCCTAGGGAAAGCACTGCACTAAATCATGATTTCTTTGTCAGAGTAGCTCATTTATACACAGGCACTAAACTAAACTTTTTGCATGCACTTACAATGATTTGAGATCATTTTGTGGGGGGGGGGGGGGGAATATTTATCTATTTTTGACTGGAACAATAATTAACAAAGTAACACTGTAAGCACTTTTGGTCTGTCTGTCTTATGCCATGGTTTTATTACTGTCAAAAAGGTTTGACTGAATGATGGTTTTGTTGTATAATAATTAATGATGATTGTTTTTTTTTTTTCTTCTTCTTGTATTTACAGCTGTATGCTTGATAAGGAAAACGAAATGTGACGTTACTAACATTTTTGGCAAAAACCTTTTCTGAAAATTTAGATTAGTTTTTATTGCATTAACGACAGGTAGCAACTAACTTCAGTTACTATGAAAACATGAAGTAAGATCATATTTTGTACATTTTTCCTGTTGGCTATTACTGATTTACTTGGTCTAACACTAAATCATGGCACAGTAAATTATTTTTCCACATTATGTGAAATACTAACCTTTGTTTTTGTGTTAGCATTTGTTTCCATATGTTGTCACTCCTCGTATTTCTTTGTATTCGTTTACTGCCTCAGTAAATTGACTATTTCGTTCTATTATACTAGCCTACATTGTGGCATTTGTTTTCTGAACGCCTATCATGAATCACGAACTGTTTGACGTAGATTTCTGAAAGTGGAATGGGTGAGTCCCGCATTCACTGCATGCTTACGCTATTTTTATCTAGGTTTCGGTTCTGTGAAAATGAAGGAATTGTGCGTGCGAGTCTTTCAGATGGGGTGTTTAGATTCTGAATAATGTAACACAAAATAAACAAACAAACAAAAAGACCTTAGCTGTCTTCATCTTAATATCATGGGATGCATAATCTCTCAATATTAGGACCACTGAATGGGTCAGTGAGTTAGATGTGAAAGTCAATTTACGTTTCATTTTTCCTTTTCTGTGGGATATATACATTATATATATATGTATGTGTGTGTGTGTGTGTATCCCACAGATATGTTCTGTAAATAGATATGGTTTATAGAATATGTAAACCAAAAAGCATTTTTTGCATATCAGTTAACGACAGAACATTTGATGATAATGATGATGCTGGACGAAGAAAGGTTCTGTAACAATTTAGAACTTCTGTAGTCAAACAGTAGCTATAGGCTAGCCTAGATATAGCAACCAGTCACCATTGTAAAATCCGATATCCAAGATTTGTGCGTTTACACTTTCATTATGCACTCAAGTGCAGAAGTAGCCTACCATCCTTGAAAATGGTAAAAAAAATACAGAACATGCAAATATCGTCTAGCCCATGAGATTGGAAACGAGGGCCGTATCGGTTTCTGGTTTTCATGTTAACTTCTGGTCTTATTTAATTAACCTTAATATTTACGCCATCTAAATTTCATGACAAGCGCATGAATGACAGCCGCATACATTTTGGCTGTGATGTGACTGAAGCAGCTGGTGAAAACAAAAACCTGCATACACCGGCGAATTGCCCACCCCCTTGTCTAGCCTGTGTGCACATTTAATGAGGGATATGTAGTTCCAGACGCTTTAGGAGTTGCTCTGGATAAGAGCGCTTGCTAAGTAAATGAAGAAAATGAATTCAAATTGTAACTCGGAATGGCTTTGGATCTATTTATTTATTTAGCCTGATTGGCAAGTTGTCACAACCACACGAAGATCGTCTATAGCATAGACCGTATAAATATAGGTTATTAGGCGTGGATTAGTGACGAGACGTAAAATAATTTTGTGTTGGGGTAAAACATTCAATTGCCGTCCCCTTCCATGAGGGTTTTTTTAATGCCATCTGGTGGTTTGGTGTGTAATCCACAGTCGTTTAAACACCAATATTTCAGATGTTCCTGCCCCCAACACAACAGTCGATGGCAAGGAAACGCCGGCAAAATGTCGTACGCCCGTGTAATTCATTATGCCACTAGTATCTTATGTTGCAATAAAGGGTCGATGGATTTTTTGCAGCTTCACAGAAAGGTTTTCCAGCGTTTCGAGATCACCGAGGACGATTTCTGGTACATTGTGAGAAAATGTCCACGGTTTGCCGTCGTGAAAAACACAAGCGACAGGACCTCTGAAGAGTGGAGTTCGGACTACATGATTGTTGCGAAAACATCCCTTCGGATCTGCAAAAACTACACGAAATACGAATGCTCCGACTGCCAGGAGCTCCATTTGTGCAAATATTTTGTTTATGGAAACTGTAGATATGGAAAAGGAAGGTAAGACGAAAACGAAGAAAAAGTAGTCTGTGCACCCAAACTGTCTAGCGAGCTAACTGGCTAACGTTGTTCGCTTATTATCTGGCCAGTCCAATACGCCATTTGCGCAGATATTCTGGCACAATGCGTTTCTTAAAACAGAAATGTGCATGCACGATCTATATACAACATTGCAAAGAGAAGCATAATTCATACACGCAATGGTAAATTTGGTTCGCTGGGAAATTAACGATTGGACTGTAGACTGACGTAAGAACACTACGAAGAGACAGAAGTAGCCAGCTAACACGAAATCCCATTGTCTAGTAGCGGGCTAGGGAGGTCGATAAATGATGTACATTATCATACTAACTAGATAACTTGCAATGTTTTTTGTGTGTTAGCTATATTTTGTTTAATTTAGTATACCTGTAATCGGGCTACTTTCCCCTCAGTAGGCTTATGTAGCGAACGCATTTGCCTTAACGTTAGCGTTAGCCAGCTAACGTTAAGTGATCTCAGTGGAGTTGGCAGCTTTGCTTCGACGGCCTGTGGCATCATACCTAGCTGCCTGGCTTACCCAGTAGACACAACTATAGATGACGTATTAGAAATGTGGTGAAACCCCATGTTTGACGTTACTGTTGGTTAATGTGGACACGCAAACCGTACGCCAGCACTATTATTATCATATTTGCCATCGTTTTTGTGCGTGTTATGGGCAGATTCGACTGCTTATTATCGAGGGTCACTAACTTGCATATTATGTAATGCGGGTGTTTACCTCTCCTAGGAAACAGTGTAAATTCTCACACAATGTCCGATCGGAGCACAACTACCCCCTTCTGCGGGAATGTACGCTCCACGAACTTCACGAAGACGACCTCTTCCTCCTGCTGCTGCAGAACGACCCGACTCTACTCCCGGAGGTGAGCTCGTAACTTCACCTGTGCTCCCATATACCTGTTTAAATACACCCACATGAGCTAATAGACGCGATCACATGCCTAAAGTCTAGGGACCAGTTCAGTTCATGCTTTAATTGGTAAGCGTGAAGCACATTTTCACTGAAATAAATCACATCTATGTTAATCGTATAGTGTGTCCATTATACCTCGAGACTCAAAGCATATTTTGATTGAACCCTTCCTAGTATGCTTATCAGATTTCACAATAGTATATTGGACACATTGTTTTTAATAATTATCAGCACAGTACCTACACATATGACAGTGGCCTGTTATAATTTATATGTAATTTTAAAATCACAACCCCACCACCAGCAGTAGCCTATATCAGGATTTTAGTAATGTAATTTGAATTGAAATGCATTAAAAATAGTTTTAACTGGAGACTTGTTGTTTCAGGGATAAAAATGAAAAAAAAAAGAAAGATTGGTTTTCAAAATAACTGACAAAAGTTGGTCAGTCCTCCACATTGATTGGAATGAGTTAATTAGGAACAAGCTGCAGTGTTTGGATCTCCATATAAACGCTACAGTTTGACAGTAAGTTCTTCAAATCAGGGAGACTCCAATAAATATGACAGCAATATCATACCATCAAAAAAACTAGGGCAAAAACCCACAGTATAATGTATTTAAAACATTTTAGTGTGTTAATAATGTTGTGAGCAATCTTTGCCTTTTGAGAGTAAGTCTGTGGTACACATGCGAAAAAAGTTTTTAAAAAAAATAAAATAAATAAAAACAACAACAAAAAAGAAAAGGAAAAAAAACAAAAGAATTTGAAGACAGAGGTGATTTTTGGTCTCCAGTCTGGACGAAGACCTTTTCCTCCGCCTCCTGGACACGTTTCCTGCTGATAGAGGAAGTCTGCTGTGTGCTTGAGGATTGAGTAGAGGGATTTCATTCTTCAAGTGTGGACCTGAGTTTAAAAAAAGAAAAAAAAAAAGAAAAAACAAAACAAAAAAAAAGAAAAACTAAAAAAAAAACAATTGAGTGTCCTGTTGGTGAAAATATTTGTGCCCTGGAGGGTCCAAGAATTGAGGTAAAGTAAAGTGCTTTGCTGAAGAGGTTTTTTGAAAAACAGTAAAGATTTGTTGTTGATGGTGGCACGTGTGTGATTTGTGTGAATTTGAATGGTTGTAAGCCTCTTAAAGGCCTTCCCTATTGTCTTTGTAAGATAAATCTGCTTCTCCGTAAAGCACAGCATGGATTGGCTGGCATTTGAGCCCAGGTTGTTTAATTTTGTAATTCTTTGAATGGTTGGTGACGCAGGTGTGCTCGCATTACAACAAAGGGGCGGGACCGTACGGGGCTTGCACGTTCAAAGCCGGCTGCACCAAGCTGCACATGTGCCAGCACTTCATCCAGGACAACTGCATGTTTGGCCACAAGTGCAAGAGGCTGCACATGATTGACGAGTACGGCCGCCGCATGCTTGAGGAGAGGGGGCTGAGCGGTGACATCATCCACGACCTGCCGTTCATCTACAAGAACGTGTTCAGGCTGACGGCTCCGCCCTACACCAGCAGAGGTACGTCAGGCAGGAGAGGCCACCCGCACACCGGTTTGTTGACTTAAGTGGATCAAACAATTATGTGTCACGGAAGCATCGCATTGTGGTTAGGAACTAGGCTGGACTTAACAGGAAGTAGCCGGTAGCTTTTTGTTTTTTTTTGTTAAGGCGGTCCAGTTGTGTCTTTTGAAGGGAGCTCTTAGTCCGTCTTGCCTCACAGAGCAAACGGCTGTACTCACAGTTGATGCGTGAAGTGTAAACCCGGGGCAGGGGGTGTCTGTTTTGGAAGTGGAGTAAGCGCTTGGATAGGCGTCTGTCTGCTGCGTAACACTGCTCGTTGTGACCGTTTTTTGCCTTTGTGCTGCAGAGGGGATCGCCGAGCCGGTGGTGAGACCCGCGGTGCAAAGCGAAGAGAGGAGCGAGATCTGCCTGCATTTCTTAAGGAGGAACTGTCGCTTCCAGGGTCAGTGCTGCGTCAGTGCCTGTCCTGCGTCTGTCCTGCGTCTGTCCTGTTTTTATTTACAGTGGGTTTGCACCCTGCATTAATGTCTGCAGGTCCCCTACAAAGCCCTTGTTTTGTGGGGACCATTATTTTTTTTGCCAACCACAATTATTGCTTGTGGAAACCTTTCTTTTCATGTCTGCTTTACAGTTATCTGATTCACTCTCCAAGGGCATCTACAGGAAAACAGGACTTTTTGCTTTCAGTTCCTTGCTTGTACACATTACACTTTTTATTCTTTCTTCCTCGGATTGCTACGAGCTGGCAGGGGAAACATTGCTGGCCCACTTCTGGCTGTATGTGCTCAGAAAGATATTTGTCTTGTGCTACGCTGTCAAGAGTAGCACTTCATGAATTGTCATTGGAGCAGTAATGTATTGCTCACGTGATGCAACAACAGGACCAATTGGAGCGGTTCTCTTTCCAGAGTGTGTGCAGGAGTAACCAATCATAATGCTGTTCTCTGCAGACCAGTGCATTCGCATCCACTTCAACCTGCCCTACAAATGGGAGGTGTTTGATGGGGAGTGCTGGAGGGATCTGAGGCGCATGGAGGAGATAGAGAGGGCCTACTGTGACCCCCGAAACACACACAGGTCTGTACTCTGCTCAGGGTGTCTGTTACATCACTGTGTGTGTGTGCGCATGTATGTGTGTTTGTGTGTGTGCATGTGTACATATGTGTGTGTGTGTGTGTGTGTGTGTGTGTATTAGTATATATGTGTATGTGCATGTGTCTGTATATTTGTGTGTACATGTGTATATATGTGCGCACGTGTGTGTGTGTGTGTGTGTACGCGTGTGCGCTTACACCGTGACTGTTTCTCGCAGCCCTGGCTCCAGGCCAGTGGACTTCCTGTCCATGACCCGGGACTCTGACCCGGTCCGGCGGCTCTCCACCGCCTCCTCCGTCACCAAACCCTCCCACTACATCCTCACCACCGAGTGGCTGTGGTACTACAAGGGAGACCACGAGAACTGGATAGAGTACGGCAGGCCGGTGAGTCCATCCGGCTGTCTGTCTAAATAGAGTACGGCAGACCGGTCAGTTCGTCTGTCTGTCTGGATAGAGTACGGCAGGCCGGAGAGTCCGTCCGTCTGTCTGTCTGTCTGTCTGTCTGCTGTTGCTCTGCCACAGACGGACAGGGAGCAGTCGGTGGCTAAGGCTTCTTACACTCCTGGTCACTGTGCTGCACTAAACAGGCTGTAATGCTTGTTTAAGCCCATTGCATTTTCTCACTTCCTTACTGTGTGACCAGCAGCTCACACCTCTGTTTTGTTTGCACTGAAACCAGATCTTAATTGTTTCAAGCACTAATATTAGTGTCTGGATATGGTTCTCTTGTAGAGCGTTACAAAGGTGTGGTGTGTAAGGCACAGTACTCATGTCCTGAAGGTGTAATTATGTAGGTCGTACACAAGGTTCTATGTAACTTTCAGCTGTACTCCAGCAATGAGTACAGGGAAAGCAACTTTGTAATGCAGAACACATTTCTGTAGAACAGACAGCAGAGTGCTATCTGATCTCTGATAGGACGATAAGCAGCGGGTGACCTCGGTCTCGTCGCGCGAGCTGGAGGCGGCGTTCCTGACTGACAGCACCGCGGAGGTCACCGTCATGAAGGGCCACAGGCAGTACTTCCTGAGTTTCCAAGGTAACCGTCGCTATCTGATTAGCTGAGGCGCAGACCCGTGTCGGACCCGAGCCGAATGCTTTGTCTGGTTTAATGCGTTTCAGGTTTTGCTGGAATCTGAATCCTAATGAAAGTGCTTAATCCAGGTCTGATCTGGATGGAACAGGTGTAAAAACCAAAGTTCTTTACTGTGAAACTCTGCAAGCTGCAAGCTTAATCTTTATCATTTTCAGACATTCATGAAAATCCCTCTTAAAATTCCCTGTCTATCCCATTGTTTTGGATTTCAGATTCATAAGGGGTCTTGGAGTAACAAAAATGAACTTTTCTCCAAATAGGCAAAAAATTCTTGTTTGATTCTGTCTACTGTGAAAGACTATGTAACCTGGTTGTGAATGGTGCTGTAAAGAATTAAGAAGGATGACAGGATCATTTTATTGATTGATTGATTGAACATTTGATAGATTTATTGATTAACTGATTGATTGACTGACTGATGGGCTGTTCTCTCTCTGGGCTCAGACATGTACCAGCGCAACCCGAAGCACAACACGAAGCGCAGGGTGAGAAGACGGCCGCGCTTTGTGTCCATAACGGAGGTGGAGAATAAGATTGCACGGTAAACACTGGGAGGAGGAGGAGGAGGAAGGGGGGGGGGAAGCTGAGAATTCTGGGAGTCGGAGTCCCTCTGGGTACGTCTCGGTTGCTTGGGGAAACGCTCACTCTCACTCTCTCTCTCTCACACACACACACACACCCTACACACACACACAGTCTGTAACACCTGCCTCAGTCCTTCCCTGGCAGTGACGTCGGATCGTCTCACACGCACAGATATTTATACATGTAGATGCTGACTGCTGTCATCTCCTGAAGCTGAGAGGCCTGTTTGTGAGACAGAAGCGGAGGTCTAATGATTTTTTTTAATGAAGTGAAAGCTGATTTTTAGAAGAGGACAAGGCTGTTGTTTCGCCCAGTTATACAGTACAATGTAGACTCTTGCGTTTTTTTTAATCCCTTAACGTCACTTTTGATGTGTCAGACAAATAAGTATGTGCTGAACAAAGATGATGAACAACACAACGATTTTGGCTGAGAGAGATTAACACAAACACAGACATTGGACCATGACGCAACATAAGTCTGTGTTATTCAGCGAGATCCATAAAGGTTATTTGCCATTGGAATGTGATTGTAATCGTTGTTTCTGACATGTTCTAGTGAACACATATTTAGTCAAGTCCGTATTTCTCCTCGTACATATTTGGTTACTTGATGATGAGCTTGGATTCCACTGGGGAGAAACAATGGGTCAGAAACCGAAAATATATATTCTCAATAAATACAGTGACTACAGATGTAAGAACTGAATTAAATTGCTATGTGTGTTCTGATCAGAAAACTATCAGCAAGTAATTGAATTCATTATAAAGCTACTATCTTTACCTCTGGAAATTAACACAAACTCTTCATGTTATTCAGTTGTTATTCATATTATTTCGCTGAATCTATTAAGCTAACAACACAAATATACTGTATGCTGTACCTTAAATGTAGATCAAATAGATTAAATGTTGTATCAGACATATTGTATTATAATTGTAATACTATTTTATATACAACGGTTATTGAGGTCATAGTCGTAGCAGGATTAATAGGAATCAGTGCTGTTATTGTGCTTCTTTTTTTCCTCTACGAAGAACAGAGCAGCAGCTCAGCAAAAAATCTTCACTAAGTGCTTGAGCTCTAAGATACTGATCCAGGGTCAGCTGCTAAGTGTGGCTATACTCTAGCTGTGCTAGACACTGATCCTGGGTCAGTGAGACGTGGTTGTGAGGTCACAAACACCAGTCGGCCCTGTGCTAGCGTGTCTTCATGAAACCAAAAAAAATGGGCGGATCTATTGCATGCTCGACTCACAGATTTGAACCAATCATTGTTCTTTTTTGTGGAGAGCGAATTAAAAAAAACATTTTGATTAAGAACTCTGGCAAAAAGTTCCTAAATTAGTTAATAACATTAGGTCTTTAAATATGTAAGGACAGGAACAGGCCATTTAGGCCAAGTAGGCTCATCATTTGATTGGTCTAGGAAAGTCAGTGATTGACAGCTGTTTGTTGCTCCACCCACCCTCGCTGTGCTGCTTCTGTCCTCAAATCCTTGCCCCCCCCAACCGTCGCCGTCCTGCTTCCCGTGCGGTTTAAATTTTTATTTTAATTTGCTGAAAATGCATTTGACTGTGCAGACCTTTGTAATGGACTCCAGGAAGGCAGCAATAAACTGTGCTCCTCAACCTACCGCCTGCCTGCGTCTCATTTCAAACGACACGACACTCCGAAACCAACCCCAACAGACGGCCGGACACCACGCTTCAGACTGAATGCGTTAAAGAATCAAGTCTCAGACATTTAGTATCAGACATGATTCAAACATTTTTTAGTTGTCATTCAGGGCTTAGAGAGGGTGTTAATTTAAACATCCTCAGAGATCATCAATTATTCAGACCCCTATTCAAGGGGTCTGACAGACTCAATTACTGGGGAACAAGAACAGATTTCTGTGTCTAAAATCTAAGCCTTAGGGAATTGAAAAATGTCAGTAGTCTTCACAATAATTTATTTGCTACCAAACCGTTTACATAATCACGCATACCATAATCACAGCATAGTTAAACTGAGACTGTAATTCTTTTACAATACACTGTAAGAATGAGCATGCGTTATCCCTCCGTGCATGGAGACAGGCCGGTATTCAATCTAGAATTTTTCTTAAATTTGCAAAGGACATTTTAGTGAGGCCGTTCTGGTGATTGCTAAAGAAAAAGAATGGGGCTCGGGAAAAACTTATCAGAAAGGCTTTTTTAAATTTTAGGTAAAGTGAACAAATCTTCAGTCTTTTAATGGGTTATGGAAGGTTTTGTGAGTCACACTGAAATGTGCGGCCTGCTGACACTCAACGTAAAAGCAAATGCACAACCATGTTTCTTTGAACTTTGTTCAACTTTTATTTTTCATTTTCACTGGTAAAATATTACACAAAACATACCTTCATTTTTGTTGTGAAATGGAGAGATTGAAGGTGGTTAGAAACTCTTGATAACACAACAGGAAACTGAAACTGAAAAGCAAAATCAACTTTAATTCGGTTCAAGAGCCGTCCTCGTACAGGAGAGCCGTGAGCGTTCAGTCTCGCCCCAGGCAAGAGCCCCGAGGCGTCCAGCGCGTTGAACGCTTCTCTGTTACTGCTCTCTCCTGTAATTCACATTACATTCATGTGGACAACCGCGCTGTGGAACCACAAACACTGAAAACCCTCCGCCATGATCTGTGCGCAAGCAGTTCGTTCGTTCGTTTCTATTCTCTCCAGAAACTGCGCTCGTCTCAAACTGCAGCGTTCTCCTCTGGGTCTGTCTTCCTCAGGGTCGTACAGACTTATTTCATTATCGTGGCTGATTTAAGATTAGTGATGGATTCATAATTTCAGCAAATAGATTCATGGTGGAAAGTTCCCTTCAGGAAATGCATCACAAACTGAATTTAAGAAGGCGTGCTGTTAAATCCCACGCCTTCGTGTGACCGCCCCACGAACCTGAGCCTTGGTCCTCCGCGCAGGCACCAGAGAACGCGGTCGGAAGATCTCGATGAAAGGATCGGTCATATGTTTATATACACAACGAACCGGAAGCGGTTAAGTCTGTGTGCGGTTATCCCAGGTCATGGTCGGTCGTATGTACACGATGAACCTGAAGCGGTCAGCGCGGTCAGGCTCTACGCCTCCGCAGGGGGAGTATCCGAACCGGCTGTCTCATGCCGTGCGATTTTAACGAAGATGCCGTTCTTGGGCCCCAGGGTGGTGAAAGACTTGAGCTCCAGAGGGACCTGGGGACAGACCGACAAAGAGAGGTCAGATTGACAGGCAAGAGGGAGGGGCTTGGAGACACCGGGTACAGCTGTGTAACAAATTCAGACCATAGACCACCCGCTGAGTCTCTGGGGGGAGGTATACCAGATCCAGTTCTGTTTAAACTTAAAAATAAATATCCTGAACCGGACCATTTGGGTTGTGACAGAACACTATTGATGAAAACTGGTTACTTGCGGGTGCACACACCCATACATATACACACACACACACACACACCAACCAGACCACCCACTTGTCTTTTATGCTGATGCTACGAACTTGCATTCAGTTTTATGAAAATAATCTCAGTGGCCTAATGTTTCTGAAAAATCACATGCACAGACACACTTGCGCACATATACACGCGCGCACGTACACACATAGAGACACACCTTGGTTTCTGGGCAGGTGAGGAAGGTGAATTTGTGGAAGATGTGCACCAGCGCCATTTTAATCTCCAGCTGCGCTAGCCTCATCCCCACACAGCTCCGTGGCCCCGCCCCAAATGGCAGGTACACAAACGGGTGTCTGTTAGCGCGGGCTTCCGCTGTGAACCTGAGAGAGAACGCACCTTAAGCACACCCACAATGAGAGAGCTCACCTTAACCACACCCACAATGAGAGCTCACCTTAACCACACCCACAATGAGAGAACACCCCTCAGCCACACCCACAATGAAAGAACCTGCCTTAACCACACTCATAATGGGAGAACACCCCTCAGCCACACCCACAATGAGAGAACACAGCTAAACCGCACACACAGAGAGAAACACACCCACATTGAGAGGGAAGAGAACTGAACCTCATTTTAGTCTAATCAATTTAAAAATAGAATAAAGACGATTTGCGTGTAAAACAGTAATGCTACAGTGGAAGAGTGCAGACAGGTTGGCGGGTACGCTGACCTCTCTGGGTCGAATTTCTTTGGCTCAGGCCAGTGCTGGGGGTCATAATGCAGGTACCCCGCTGGGATCTCCAGTGTGGCCCCTTTGGGCAGGAACTGCCCGTTCACAGTACGGTCCTGCTCCACATCCCGTGCAAACCTGTCAGTGGGACACAGGGGGTGCTCAGAGCAAGGAACCTGCGCACACTGATGACATCACAAGAGGTGCTCAGGCTGCCAAAAAGGAAAAGGTAAGCAATGCAAAATAAGGAGGGATTTCAATTCAAGTTTTGTGTGTTTGATGACCCAAATATCCAGCTAAATGTTTCAGATGCAGCTCAGTGAATAACATTAACTCTAGGGAATAGGTCCTTTGCTTGTTAAAATGTCAGTGTAACATTGATGTAATGTTACTGCACTTGAATCCGGGAGGGTAGAGCCGCAAGGCTTCTGAAATGACCATGTCCAGATACTTCAGCTCCTGCACACTGTGGTAGTCAGCAACATCCTGTAACACACAAAGCAAATACAGTAACACACAGCGTCTGCCAATCGCAGCAGAGATCCATCCTAACAAGCCAGAGAGAAATTACTGCCTTAATTATGCCTCTGGTTCACGCATGAGACAATCATACTGCAGTTCATTGTTTGGTCAATAGAGGGCAGCAAGACTAAGCAATTTCATTATTTTTCTGTCAAACAACTGAAAGCTATCCAGAGATATTTAACTGTTCCTATTTTATTAAGGAGTAGTATTTATTAATTTAGAGAAATTATTCTCAGCAAAGAACTTGTGCTTTTTCCTAAACAGTGACCTGGGAATCATTTAACCAGTATTTTTATCCTCTAGGTGTTGCTTTAGGTACTGTAATTGCAGTAATCAGAGGCAAACAGTTAAGTGAACATAACCAATGATTAAATTAAGGATCAACCGAAGATCTTATTGAAGCAAGGCACTAATCCAGGGGTATCCAGGCTTATCTGATATGGGTGACTGTGGGTGTGGGTTTTTGTTTTCAGACCAATACTGGTACGTAATGTTACGTGAACATTTAAAAACAAACTGGACTGAGCTAAACACCCAGTTACAGAATGTTCCAGGTGATGTGACTGAGAGGGTAACTGTATGTGGTCTTTATACTGTGGCCAATGACACACTAACTTGTTGCAATATGTTGCCCCGCAACAGACCTAGTGGAGCGAGCTATTCCCGCCTTCGCGATATGCCCATGAAATTCCCTGTTCAGTGGATGTGACAGACTGCAGGCGGCTCGATAAACAGTGCTCAGACCCATTGAGCCCCTGGGCTGCATGGAGCACTCCTGACCGTAAGTGCACAGAGGTCCACGTGCTGTGGCGACGGCTGGTGCCGTTCAGTGACTCCGTGGTTGCTGTAGTAACGTGTGTGCGTCTGACTCTGAAAACTTGTGCTACTCTCGTTTGCATCCTATGATGGTGATGTTGTATAGTGGTTAGGGAACTGGGCTCATAGCATTCACATTCCATGTTGGGCATTGCCCTTGTGCCCTTAAGCAAGGTGCTTTACCTGAATTACTTCCTTCAGTAAATATCCAGCTGTATTAATGGATTGTATATGTGGGGGAAAAGTCATGCTGAATTAGATTACTAATAATAAACATAATAATAATGATAATAATAATACCCTCTCTGTTAGGGTGGAATGGTGCTGGAGTGCAGCACTTCATTCTTGTGGGTTTGTGTAAGAAGAGACGGACAGAAGAAGGCGTAATTGAACAGAACTGCTATCAGGCCCTGGATGAAGGCAGGCAGGCCCAGAGATCGCTAGTCTGAGTGAGGTCAGTCCCAGCATCCGTGTCTCCAGACCCCAGGCACACCTGATACATATCTGTGCAGGATAATTATCTATTACCCTTTCACCAGCGTGAATCCAAGGCAACATAACCTGCCCCTCTACTACTGTCTGCAGCACACTGGGACTGCAGCTGAGATTATAGCACCAATTTACTACTGTTTGACTGTCACTGAGATTATAGCACCATTTATCACTCTCTGACTATCACTGAGAATATAGCAACATTCACTACTGTCTGACTATCACTGAAATTACAGCAACATTCACTACTGCCTGACTATCAGGGAGAACATAGCAGCAATTCACAACTGTCTGGCTATCAATCACTGCTGTGACTATTTAACTGGTTATCACCAGTTAAAAACCAAAATGGTGGTTCCTAATTATGGATTTTATTTCAGCTGCCAATATACAAACCCAGAGCTGTGGAGCAGGTTCACATAAACAAGGGGAAATTGCCAAAACTAAACCACCAGAGCACAGGTGTGGGGAAAGTCATTAACACGCTTGGCACAGAAACATAAACCTCTGCTCATGTCATATTGATAATGGCAAGACTCATTGATCAAGCAAATGTTTGTGTTTGCTTCCCTTGTGTATGGAGGGCTCCTCCCTCCAGCTGTCAATCACACATCAGCAGAGTACATTTATTTAAAGACATAACAATCACACATTGGACATTCATTGACCTGAAGAAGCTGAGCAACAACTTTTATAGTTTCAAATGCAGAGGAGACTGTCCCGATTACCCCAGAATATTTGTGACCCCCACAATATTGACATTAGCCAGAATTTCTCTTAAATAAGACCCTCTCCCCCCGTGTGTGGAAACATGAGCTTAGCTTCCAGCTGAAAGCTCTTATCTGCAGCCAGACTCAGCGCCAATGTTCAGTATTTACATTTACATTTTACTCCTGCTCATTATGCAGCCAGCCGGGAACGGGAAAAAACAACCAATTACTTTGTCGGTTTCCACGCTGGGGGGCTTGTGTGGGGGATGGGGTAACTCTGCTGCGTCCCGTTTCCCGGGGCTTTGTTCCGTCGCCTCCAGAGTCAGAAAAAAATTCCTGCCAGCGTTCCGTGCGTGGAGTCGCCGCTCCCCCATAACCGCGACCACTCAGTCTTATTTGAATTTTGAATATCCGCTCCCGAGTGCTGGCCGTTAAGTTCGTTAGACGCAGCTCGAGCCCGGGAGAGCTCCCTTCCCTGTCTCTCGCGTTCCTGCGGGGTTTCCATAGAAACCGCTATTTACGGTTATTGGTAGCGATGGAAGGGGTTGTTCGTTTTAACTGGAGATGGGGGGGTATTGTTAACGCACAAACGTAATGACTCTGTTTGGATCATTTTCCCTTGGCTTGCAAGGCACAGACAAAAAAAAAAATCACAGCTGTGGTGGAGAAAAACTACTCAAATCTTAAACACTTAAGTATTATTATTATTATTATGCTCAACACAGCTTTTGTGCTACCAGGCATGAATGCTCAGAACCAACATGGTTTGCCAATTTAGACTACTCGGTCTACCTTCTTGTAAGAGAGCTAGCAATAAACTCCCTAAAGTTATTCGAGAGGGGAAGATGATGGTTTCACGTGCTGTTGAGCTGCGTCTGATCTGAGTTTGGGGACAGGGTTTATGAATCAAGCTGCTGTTTTCTGCCACGCTGCCTCTCATTATCTGAGATTACAGTTGACAGCAGTGCGGACCTTTACTTATAATGTTTAATAAGAGGAGCGAGAGCGTACAGCGCTGGTGATTAAAAACCAACAACAGCTAGCTCACCACTGGAGAGAAAGGAGAGAGAGGATTCAATAACAACGGCAGGTTTATTTAATCGACTGGAAAACCCCAGGGGAGAGAGAGAGAGAGAGAGCACTGGGGTGTTGATCTTTACTATCTGCGAACAGTGGCCACTTTTAACAAACGGACTCCATGCGCTAAGTAAGAAATAATAAGAAAAAAGGAAAGTAAATGGCTGAGTCCACAATGATTTGCACAAGTGCAATGAAAAGAGGATCTGATGTTTCTTCTGAGAATTCAGTAAGGAATGTGACCAAGTAAGATGCTGTGGCAAAAGACATTCTGTACCCCACCCGTCGATATTCAAACCCCACCCCTCCCGCATTCTGTGGTCAGATATACATGAGCAGGCTGGCCCCAAGAAACTCACACAGTGGCCCCATAGGGGCCCCTATGGGCAAACACAGATCAGGAAGAGAGCCCCCCAGGCAGACAAGCCCTATATTCAGAGAAAGCCAGAACAGATTGGGCGGGGGACCCTAATGGAGGGAAATCCATGAAAATAACATTTGACTGCAAAAGAGGGTGGCTGACTGGAAGGTGTTAAAGCACGAAGAGTATAAAACTAGAACAGAATTGTGATAATGGTTCCATTGACCCAAGAGACTGCTGGATATCCTCTAGGAACCATATGAAAAAGACCACTTGCCCTTGGACCCAGGCCACGCCCCCTTTGGAACCATGAGAAGACAACACTGCCCTTTTAGTGGTGTAAGGAGAAGACCCCACCCCCCTTTAGTCCTGTAATGAGAAGACTACACCCCCCTTAGTACAGGAGGACAACCACACCCCCAGAACCATGAGAATACCACACCATAAATCTATAAGGTGAAGAACACACCCTATTAGAAGCATAAAGACCAGACCACACCCCCTCTCAGAACCCGAGGAGCAGGCCACACCCCTCTCAGGCTAAGGGTGAAAGGTCACTCATGTGTCTGCTGAAGAAGTGGTCCACCTCCTCCTCCTCCTCTCAGAACCCGAGGAGCAGGCCACACCCCTCTCAGGCTAAGGGTGAAAGGTCACTCACGTGTCTGCTGAAGAAGTGGTCCACCTCCTCCTCCTCCTCTCAGAACCCGAGGAGCAGGCCACACCCCTCTCAGGCTAAGGGTGAAAGGTCACTCACGTGTCTGCTGAAGAAGTGGTCCACCTCCTCCTGCAGTCTGGCTTGGCACTCTGGGTGGGTGGCCAGCAGGTAGCAGACGAAGGCCAGCGTGTTGCTGCTGGTCTCGTACCCGGCCAGCAGGAAGATGAAGGCCTGCCCCACGATCTCGTCTTCCGTCATCGTCCTCTTCTGGGCCCGGCGGGCGGGCACGTCCTCGGAGGGGTGGGGCTGATGGGAGGGGGAGGAGGATGGCGAGGGGGCGGAGCCAGAAGCAGGCTGCTCATCCGCCTGGTTCACCACATCGAAGTGTTCCAGGGCCACGCACTCCTTACTGCTCCTGGCGTCCAGCATCAGCTGCAGGAAGTCCCGCCTCCGCTGTTCGATAGGCCAGGGAGATCAGTCAGTCAACCAACCAGCCAATATGTGTATCAACCAACCAAACAATCATTAACTCAAGTCAACTAGACAATCAATCTTTGGACAGTTCAGGCAAAATGGATAAAGGCTTCACCTCAACTGTCCTTATAAATATTATTATTATCATCATTATGATGAGTGAGTGAAGGCTCAGACTGATAAAGCTTGGAGCTTAAAGCCCAGCGCTGTGTCTCAGTGCTGCCGAACCTGGCTAGCCGGCTGCTCCTCTCTCTGTTTGATGATCTCCCGAATGCAGGTGACGAAGAAGGAGTTCGTCTGGTCGCGTACTTTGTTCGGGATGAATCTCACAAAGGGCGCCAAGAGGAAGGGGAAGGCCACTGCAGGCAGGGAGACAAACCACCGCGAGGTAAAAACACATCCCAGAGCCGTCAAGCGAAATTAGAGCCGTCAAGCGAAATTAGAGACCCCGTACAGTCATATTTTAAGTTCCCATTCAGCCACAAGGTAAAAGCTGTACACTTCATCCACATTTATAAACAGGAAAACTAAGACAGTGCCTTCTGATGTATAAGATACATAGTATTTATTTATCTGGTGCATTATTTGGATGATTGTGATTACACATGGTTCTTTAAAGACATCCACAGCAATAAAGAAAATCTGTGGATTTTTGGTGACCTAATTTCTGCTGGAGGATTGGTGTGACTGTGCCCGGAAGGGCAAACATGGCGTTTCCTATTTCAGCGTCCATTAATCAATTAGTAAATCAATCAATCGACTGCTGTATTCTGTGACACAAAACTGTAGCCTGAGGACTTGGAACAGACATCAGTTATTGGGGAGTGAGGTGTCATAGGAAGAGCTATTATCTGCTCACTGGTAGGTGACAATCACTGTCTCTGTTGCTGTGGAAAGCAAATTCTTTTGACTGGTTCAAACAAATCTGTGATTGACAGCTCAGCATTTCTCTTCCTACTGCGGGGTTGAAAACCTCACTCACCATGAACTAAAACCTTACTATCACCAGTAACAGTAACCGTTGTCCGTGTTTCAGTGCTGGTCCTCCCAGAGAATTAGTAGGAGTCCAGTAGGAGTGTTGAACTTACTGAGCAGGAACATGAATGGTTGGAAGAAGGTGAAGGAGAAGAATTTCTGGGCGTGGTTAACAAAAGGGTCATCGGGGTTTTTCTGGGTGTCCACCTGGGTGCCGAAGGCCACGCTGGCAATCACGTCCATGGTGAAACAGCCGAAACACCTGCGACGGAAACAACGAAGTTCATACGTGCTGCTCAGCCAAGCCGTAAATATCACGCTCTGCAATCACAACACATAGATATCTAACAGCCCAGTTCTAATATTTGCCATTGCCACCCTTTTACTCCTTTAGACAACCATAATGGTTGTGGAGAGCAATTAAGCAGGTTTTCCTAAAGATCTGATTTGAATTTCATTCACAGATTCCATAGCATGATTAGCTGAAACACTCTAGTTTAATGCATCTCATGAATATTCACAAGGGGTGCAGGGGGAAAGGGAAATGGATGTTCGTTACTTGGCCACGCCTCTTTATAAATATTCATAAATGCCACCATCTCACAGTTAAGTTCTGGTCACCAGAGCGGAGGGCTCACCTGTGAATGTCAAAGCTCTCTCCTGATTGGGCATAGCCCTCTAGGTTTCCCATCAGCGTTTCAGTGGCAGTGTGGATCAGTGGGACCATCTGCAAGTGACAGAGCAGCATCTTCAGCTCGTATCTGTTTCACAGGAATCAAAAGCTCCAGTCCTGGAGGGCTGCAGTTTCTGCTGGTTTAACTCCAGTCCTGGAGGGCCAGAGTGACTGCAGGTTTAACTCCAGTCCTGGAGGGCCACAGTGTCTACAGGTTTAACTCCACTTCTGGAGGGCTTGCTGTGTGTGCAGGTTTAACTCCAGCCCTGGCGTGCCACAGTGCTTGCAGGTTTAACTCCAGTCCCAGTTTCCGTTTTAATCAGCCAGGCTTCCATTGCAAAACGCGAGGAATTTGCAACATACTTCAGTGACAAAGTAACTAATATTAGATCTGGCATAGTAAGTACCCCAGAAATGTACAAGTAGACTTTCAAATAAACTCCAGTCAATATGAATATTTTTGCCAAGATTAGTGAGAGTGAGATGAAACCAGCTACTTGTTCCTTTGACCCCCCCCCCCCCACCCATCCACACAAACACACACTCCCCCCAACCGTGTAGTCAGAATAACACATCTGCTTCAGAGTTAATGAGGAGCTCAGAGAATATAAACACAAATCACTGTTTAACCAGTCCCCACCGTAAACTATACCAGTCAGTCTGTCTCTCTATTTCTCTCTCTCAATCAAATTCAAATTCAAATTCAAAATGCTTTATTGGCATGAAATACACTTGTACTTATTGCCAATCTCTGTCTCTTCTATCTCGCTGTCTCTCTCCACCATTTCACTTTCAGACACACACATACACAGAGGGCCTGTTTTTGTAAGATCAGCCAGTCGCATTGTAGCTCAGGTTACAGCTCCTCACAGACTCTGGACGCAGTTATATCCTCATAAGCCTGGTGCTGCTTCACTCGTCCGCAGGAATGAGGGAACAAAGGGAAAAAAAAAAAACTTTTGGCTGAGTGGTTGCTCTCTCTCGCTCGCTCGCTCTCTCTCTCTATCTGTCTGTCTGTCTGTCTGTCTGTCTAGCCGAGTAGCTGCTCTCCACCAGAGTTGCGTGCTATTTTCCTTTTCTGCTCTTTTAACAAGCTATTTTTATGAGGGATGAATCATCAAGATCGACACCAGCCCCAGGCCCCCCTCCCTCCCACTGGTCATGTGGGAAGGGTGTGTTTTGTTTGGGGAGGGAGACTGACTTTGTGCACTGTGCCTCCTGGGTGAACAGTGCAGGTCACCGAAGCATGAACCTTACAGTCTATCTGTTTCCGTAGAGACCAGGTTAGCTGTGTGACAGGTGGATCTGTGGGAAAGGTGCCTATCAATAATGGGGAAGAGGGGGGTGTGGAGTAGGGGTCTAATGATACAACAATACAATAGTGATACTCTGAACAATGACATGATGCAATACGATTTCTCTTAATTTCTAACAATATGATACAACTGGTCAGCACATTAATTGTTACTAATCTGGTCCTAGGCTCCACCCTCACCCAGTCCTCTCGTGAACCAGGTGAACTAACCAATCGTGTCCCTTGGAAAGGTGTGCGCGCTGTGTGGTATCGATGCTACGCATCAAAGCACTGGTGCTGTTTGACAAGCGTGCCGTTCTCCTGCAGACGACTCTGTCCTCACCGTGTGTGTTCAGCCGTGTAAATGAATATGCATGCGCACGCTCATAATCTCGTAAAGCAAGCGGCAGGCGTAAGATCTGCTTTGTGCTGGCTGATCTGCAGTGAGATATCAGCGGAGAAAAGCAGCCTGGTGCCTTCCCTTATCCACTATAGCTCAGATGCAAAGCCATTGTCCCGGAGCCCCATTCACAGAGCTCCAATCACAGAGCTCCACATAGCCCCAATCACAGAGGACCAATCACAGGATACAATTGCAAGGATTGACGTATCCCTTTCCCTAACTCCCTTGCCTGAGTGCCAAGTATTCAGCAGGCCGAAAACTCTCTCCCTTGACACTTGTGCTTAAGCGGCCCAAAGTTACTCTAATAATGCTGAATTCCAGCACCATGCAGGGGAGTCCCAAAGAGTGGAAAGAGTCCCATAGCAACCCACTGCAGTGGGCGTATCACCCTTCCACAGTTTCCAAAACTCAGTCAGTCAGCAGTGACCATCCCAGCACCCCTTCTGCTCACCCTGCTCACTCTCCAGGCACTGCGCAGTCACGCAGCTCGTGGTTAATAGCGCCTCCGCGCAGTCACGCAGCTCGTGGTTAATTACACCTCTGCGCAGTGGCACAGCCCGCGGCTAATCATGCAGACCGACAGCTCTCCCCCAGTTTAATAAACAACACCTCATTGGTAAACACAACTTAAGCCGAAGCAGGTTCCTCCTTCGTGCTCTGATTGGTTGGACTCGGGGGGGGTGGGTTTACAGGATGTGGGAATGGCCAGCCCGAGTCAGCGCTGAGTTTAAAAAATGTGACTGAAAGGGTCAAATAATGGATAAATATGTAAATAATTTAAGCCGTGAAAGTTGATAAAATTCCATAAGTTTGTGTGTGTGCTTTTCATGCAGGCGCAGCTGAAGGAGGGGTATGTGGGTGGAGCTAAAGTAGGGGGCATGCCTATATCTTTCTTGTGGGCGGAGCTGAAGGAGGGGGCGTGTCTGTTCCACTCATGTGGCTGGAGCTGAAGGAGGGGCGTGTCTGTACCTCTTTCATGCGGCTGGAGCTGAAGGACGGGGTGAGGATGCTGCGGACTCGTTTCCAGCGTTCATCCTTCAGCATCAGCAGGCAGTCGCTCATGGGCTTGGTAGAGCTGCCGAACGTCTGCAGGGGGAGGAGAGACAGGCCTGCTGATTACAGAGGAACAAATGCACACTCACACACTAATGCACACTTACACACATACACACACACACACACACACACACAAACTTACACACTCACACACTAATGCACGCTTACACACACACACACACGTAAACTTTCACACTCACACACTAATGCACACTTACACATACACACACACAAACTTACACACTCACACACTAATGCACGCTTACACACACACACACGTAAACTTTCACACTCACACACACTAATGCACACTTACACATTTACACTAATGCACAATTACACACACACTACACAATTACACAATCACATGCACTCTAATGCACAATTACACAATCACACGAACACACAGTTACACACTCATACACGCTAATGTACAATTACACACTCACACACACACACACACTAATGCACAATTACACACACACACACACACACACAAATGCAAAATTACACGCTCACACAACGCTTAACAGCAGCGTCTGTAGCCTGGCTCTCACTGAGCGCTGTTATGCTAACAGCAGCGTCTGTAGCCTGGCTCTCACTGAGCGCTGTTATGCTAACAGCAGCGTCTGTAGCCTGGCTCTCACTGAGCGCTGTTATGCCTGGCCCCGTATCGATTTTAGCCTGCATCATTAACCCATGGTCAGTTTATGGCTGTGCATAATGTCAGGGTTTCAGGATGACAAACGTAAGCAACCGCTGGCCTTACAGCACGCTACGTACACACTCGCCTTATCAGCAGCAACACACTGCGCTATCTTAGATAAGGGTTTCTCACAAAGGTGACTGGTGTTGTTGTCCGGTAGGGAATTCAAGGACTGTTTTCCTTGTCAAGGAAAGAAAATATACGGCAGTGTTCAAAATATTCCGTACTGGAATTTTGCAAAAGATTGCATGTAAAATTCTGTGAGTGTTTTTCCAAATACTTGAATTTCAGTGCAATTCCTGAACTGAAACGGAAATGGAGTCCTCTCTCTCTCCTCTCTCTCTCCCCCTCCTCACCCTCTCCCCCTCCTCACCCTCCGGTTGGGGAACAGACTGAACTCCTTCACCATGATCTGTCGCAGCATGTCGGGGTCGGCCACCACCACCACGGGCCGACGGCCCAGGTAGTACCTGAGGACAAACAGAGCCGAAATCAGCAAGGAGTGAGAAAATGTTCGTGAAACATCTGCAAGTACGTATCTACATGCATTCATTTCCTATGTAAAACATGTTTACACGCCTCTGTTTTTGTATGGATTGTACCTCTGCCACCACTACCCACACCTCCACATTTAATTTGAGCAGTTCTGTCTTGCTTTTCCTGTATTGATACCGAAGGCCATTGTTGTGAGAAATCCCATATTGTACGCTATTGGTTTGACAATGATTTATTATGCACACAGTGTGTTGACACAAGCTGTTGCTTATTGCTGGAAATAAAAAGTTGTCTTTAGTGAAACACAACAAAAACTGGAGTCACATGATGAGTGGGAATAACCGGTGATTACAGTCAGCATTATACATTATACAATAAGGATTATTTCCCCAGTCTATAAATCTGGTCCCCAGTCACCTCTGGGGTTTCCCAAAATGAAATGAATGAAGAATACGATCTCTCTCTCTCCCTTCCTTCCTCTCTCTGAGGTGCAGGAGGACTCTGTAGTCAGCAGCCTGCATAGGTCCGTTGCAGGACAGTAAACCCTGTGTTTCCCTCTGGGGATTCTCTAGCCCCTCCGGGTTCCTGTTTCCTGCTTCTGCAGCTTAAGGGAAATTCAACACTGTCTCTCTCCCCCTTTTAACAGGGAAATGAGGAGAAAACTGGTTTCCTTCCTGCACACTGCCGCTCCACACACCCCCTTCACACCCCCACCCCCACCCTGTACCCCCACCTCCACCCCGTACCCCTACCCCCAACCAGTACCCTCACCCCCAACGCATACTCCCACTCCCACCCCATACCCCCACCCATACCTCCACCCGTCCCCCCCCCGTACTCTCACCCACAAACCGCACCCCCCCACCCGCACCTCATAACCCCGTCTTCTCCTCTCACACCCCTGTGACCAAATCACCAAAACTGCAGAGAAAGCCGCAAAGCCAAGCAGGTGACATTTTTTGTTCTGCCTCTCTGAAGGTGGGGGCAGGAAGGCGTGTGATTATTCATCAGTGGCGGCGGTGCGGCTTCTCTGAGAAACTGAGGTAATATTGACATTTCTGCGTTCCATTCGCCTCTATGCACATAATCTTCAGCTGTCCTCTTAAGTTTTCTTGATCTGCCAAGTGAGGGCAGATTACTGATACTGTAACTCGCTTAAATTCTGTAACTTGTTTACTTGTCAAAAATATTCCACCTACACAATTTTACAAAAAAAAAAGCTTTCTTTGTTCAACCTGTTCAATCTGTATCATATAACCACATTAAAACACAGATAATCAAATAATTCCCTTGCAGTTGATATCAGAAATGCAGAATGCAACCAGGGCAGGACTAAGATTTTACATTTGCATTTTCAATTGCATTTGCATTTTCAATTGCATTTACATTTTCTCTTGCACTTGCACTAGCAGGCCTTACTCAGGGGCAGAAACACCGTGCTGTCCACTCACCCACACACTTTCCCATATGTGTTTATCAGGTCCGTGTAAGCGTCAAAAAAGCCCTGCAGGAGACAGAAACTGCTTAGAAACAGGAACATGACAAGAGAAAATTGATATTGTTAGCATTAGGTTTAGCAGTCAGGGTAGGGGTCAAGGGTCAGAGTGTGGGTCAAGGTCTGAGCTTCAGTGGATAATTTCACTATGGGCAAGATCGCTTTGGAGAAGAACGCTCTGGGCAGTCACATCAGTCATTTTGAGAAAAGTTGGAAACATTTGGAAGGCAAAGGAGGCCAGCGCAGTCAAAGTTTCAGGAATCGATTAGGTATCGATCTGCCATTATCGATCAACAGCTCGGGGGTATTGTGTTTAATTCATTACCGATGTGTAACACAGCGCTCTCTGAAATGGTGCCTATTCTCAGTCTGCAGAGCTGCGCAGTCATCATGTCACAGAACTGCACATCCTGGGCAGCTGGCACAGGCCTGTCTGATCAAGTATTATCGCTCTCCATTCTGTCATCAAAAGCATCAGCTGAGGCTACCCTCAGATTTTTATCCAAGTTTCTGACAACTTGTGGCTGAATTTGGCAGTTTTGCTCTAAGAGAAAACTAAAAGTTGCAAACCAGGAAGAACACACGACCAGTAAAACCCTAACCCAACAGGACAAAGATTAAACAGCTCCAAACAGGAAAAGCAAACCGAACAAAATAAAATGTAGTTAAATATATAGAGTCTAACTCTGATCATTTTCAGCTGAATTTACAAACGGACTATTTTAAGACACAGCTGGTTACCTCTGGGCTGCCAGTGACAAAACTCCATGCGATAACATGACAGCACACAAAGACAACTTCATCACATTCACCCCCCGCCCCCCCACCCCCACGAGTTTACACACCACCACATGCAAATTACCCAGAGTGCACCACTGTAGCCCCTAGCACTGACAGCTACAGCTCTGTTCAGCTGATACCACAGCAGGCTGAACAGTAATGAAATCCAAGCAGTGACGCACAGATCCCCAGTATCACACACTGTCCAGGTTTGTACAGTAAGAGGGGCCCCGTGTCTGAAAGTGTACAGTCATGAAAGGCTCTTTGTGGGGGTTGTGTGAAGAGTAGGCAACTGGACTAATGGAACATGCAATAAGCATGACAGGAACCTCTCTCTCTCTCACACACACACACACACACACACACACACACACACACAGGCCGTGAATACACACAGGTGTTACTGTAGAAGGGGAGTGCTGCAGAAAACAGGGGTGGGGCATTCTCCACCCCAGAGATGTGCAAAAATTTTGTCTGGCGAAGGTTTTTTCATAAAATCGCTCCACACAACACCGTGAAAACTGAAGCCCGTTTGTTAGGAGTTTGTCATAGGAAACGAGAACACCACGCAGCTCTTTGCGTCCCGTGCCTGTCACCAGCCTTCCTCAGAGGTGATTAAATGATGCTCTTTGTTAAAAAACAGATGTTTTATCGGTTGTCTAGCCCAGCTGTCTGATAAGCAGACGGTACAGACAACCTGTTGGCTTGGGAGGAGCAGGAAAGCCTCAATTAGCCCACACGCCATCAATATCTACAGCCCATAAATACCCCAGCAACCTATAAATACCCCCAGCAACCCTTCGCACCCACTGCAGGAGAGCCCCTTCCGATCGGGGGCCAGTGTGGGACTGCCAGGGGCTGCCGCTAAGACTGCTGGGAACTCGCCCCCAGGAAATCTCTGATTCTGGGTCATCGGCTGAGAGAAGCAGCCAGGTACTGCTGCTAATGCGCTGTTTATCCTAGCGCATGGCAGAAACGGACTCTAACAGATCAGCTTAATGGAGGGGATGGGAGGAGGGGAGAGGAGAGGACAGAAGATTAGTGCAGAACAGAACAGAGCAGGGTAGAGGACAGCAGAACAGAGGAGAGGAGAGTAGAAATGTATTAGCGGGAAGGAGGGGAGAATCGAATGATGTGGATTAGAGGGAAGAGGGGATCAGGATGTAACCAAACATATGTTCAGACATGGAATTAAAATGCATGTGTGCTATTACTAATGCAATGAGTGTAACTTAAGAGTGACCATAGAGAGGACATACAGAGAGTGTATTGCTTACTCATTTAGAGTGACCATAGAGAGTGTATGATATATTAATATAGAGAATTACTATAGAGTCTGTAGTGTGTATGACATACTAATACAGAGTGACTATAGAGTGCATGATATATTCGTATAGAGTAACTATAGATTGTGTATGATATACTAAAAAAGAGAATAACTATAGAGAGCATATGATACACAGTGTATGATATACATTTGGTTTTTCAAAAGTATCAGCCCACACATGCGAAAGCGCGCGCACGCGCGCACACACACACACACACACACACACACACACACACCCCACCAACACGCGCACACACACACGCACACACACACACACACACACACACACACACACACACACACACACACACACACACACACACACACACACGCAGCAAGCAGCACAGGCACACACACACAGGAAAGGACACACACAAGCACACACACAACACACACACACACACACAGACTGCAGAGAGACAGGTTTGTAAAAGGCGGATTACTAGTTAACTGGCGATGAAATATGACTGATTCAGTGGAGTGAGGGATTCGTAATGGGGAGTGAGGGATTCGTTAGCTGGGAGTGAGGATTCGTAATGGGGAGTGAGGGATTCCGTTAGCTGGGGAGTGAGGGATTCCGTTAGCTGGGGAGTGAGGGATTCAGTTAGATGGGTGGTGAGAGATTCGGTTAACTGGGGAGTGAGTGATTCAGTTAACTGGGGAGTGAGTGATTCCGTTAGCTGGGGGGTGAGGGATTCAGTTAACTGGGGAGTGAGGGATTCAGTTAGCTGGGAGGTGAGGGATTCAGTTAGCTGGGGAGTGAGGGATTCAGTTAACTGGGGGGAGAGAGATTTGCATTGTTCCTGCACAGAATGCTCCACTTCCTGTGACAGCGAGCTGCAAATACTGCAAACACTGCTGCCTGGTCTCACAATACAACAGTTCACATCATTCACAAAGGGAGACAGAGAGGGAGAGAGAAAGAGAGACACTATATATCTGGTAATTGTGTACTATCCCTCCTCGCTTTCCCTTCCTTCATTACACATTCATCATAAAAATAAAGTAATTTCCAATATGCATAATCTATTTGGGGATATTATAAGTCATTACTTGTGAATCTTCCTTAATGAACAAATTAATGAACTGCAGCCTGACTGGCATGAGCATTACTCCTCCAGCCTAGAGGGGGTGGGGGGGGAGGCCCCCCCCCCCAGCACTGTGCCTCCAACCCCCTCCCCCTCTCACCCCCAGTTAAACCTCCACACCCAGTCTCTCCCTGAGCATTCACCTGTGATTATCGCTGTCACATCTATAATACTCCTGCAGTTCTGAAGACTGGCTCTGTGACATCACATCACTAACAGCACATAGTGACCTCTCTGACCTGGTGATGAGGCGGCATTGTGGGAAATGTAGTACTCGCTGTGGCAGCCCTCCCATGTAGTCCAGTCAGTGACCTGTGCAGTCCAATGCCTACTCACATACCCTGGTGGATCAATTATGTGCCATTTTTCTGATAATGGACTACAGAGATAGCCCCTCCTGTTTGAGCCTTGTTGAATTCTTCAGCGAAAGGGGGAGGGATTAGAGGACTGGGCCAGAGCTTTAGAGACTCACCTTTCGAAACAGGAACAAGTTTCCATAGAAGGGCATCGGTTTGGGGTGCCTGATACCACACCTCGCTAACACAGAGTAGGGGAAGATCGAGTACCTAGAGAAAGAGAGAGTGTGAGACAGAGGAGAGAAAGCAGAGGGGTGACAGAGAAGAGGGAGAGAGACAGAGAAACCGTGGGCGAGAGAGGGGAAGAGAGAGATTATTCAGTCTTAATCTCACAGTTATGCTGTCTAAGCACTGAGCCACACACGAACACACAGATATTGTGACACCTGCAGGATTTATTTGTTCGGGGAATGTAAAATTTTCCACCGAATGAAAAAGAGAAGAAAAGGTATGAATTATTCATTACCACCGTTTCTGCTGACATGC
Source organism: Anguilla rostrata (assembly GCF_018555375.3). Classification (NCBI taxonomy): domain Eukaryota; kingdom Metazoa; phylum Chordata; class Actinopteri; order Anguilliformes; family Anguillidae; genus Anguilla; species Anguilla rostrata. Next base: position 45,575,881 of record NC_057939.1, on the reverse strand, counting down.
AGGTCCTTTAATACTATTTCAGCACAGGGGCTTTACAGCTCTCTGTGGGAAAACACACTTTTGTTCGGCTGCGTCTTCTGTCGCTTGTTCTAACCGTCTCGTGGAATTTACGGAGGGAAATACGGGCGGAGACGGAGGCAGACAGTATGTCTCCAGCCCCCAGCCAGTGGACTGCGGGCCCCAGTGTGTGTCTGTTTGTCTGGATGAGTAGAACAGCGGTTGCAGGACTAGGCTCGTATCCAGGAGGGCGCTAGCCTGGTTCCCAGGTGGACAAATGTTCCCTTTAGCAAGGTGAATCTCGCAGTTTAAATCATTTATGAAAAGGTCATTGGATCAAAACAAGGCGACGCTGTAATAGAACACTGCAATAAGGTTGGGTCCTATCAGAAACTTGTCAACACTCGCCTGCAATGACGGAATGGCGTTTCACCATAGCTACGGTGTTGGCTGTAAACACACATGACCCAAAATGAGAGCGCCTGGCTAACCTACGCTCTCTGCCGACGCGCAGACGGGGCAGGTACACCTGCTCTGCGTCAACGGTGTCCAGATCGCCTTCAGAGTCGCATCGCCAATTTACGTAACCGCCAGGTGGACTTCGCCCTCTGTCCCAATAAAAAAAAACTCCAACTGCAGGTCTAGTCCTGGCACACGCATAATTACGAACGGTAAGTGCCACTACCGACGCAAACAGGCCCCGAAACAATAAATCAGCGTGAATTATAGCTCCATTATGGCAATATTTGTTTCTGTCTAAATATACGGGAACAGCTGCCGGTATAATAACCAGACTGATGACTCTGTTTTCAGAACAGGACATACAGTAAATTAAATTTCCCTTTGAGCGCGCACATAAGAGTGTAGCCGTCACCGCTAGCCAACCCACCCTCTGATACGTGCGAACTGGCCGTCGTCGTGACCTCATCGTGCTTCAGCTGTTTTCATCGCCAGTCTGTGATTTCTGCACTGGCCCTTTCTTACAGCTTCTTCTTCACATCTGCTCCACATAAGAGCAGCAAAAAATCTATCTTCCTTCAAACGTCTGTTCAGAAACCTACTTTCATACACTTGATCTTAACAGCACGCAACCCTTTCCCTGACTGTCGTTTTATAGTTGCTTCTAGGTTTTCTAGTTATTCGATTTTTACTGTCTTAATCTTCATTTTTACAAATTGTTTTTTAAGCATTTCTGCATTTTTGCCATCCTTAAAAAAACTCACATTGTTTCACGGTGTTTGAAAGTGACTGTAAAGGGATTCGTGCATCTGCAGGAGAACCGCTGAGCACATGAAGCTGAGCGTAACTCCTGCGTAAATAACCTTCTACTGATGTTCTACTGATGTTCTGGCTGCTTCAGCATAGTAACTTTTAACCCACACCACTTTCATTTCAATAAAGTGTGCACGATGCTAGTCAGCGGGTCATCCAGGAGACACTGAGCTGAGCTCGTCACTGCATTTAGCAGGATGAGACTGAGTTTACCAGCAGACTGACTGTGAGTTTACCAGCATTCACTTAATAATTTAAACTTTTATCCCAGAGCAACTTTCAGAATGTACTTTCTGTTTCTCAGTTCAAATCAAGTTTTGATCTCTTGTGGCCCAGCCCTCTACCGGCAGATTAGAAGTTGTTCTCGTGAATGTGTAACCAATTTAATACATTCGTCGGAATATTAATGTCAGTTAGTCAGAGCTGTAGCTAACCTTTAACAAACCTGTATGGCTTTTGACATTAGCATGGCTAACACTCCACATCCACAGGCTATTGCCAGCTCCATGTGTTGCCATAGGTGGCCAGCTAGTTGGTAGCATTACCTACAACGGTGGCGCTGTGATCAGAAACAACAAGACTGAATTAAACAGCTGTCACAGCACAGCTCTCAATGTCTTAATTCATTTCTCCATGTTCCTTGAAACATACTGACACCAGTCAGATTCATAACCTTTCATTAATATGACCCTGACCAGGCTTCTCGTAGTCTTACATTACTGAGCCTGACCAGCAGCTCAAAATAATGTTAGTGTTACTGATAGTTCTAATACTCTGGAATATGAGTTGGGTTTTTTATGCCTAAACTAAGCTCTGATGTACTTTTGTGAACGGTGTTGGCAGGAAGGTGAGAGCTGGGTGTTCTGTATGGGTGTTTAATCTTCTGGGCATGCACTTGTGTACTGTATCTGTCCTTGCAGGGTGACCAACTCTAAATGGAGCTTGGACAGTGGCCTGAGCAGACTGACAGGTGAAACTCTCCGTTCGCTCACTTGGCCAATGACTGCATCCCTGGGCGGGGCCAAGACAGGGGTATGTGCAGTACTTTACTTACAGTCAGCCTTGTCACTGACAGAGTTATTTATGGGTATCCTCCAGTTCAATCCAATAACCACGCAACGGCAAAGGTGCAGCTGTACAACACATTTCTAGACAAAGAGGCAAGACTGTGTTTGGCAGGCCAAACGCGTGTGGAAAGAGTGCATCTGCTTACAGTGGGGGATGGGTAACAGGAAAGGGAAAGGTGCTCAGTTTCTGCACACGTGGATGTGTGTGGGCAAACGAAAGCTCTTTAAAGGCGGCGGCGGCAGCATGCGAGGGGTGGCGGGGGACGGATCTGCGAGTAGCGGGCCGCTGCACAGTCTCCTCTCGCGCTCGTCGGAGTTTCCACGTATGAATAATGCAGCGAGGTAGCCGAGGGGGTGACCTGCGAGCGTCCGGGCACGAAGGTTTCGCTCAACCGAGCGCACGCAAACCACAGCTACCGCGAATCCAATCTGCTTTTTTAAAGGCAAGGTCGTAAAAATAACAATAACTATAAAACCACACGTCTGTCGCTTTCGCGCTAAGGAGCAGTAAAAGCAAGCGCAAGCACTTTCGTGCAGAGAAAGTCCAAACGGAGAGCGGAAAACGGATCCCAAATGCTATCGCGAAGCAGGTGTTCGCTGGTAATAACCACACAGGAAGTACGAGCAGAGCTGAGACAAAAGCATTGCGTCAAAACAACCACGCAAAAAACACCTTGGTTTCTACACAGGTTTTTTTACAGCGACGAACGGCACCTTCCATATGACATATTACATTAAATTACAATCATTACAATCTGATGCACAGCAGCGTACAAAAAATATGAGTGTCGGTCTCAGAAATACAAAAACTGCTAAATTAATAGAATGTAATAGGTCCAGAAAGGCACAGCGATTGACAGGTCTTTCCCTTACAGGGCTGTTGCCTGGGTTACCAGGATGCTGGGAGGTGCTCTTAGGCAGGTGTACCAGTTCAGATTAAGAACTTTAGACCCAAACATAAAGTAAACAGTGATCAGGTCAGACTTCCTGTGCACCATCTGTCTCTCACACACAAACAAACATGCACGCTTGCACACACGCGCACACACACACACACCTTAGGGGTTTACCAGACCTTCTATGTAATGTAAAAACAAGAAAGGGCAGGCCTCATACAAATCAATACACCAATACCACACACACACACACACACACACACACACACAGAGGTTGATTTGTGTGTGTGTGCAGATGTGAGCGAGTGTGTTTGCAGGTGTGACCCTTTGTTTGCGTGTGTGTGCATGCGTGTGTGTTTTCCTTCCTCTTCATTCTCACATACGCTCTGTGTGTGTGTCGGGTTCTGAGTACACGGTCCCTCTGGATCTTTCTGTTCTATTAATATGTGAGTGGAGGCTGTGCTCACCCAGAACACAGCTGGAGCTCTTTATATTACTTACACTCGGTAAACAGTAATCAGCACTTGCTCTGCCTCCCCTCCCATAACAGCCATTGCTTGTTCAAACACACCGGATCCCTCGCTCTCTACCGTGCGTGAGCTAAGCCTCGCTCCGCTAAAGACTGTTACATTTTTACACTTCGTCATTTAGCAAGTGCTCCTATTTTTAGCGTTTGCTATATATACATGTCTGTTCTTGCACTTTAAAGGTTGGATCTTATTAATGTTGCCAGCTCTGCTGTCATTTATCATGGACCCCGCGGCTTGGCACCACGGTTAATTCCTGGTTTTTGTTTTCACCTTGAAATCAGTAGCCGGGTCTTTCATTTCATTCATGAACGTCTTTCATTTTTTCCAATGGTGAGTTATGTGGAAAATGCACTTAAGCACAGGTCAGGATTGGGCCCTCTGCGTACTGTACCACTTCAATTGATCGAGAGATAAGGAAAACCAACAGATCCTGTGGCTCTCCGGGACCTGGGTTGGGGACCTCAGCACACCCTGCGGCTCTCTAGGGCCAATGTTAGGGAGCCCTGTTATACAGGCTTGTATCAGCACACACAGACGGGTAGAAGGGAGACAAGAATGACACAGATGACAGACACACAATTCAATTGGCTTTACCACTGAGGCTCAAGTGGGCCTTTGAATTTACCCATCCTCTCAACATGACATGATCAAACTTCACAGCTGGCAGAACGGAACAGGATGTGCAGTTCCCATCCCCTCCCCCCCTCAGGGCTCACTGAAGGTCTGGGGAAGAGGCTTAATGGATTTACCCGTACTGGACTTTCATGGGAGCTCAGCGGCCAGTAGGTGGCACTCTACCGTCCTAACACTCTATCATGAGCACAGGAGGTTACGCACTCCAAGGGAGTCTCAGAGTTCAACGCCAGTCGCGTGTGCAGGGAGCTGCAGATTGCATTTAAAAGATAAATGGAGTTCAGTACAGTTCAGGGAACAAAAATATTCTCCTTCACGACGGTCATTCACTGAACCTGCCTACTGTGAATTCTGACAGAAGAAAGAACAGGATGTGCTATATCGCAGAATTCATGGACCATCTGTCAGACACAGTGTCACGAAGACCTGAGAACTATCCTGTCTCTAATCCATTATCGTCAGTTAGGAACTACTGTGATGCCACAGCACTTCTCAGTTACAAGCACTGCCGAAAGAGAGCTATTGTGATGTCATCACATTACTACTTTATATCATCACTAGTTTACACAAACAAGTGTACTTTTAAAATCTGAAAACGTTTTCTGTTTTCATTCAGGAAAAAAAAAGCTTGTGCACCCCCACATTAGCTGGGTTTCATCCTCAGTCATAAATCTTCATTTGAGAGGCACTTACGTAACAGGCCATCTTTTCAGTTGACTGACGCGCATGGAGGCCAAGTCTTTGCCAGCGGATTGGAATTTATTTGCCTGGAACAACGGAGTGAGTGTGAAAAGTGGCATAACAGACGATGCTGTGTGATGCCTGGGAAAAAAATGCAGGGAATGGCACAAGAAGTTCCGGCTGAAAGGGAGAGAGAATCCAGAACATTCCGTCAGGAGCGCCAAGTTCTCTCCAGAACTCTGGCTCACCTCTGCAACGTGGAGAACTTTCTCCACGGATGCTTGGATCATGAAAAAGTACAGCATCTGCCAGAATCTAGATGTGCACAACTATCCCACTATACTATCCCAAAAATTTTTATTTTTTGCACGATTATAACACATTTTTTGGCTGGACCACAACAGCGGGGCCAGCCCTATAAACGCGAATGTCTGTGACCGAGTGACTGAGTGATGAAGTTACACCATTGGTCGGCCGGGTTATGAAGTTACGCCGTTGGTTGGCCGGTCCAGCCATGTACTAGGTTTTGACCTGGTCTTGTTAACAATAACAGAAGCTTGTATATCATAAAATCACAAAGTCATTAAACCAGTACTTCTATAACTGTGTACTGTGAGACTAAAATCAGGTGTGCCAAATTAGGGGTCGAAATGAGAACTTCAGCAGAGCTCCAGGAACAGGGTTGGGTAGCTCTGCTCTAGTGGGCCATGAGTTAAATATGGAGGAGATGATTTTTTTGGCTATCCACACATTTCACATTAAACAGTGTACTAGTCACCTCTACTTGCTTTGTCATGTTAACATAGGTTGATTCCATATTTGAACATGTGGGCACATTTTCTTGTAAGCTGGTCATTAGGTGAGTCATGGGCTCTGTAAGCATGGGAATCCCAAAGTTAAATGAAGGCTGGCTGTCGCAGCTACAAATAAGATCCCAGGCCCCATTCTTTCCCCCAGTGCAGAATGTTCTGTCTTGCCCTCATGCAGAAAAAAGGGAAACTGATGCACAACACTTCCTGTTTCCCATGACAACATGCTATCTCTGCGCGAAGGTCTCCTGGTCCAGAGGTTAATGATCTCCGGTTAATGCAGGTCTAAAATTAAACTAGCGCAGCCCGTATCCGTTTGAGCGCTTAAGCGGCTAACTGCTCGACAGCGCGCGTGGGGCTGTTTCTTTGACTGCGGGTCCATTGTCCTCCCGTTCGCGCTAAAGTGCGACGGTAGCAGGCCGCTTGCTGTAATGACCCTCGCCGTGCTCCGCGATAATTAGCCTACGCGTTCCGGTCCCCCTGTTAGAGCGGAGCGGCCCGGCCGCGACTCACCAGTAGAGGAGGCCCAGGAAGAGCAGAGCCAGGCACAAGGACACCGAAACCCCGCTGACCTCAGTTGGAAAGAGCTTCAGAAGGTCCACAGCCAACTCCATGATGTCAACTAGGGGAACCAATCAGAGAGAAGAGCTGGTCACACACTGAGAAATACCTTCAGCACCAGCAGCGCTCTCAGAGAGACGGGTGTGTCAGCAGGTACCCAGACACAGTGGTGAAGGTTCCCTCAGTGATCTGCAGAACAGATCACATTTTCACTTAAAGCTACAGAGTTCAGCTACAGTGCTGAAGCAGCAAGCTTGAATTTGAACATGTTTTTTTTTTTCTTTAAAAAGCATAAAAAATAAAATTATGACCCACTCACTCACTCATTCATTCTCTCTCACACACACACACACACTCACTGTCTCATAAACACACACACATAAAAACTGACGTGCACATATGCTTACTTCATCTCTTTTTCTCTCTCGCTCACACACGCGCACACACACACACACACACACACACGCACAGTCACACTTCCTCTCGAGCAGGCAGCTGACATAGACCAGACACTGCTGGTAAAACATTCCTCCGTGTGACCCATTTCACAGTTTCAGCACACGCACATTCATACGCACACACACACACCCACGCACACACACACATTCACACGCCCGCACGCACGCGCACGCACACACACAGCCTACTGCTCCGCTCCCTCACCTTTCTCTGCTCTGGACCACGGCTTTGATCGCCTGTGACTGACAGCACAGCAGAACACCTGTCTGCCCGGTCACAGCCGAACGCTCGGGTCACGGCTCACGCATCGCGGGGCGTCACGTGTCAGGCAGAGCCAGGTGGGCACCGAGGACGGACATGAGCCACTGCGTGGCAGAGCTTCCAGGGACCAATCAGAGGCCTGGCTGAGTCCACAGCATTTAGAACACAACCAAGCAGAGAGGCTGATGATTTTGTTCTGGTCGGAATTTTTGGCCCTAAACAGAGGGATATCTATTCGCAGCGGGGAACAGGGTTGCAATTAGCGATTAATAACCGTCAAGAGAGAGACGCACCTGCCGTTTGTGAAGCATGCATTTACTGCCACTATCGCAATAACGGCTGGATGAAGCTAACGCTAACTGCATAGTCAAATAGAAAAAGGAAAAAAAACCCCATATCTGTTTTATCTCTGTGTGGAATACCGTCCCGCCAAGATGACCTGAAGCGCAAAAGCATCAAAGTTTTGTTTTGGTTCACAAGGCTGGGCGCCATAAAGGCTTTCGCTTGCAGTGTGGGAGAAAGAGCCGTCGGCTAGTCTGTTTATACATGAGACAGACATGTCTCTCTCTCTTTCCCTCCCCCTCTCTCTCTCTCGCTCTCTTCCCCTCTCCCTCGTTCTCCATTTTCCTCTCTGTGTTTTCCCACTGATCACTCTTTTTTGACCTCTCGAGCGTCCAGGTGCAGTCATGCGTTTGTCAGAACATAACGGACAGCATGCGCTGTTGTTTTGAAACCTGCCTTCTTAAAAGCACATTCCTGAGGTTCAAAGGTTCATCGTGTTATTTCATCCAGCAGCCTTCAATCCCCCAAACCAGATAATGAAAAGGTCACGTGAGTTTTTTAAATATTTATTTAGAGCTACTGGACTTTTATACGTTCTTTTGCCTCTGTGATCATGTGCATGTGTGATTATCCTCTGTCCTGTTGGTAATAACAAAATAACATATTAATTATTTTTATTTTTCCTTTAGAGGGGATACTGCTACAGAAGGAGGTGGGCCTAAGCAATGAGCTGCTCCCCCAGAAGTAAAGTCAGTACCTAGTTTTACCACTAGGTGGTGAAAAGAGCAGCAGAACAAAACAACCCTTGAGCAATCCCAATATAATTTTGGCTCAATTGCGGTATCCCATCTGCAAATCTATCTGAGGCCTTCCCAAAAACACAGGAGAGACAATTTATACTCTAATTTTCAATTAGTCCACATTACATTATTACATGATTTATGTGGTTAGCAGACGTTCTCCTTCCCAGCCATTGCAATAGCTCACATCTGTACACAGGTGGACGTTTAACGAAGCCAGTCAGGTAAAGCACCTTCGCTTGGGGATTTGATCCCCACCTCCCCAGGTGGGGATCAAATCTGTAACCTTTTGGTCACAAGCCCGACTCCTCAACCATCAAGGCACACGATGGGAATTCTCAACAATGCCAGCTCGCCTGCTCCTCGTTTACGAGAACATTCCGGACACTATTTGTGTGCCCAGAGCGTCATTTGAATGGGCACTCCTCCTTTACATTCTCCGCAGCCAGAGTAGAGCCCATGGAGAAGTGCCGTATGGAAATCTCACGGCGTGTGCACATGGTTGTTCTGGATGTACTAAGCGACTTGCAGCGCCATAACAACGTAAGTACATTTGTTCTGTTTTCCCACTGCCTCATTTTCCCAGATGGCACTGCTTGTTTTTTTTAAGATTGCTGTGGTCGAACAGGAAGTTTCAGGGGGGGGGAAAAACACTTGATTTCAGCTTGAATAATCTTATATTTGCTAAATAATATTGTGCATATTGTAGCATCTGTACTACAACAGGTTTGAGGGACAGCACATTTCAAAACTGAATGTGTGTTAAGTTTTATCTTACAAAATCCGGAAAAACCAAAGACTGGCCAAAGCAGTTTGTTTTATCATCTTAAATTCAGTTGGGTGAGTGAAAATAGAAAGGGGGAAGAAAGACTTGAGAAAAGGATGACAGCTTCCATACAGTGCCCTTTCTGACCGTGCGGCTTTGATGAGAACAGTAAATCCGTCCGACTACCCACAGGCTGCCTAATTAACACAGGGAAGGCCTCCTGGAGGTGACCTGCGGAGTGGACTCTCCTCTCATAAATCCCTATGATGTCAGTAATCTCTTTCTCTGGGTGACTGCGAGACACCCTTCAGCATAATGCGCTGTTCCTACGGAGTGACACAATGGCTGGGGAGCCGAGGCTGCAGCTCCACCGCTGTGGGTCTGATTCCCCGGTGGGGCATTGTTGCTGTACCCTGAGATGCAGAAAATATCCTGCCGTACAAACCTCATTGTATGTAGAGAATGTAAGCTGCGCAAGTAGGGCAGCGTAGTATAATGGATAAGGAACTGGTCTTGTAACCTGTAGGTCAGAGGTTTGATTCCTGAGTAGGACACTTCAAACCTCACTCTGTCTTATCTGGGCAGCAATGTAGTATAATGGTCTTGTAACGTAAAGTTTGCAGGAACGACACTGCCGTTGTACCTTTGAGCAAGGTACTTAACCCGCGTTGCTTCAGTACATATCCAGCTGTATAAATGGATGCAATAGAAATTCTTGGGTAAGTAATAGGCCTAGTTGTGTAAGTCGCTCTCTGGGTGAAAGCATCCACTAAATGCCCAAAAATGTAAGCGGCTATGTTAGGACAATGTGAAAACATGGCAACTTTAGACCAACCTGAAACCATGTTTGAATTTCAGGAACACAGAAATGACTGGTGGGAATTCCCTGTGTTTATACGAACATGAGCCACCTATTCTCATTTACAAAGGCGACACTAGTAAAACCAGCTTGGACGCAGGGCATAGGGTGTCTGCCTTACAGGAACATGATATTATTCCATGATAGGAACTCCTTTGGTAAATATAACCTTGGAGTAGGACCTGACTGGTGTTCAGGAAAACCTGAACACCAAGATAGTGTTTAACCTTATCATGATTAACGTTATGATATGAATTAGCAGTAGGCATTGTGGAAGGTATCTGTACACTTAATATCTAATTTCATTCACTTGTTTAGTGGTGGAGACTAAATATTTGCACTTTGCTTAGTCTTTCCTGCTGTACATAACCGTATGGATTCAAAGTAATCACATTTTCAATAGAACCTAGGCCAATGACTTGAGCTTAACTGAGAATGGTTCCTGATCTATCCTAACTCAGGGCAGACACTTGGGGGAAAATTCTTAGATGAACAATTAAATAGCATAAGCACATGTAGTAGATTGCATATAGATAAACTAATTAAAACAATATTAACACTTCAATCAAAGCAAATACACTTTACCTTACCTAAGACAAATAAATTCTGGAGCTATTATGAAGATAGTGTAGCTTGCTTTTCTAATGGGCAGCAGTCATTGTAGTTTTGGGATAAATACTGCAATAACCTTTAAGTGCTGCATTCCGCCGCTGATTTGAAAGGGCTGACAACAACTATTGTTGGCTACCAGTGCCACGAGATCCAGAGACCATTCAAAAGTAAAGAATACCCCTCTGACCGGTTCGATACAATTATCTGGCCCGACAGGCAAGCGCAGGGCTAAACCAGGGGCTAAACACATCCTCTGTATTGATATACAGCTGCGTTACTGAGATACACGAAATTATGCGCGACTTCTTTACTTGGACGAGTTGCTCGGTATCTCATTTGATTTGGCTTCGTTCTTTTTTATTTGGCAGGCATTGGCGAACCGATCCAGTTGGATTTGGCAAGCTAGCATATTTAACTGTAGCCTAAAGCTAGGTGTCCAGACACGGAGCACGTCTTGCACGTTTCATTTAGCCAGACGGACGGAGAAAGCCAATAAGTAACTGTGCAATCTTCGTTAACTAAGCAACTAAAATTTGGATGGGTTTTTAAACTAGCTAGCTAGATCTCCAGTGTTGCACGTGATAGTGCTTGGCTGGAAGTTTCAGTGTGCTTAACAGCGGAAATGATCAACGCAGTAACTGTCAATCACTTTATATTAACCCGCTGGTTATATTGGTAAGGTGGGCAAATCATAGTTAATTAAATTAGTACGTTTCAGTGTTACTCACCTTGGTTGTTGACTGCTAACAGAGGACTCCTTGTTGACACCCAATCGTTTTTGGTCAATGTAGTTCTGGTGGAAATATCGAACTACAATTCTGCGTATTGTACGTTGTGAGATTTTGGTTATTGTAGTTCTAGTCGTGGCCATAGTACATAGACCGTATAAAATAGCCATAGTACCGCTGTGCGGAGTCCCCTTTGTGAAGTTTGTGAAAGCAACTTGTATTTGAGTTGATTTTGGTCGTTCATTTATTATAATTTGTGTATTTATTAAAGCTGACATTCATCTAAAGAAAAACTGTTCTACTACTTTTTCAAGTTGCAGAAAAGGTCTGTTTTTTTTAACTCAAATAAAACTCATTGCATACCAATGTCTTCTGATTGGATTACTAATTACTCGCGCAAGGTTGTTATTATTTAAAGGTTTAAGTCTGGATTTATTTTTAATGCACGTACATTTTTTTATTGTGCCTAATGCTGTGCTGGGGTGGAGATGGTATGGATGAGGACGAAACATAATACTTTATTGAAATGTATTTGTTTTAGGTTAATTTGAGATCAGATTGATTCATTGCTTGAATCTTACATTTGCCTGTTTATTTATTTATTTTTATTTACGTGCAGTCATAGGCTAACTGCTCGGAATAGAAGTGTCTGTTTATTTATTTATAAATCTGGTGCTGGGGTTGCTGTGTACAGGGCTCGAGATTGCGACCATTTTGGTCGCATATGCTCCCGAAATTTAATCTGTGCGACCTCGAAATATAATTGGGAGCATTTGTGCGAGTGCAAATAATTGTTCTGGTGCCTGGTTCTGGACCTTTTTTTCTTCTTCTTTTTCCAGTCGAACGTCTCTTTCTTTGTACATTCGCTAGTCAGTACACTCAGTATGTGCCTTGTGAGGTGACAGTGACCCTTCTAACCAATCGTGAGCTTGACATTCTTACCATTAATGCTGATTTTAAATTGGTTAATATTAGCCTTCAATCACTCCCTTTCGCTGCACTCCACTGTCACGCGGCACAGAGAGCTAAGCGTTAACTAATGTTACCTGAAGACCAAAGTTTATGTTCAATTTATTAGCGTTATCGAAAGCTGAAAAGTTGAAGCGAACGATTACGGCGTTTTTTTAGAAACGTTAACTTAGTGTTTTGTGTAGTGACCCGGTTGAAACTGCTAATTTCTCCGACGCAGTTTACTGGGGGTTGATTTAATATAGCGGTATTAATGTGACGAGAAGCGCTTTGTCGTTTGAATGCATAACGAGTCGACACATTTTAAGCGTGACAGTTTAACTGTTACTTATAAACCGTACTGTTATATTGTCGTTTTTTATCAATAAAAAATCTATTGCATATATTGTTGGTGCTCCTTACATTTTGGTGGGTGCTCCTAACTTTTTGAAGTTGGGAGCACCAGTGCTACCTAGTAAAAAAGTTAATTTCGAGCCCTGGTGTATGTGTTTTATAGTTACTAATCATATTTCTGAGCAATTGCACTCACCCACGCTATTTGGTTTGTTTCCCGAAACACATGATCACTTATCTTGGGCTAAAAAAAAAAACTGACATTACCCACAATTTATTATCTTTTGTTTAACTAGCACAGATTTAATTAAACACAGACTTGCTACTGGTAAATAGCAGATTACTTGCATCTGCGCGAGCCAGTTTGTAATCCGATTCTGCTCCAGTTCCCTCTGTGAAAATCCTATGCCGTCATTGAAGAGTTTAATGCAGGCCAGATGTATCACACATCGAATCATTCAACCAAGTATATATATTTTGTGCTGCGTTGAATGCTGTACGTCGAAAGAACAATTTTAGAGACAGAATTCAAACTTGAAATCTGAAAACTGGTTTTAATTCAAACGCAAGATTTTATGTGCAGAACAATCAACAAATTGAGTTTGGTGGGATTGTGTATAAATGCATTTGACTTAAAAAGTTCAAAATTACCTACAGTTACATTTTATATGCCAACTTTTATAAGATTTGATTTCATATGGTAGGTATTTTCTATTAATAATGGACATTTAGTTTAATTTAAGATTGACGGCATTGACTTTATATGAGGTTAAAATGCATTCACAAAACTTAAGTTATACATTTATTTCTTCCAACAGATAATTTGGCATTAGATTTTTTAAAAATGATAATAAAAAAATCAAACTTCACTCTATTTTCATGCAACTAATGTTTCTGTTTATTTTCCTTGTGTTTCCTCAAATAAGTTTTATTTTTCATGATTCTTATACCGTTGACCATGAAACATTTAACAAAAATATGCCTGTTTCTTTATTTTGATTAACTAGCCAAATCAATTACATATGTAATGTATTTTTACCCCAGTGGTGTTGTATCGATTTCCACGTATTCTGAAAAGATAGACGTGAACCAGGCTGGTTATTTGACAAGACTATGTAGCAACAGTACCTGTCAAACAAACCGACATCTATGAGGGTTTACGCCCCCCTGAGCTGATCAATCGATTCCATAGTCATTTGATTATTTCCAAACTCACTACGCTTTCTCCATTGCAACTTTTGCAGGGACTCTACAGACATGTTGGCTGTTAGCTGAAGTAAGACTGGAATTTGGCTCAACTTTTGAGCCAAAAACATTGAAGATTGGTGTGGATATTTTGCGGAAATACTCCTAAAATATTCCTCCCGCAGGCCGGGCGCCGAAAAGGAGTCCTGGATGACATTTTCCAATCTTTTCTGACTGATGAACTGGGCTGGTAATGTGCGAGGCAGCGACCGTGTCAGTGGCTCAAGATGGCAGATTTTTACTGAGTTCTGAGCTGAAATCTCGCTGCCTTTTTTGCCATGACTGAAAGGAGTTCTTGCACCGATGGCCCCCGTATACGAAGGTACAAAGTAACCATGAAAACATGTTATTTTCCTCGGTCAGTTCTCTCATGCATGCTAATGTATGGTATGGGTAGATATTACCTCGCGAGCTACCGGACCCTACGGCTTTACACGTCCACCTTTGTACATTTAATAGCAAACAATATTTTTTGTCGTGATTTGTTTTTTATTTTGCATTTGTGGCTCGTGGGCTAAATGTTTTTATGCATACAGAGACCGTTTTGTTTTAATCCCTTTACGTGTCTGCAAAGTAGGACTAGAGATAGATTATGTGGCCAGCGCTCGCTCTTTCTAGCCAGCTGGTAATTGGTTAGTGGTTGCTAGCTAACCAACCCCCCTCTCTTTTTTGTAAAACTAATTTGTGTGAAATCGTCTGTTCATATGCAAATAGGATTGCGTAAAATCAGGCTGTTGGACCATCTTTAGTATCATGGTTGCAGTTAGGTCGTTTTAGTTGGGAAAGGGGGATGAAGGCGAGACTCAAGTGCACGGCTCAGACGTCCACAGTCGCGTCAGCTCTATTTTGACTGGCACATTCACTTATCCTCGATATTTATTTTGAAAGAAAGTGTATGATGGTTACATTATCTATGCAAAAGCATTTGTTTATTGTTTGTCTGATGTACCATTCAATCAGAATGAATGTGAGCGGTATAGCATACTGAATGCTGCTGCTGCATTAGCCTATGTTTCTGATTGATCTATATATTGCACAATGATATTCGTCATATTTGTGAAGACTTTAGGAAAAATGCTAATGAAAGAAGATATTTGCTACTATGCATAAATGCCCACGTTGGCAGCTTTGCAAAGGAGTGCTTTCAGCCAGTGTCTCTTTAATCAGCCTTAATCAATCAGATCAATTCTTCAACAGCCTATAATGGGAGCATATTTGTCGGCATTTATTTCGGTGTTATAAGGTTGACCAAAAATGCAGGCAAAGTTGAGGAATGTGTTGATTTATTTTTTTAAAAGGTTACCGCCGTAGTGCTAGGCTAGCTGTCATTTTATAACAAAGAAACTGACTAAACTGACCATCAAGCGGTCGAGATTTAAAAAATAGGCTATAGGCTAAATACGCGTTGGTGTTTTTGCTTGCTGGCTTGTTTTGTTTGTTTAACATCCTAAAGCAGTCTCTCACTTGAAACATGAACGCGACCTGCAGTGTACAACACAGTTTAGGATAACACAGCAGGCAATATCGGTAATGGAAATGAAAAGTGGTTGTCATTCAGGGGGAAGAGATTCAATACTGTATCGATTGCTGGAATTGGACTGTATTGTCGGTCTACTGTGTTTCTCTGTCCTATTGTCGCTCCTTGCGCCCTCTCCTGGTCGAATTATGATTAATTTTCCTGGTGAACTCAATGGAAAAAATATTCAGGAGAAACAATGCTTGTAGTATCTACTGCATATCTGGCAGCAGCACGGTGGTTTGAGGCTCATTTGATACCTTGGACCCTTGATGACATAAAGCCATTCAGCCAACAATTGTGTTCCATACTGTATCAGCATTATTTACATCTGAATATAGTCCCACCCCCAAATTGCCATAGAGATCCATTCAAATGCAAAGAGTTATTGTATCGCTTGTAGGACAACCTGAAAATAAGATATCCAGACTCTGATGATGTTGATAGGTCACAGACATCAGGAAGTCATGGCATGCAAATGATATGCAACCAAATACAAAACATGACTCTTTTATTTGACATTATGTTAATTTGTCTATTGTATAAGTGAATTTCCCTGTTTCTAGCTTTTCCCCAAACAGTTCACTGCAGCTAAAGTAAACGAGCAAATGGTGGCACAGGAGGTCTCAGGAGTGCATTTGTTTAATTCTTGCTAATTTTCTGACCAATGATTTTAAGACCATTAAAAGCTTAATATTTTGCCATTTTGGGCATGGCCCATTTTTTTGCCCAGGAGTGTACATGGCCAAAAGTATGTGGACACCTGACATCCAACACCTCATTCAAAATGATGGGCATTAATATGGAGTTGGTTGAGGACAGGGCTCTGTGCAGGCTAGTCAAGTTCTTCCACAATGTTCTCTTACCATTTCTATGTGGAATTAAGGGGCCTAGCCCAAACCATGAAAAACAGCCCCAGACCAAGGGGTGTCCACTGTCCAGATACTTTTGGTCATATGGTGTATGCCTAATAGACTTTGGAGTTTCAGCTAAGTCAACCAGATGTCAAGCCAGTGCTAAAGTTAGATGTTTTTTGAAATGGTATCTGTGGTTTGGCCTGCAGCCATACCACCATGCACCCTGCTCCCGCCGAATGGCTGAAGTTAAGCTAGCGTGGGCTTGGTGAGAACTTGGATGGGAGACCACCTGGGAAAACTAAGTTGCTGCTGGAAGTGGTATAGGTGGGCCATCAGGGGGTAATCGTGCCTCTGGCCGAATAAACCCCAATGGCCCAGTGCAGTGAGGGGGACACTGTGCTGTTCGAGATGCTGTCTTTTGGATGAGGCGTTAAACCGAGGTCCTGACTCACTGCGGTCATTAAAGAACCCATGACACTTGTCGCAAAGAGTAGGGGGGTTCGTGGTGTCCTGGCTAAATTCCCAACCTGGCTCTCTCAAACTTGCCACCTAATCATCCCCTAATTTCATTGGCTAAAAATTGTTCTTTCCCACCATTAGCTAATGTGTGGTGAGTGTTCTGGTGCAAAACTGGCTGCTGTGCATCACCCAGGTGGGTGCTACACTTTCTGGGTGCGTGAGGTTAGTTCCTACTCATCACTGCAAAGCACTTTGACTGCTCAGAAAAGTGATATAAGTGCAATCATTCATTCATTCATTCACTTTGTCCCTCTGCAGTCCAAAAAATAACAAAACTCTCCAATTTCTCTGAAAAACTAATACATTTTTGTATTCTTAGATGATGCTTAAATGTTTATTGTGACAGTAACTTAACCAAGGGCTTTCGGAAAACGGGATGTCATATTTGAGTCAGAGTGACGCGGCTAGCCAGGTGTTCTGTTGACAGGCTGCCCTTGCTAATGGGAATGCGGCGTTGAGCAAACATCACACGGCTCGGCATTGTTAATAAGCGTGTTATTCCGCGAATGCAGGCACACTGTTTCTTAGATTAAACCGGCTACACAGTAAGGTATAGACGGAAAAAAACAAGCTATTACAAATGTGAAATTGTGAGCTAATTAGCCAACTTTATGAATTATGATTTTCCCGTCTCCAATTCCATCAATTGTCGTCATTCTCCATTTTAAAACGGGGTGGTATTTGTGCTATTGTGACCATCAGAAACGGTACAACCGTTTAACAAATTGAACTGCACTGTTCCGAACGTGGCGTTGATGTGTCGTCACGGTCTATGCATTATAGCTATATCATTGTTTTTTCTTCCGGTGTTGATAAAATGATTGTTTTTCGGCGTTGATCAAATAGTGTCATTCACGAGTGACCGGGATCCATCTGGAATTAGTTGTGCGTAAGCGCTATCGCACCCTCCGAAACGGAGGTCATTTAACTCACTCGAACATGTTAAAAATCGCATTCAACCGAACCACAGAACAGAACCACTGACCAGTGCTCATCCAGAGAAATGCGTAACCAGCAAGACGGATGGAAACCGCGCACCGCGTGTTTGGCACCAATGTGATGGTACATTTGACTGCTATTTTATTAACTCTGGAGTGAGATCCATCGGCAGCAACTTCAATTCCCGGTGCTCACCTGCTGGCAACAAAACCAGGAATGGCTGAAACTGCTGTGGTTGGGTGCGGGTGGGGGGTGGGGGGGGGGGGGGGGCGGTGCCATAGAACATGTTTTCAGCCAAGTGTAGTGTGTGTGTGTGTGCGTGTGCGTGGAGAAAGGTAGATTGCGTTGAGTGTAGGAGGGAAAGAAATCGTAGAAAGGGAGATTTTTGCTCTTCAAAGATCCTCTCAACTCAGTGAGTGTCAGAATGAAAAGGTTTCAGGTGAAGTTCAGGACCTTGATGTTCAGCCGCAGTGGTTTAACGGACAGACAGACAGACATCAGCATCCATGATTCATGTGCCTCCTGCTCCTGTACAGAGCCCAGCCCGCTGTACTCCAGCGAAACTCAGTTATCGCTGCAATGCATCGCAGGAAAGGAAAAGCAAATGTCACACAAACCCCCTCCCCCTCACAAACCCTGCCAAAACAAGTCCCACCCCACACAACCCCCCATGCCACTCAGAGGTGATCCAGATTTTTTAAATAAAAATAAAAAAGGATTTTTAATTACTACATTGACGGTGACAGCCAGCGCAAATCAGGTTTTGGGAACAGTACTTTCAAGCAGGGGACTGTGACCACTATTTCTTTCTCTCTTTACCGTAAAGAAAAAATGCTTACCTATAATGCCCTGAAAGAATGTATTTTAAGAATGAAATGGTGTAATGTGTTAAAGTGGTGTAAATATACAGTATGTAGGAGGCGGAGCACAAGACTGGTGTGGGCACAGGGGTCAGAGGGCAAGTGTTGCTGTCAGAGAGTGGGCAGACAGGTTGGCACACCTCTGTGTGAGGCCAGGATGTGAAGTATTACCACAGATTCTTTATTCACACCAGATACTCAGCTCTTGTGTTCTTCCATTCATCCTCTGCTATTTAGCTGCAGGAGGTTCTGGTTGATAACATGTCTGTATCAGCTCATTTAACACATGCCTCTGGTTAGCACGTCACTGATATGGGGGTAGGAAATATTTACTCCTGTACCGGATGCTTGGGGGGGGGTGTTGGTAATGTATGTATGTCACTTTATCCAACCCCCTGACCCTGACCCCGACCCCCACCTTGGTCCTCAGGCCACGCCCCATTCCCTTTGATCGGGGGCCAGGCTAATGGGGTCACCCGCGCTCCTGTGTGAGTTCTGTAATGACGGCTCTGCAGTGAAGGAGAGTTCTTTTGTGAGTGCCTATAACAGCGCTAATCTCCCAGGGCCCCGTTCATCCGGGGAGACGTGCGCTGTTAGAGAGCAGCCCGCCTGCCCTTGCTCTGTTCTTGCTATTCCTTTCCTTTCTGTTCACCCTTCCTTCACCCTTTATTTGGTCTTCAACAGTAGGTGTGCTGACCTGTGCTGTGCTGTGTTGTATTGTAACCATGCTGTGCTGTGTTGTGCTGTAGCTGTGCTGAGCTGTGCCATAATGCTATGCTGTGCTGTAGCTGAGCTGGGCTGTGCTGTAACGCTATGCTGTGCTGTAGCTGTTCTGTGCTGAGCTGCATGGTGTTGCAGTAGTGCTTTAACTGTGCTCTGTTGTAGCTGTGCTTTAGCTGTGTTGAGCTATGCTGTGTTGTAGCTTGCTGAGCTATGTTGTACCTGTGCTGTGTTGTAGCTGAGCTGCATCATTAGTCTTGCCTTTTCTGCCATCTACGTTTTATAGATATCCTGACTCTTTGAATGGTTTCATGTTCCACAGTGTTCCACTGAGTCCATCTGAGAGTAATTGAAGAGGCCACTACAGTTTTGAGAGTTTTAGGTTACCTGTGTACTACAGTGTTTATGATATAGTATGACCGGAACACTACATACACAGGTGATACTATGCTCTGTTACCTGAATAACACAGTGTAGATTGTGTATTACCTCTGTAGTGTGTAGAGGATGTTTAGATTGTTACAGTTTGTAGTCCTAAAACCGGAAAGCGAGTTAGCATTTTTGAGCCATGGGTTCCCTCAGTCGATTTCCGATGCTTTTTTCCCCATAGGGTTTTTGATTTGTGCCAAAAATAAGGTCTGTAGTTAATAAAAGCTTAAGAGAGTTTCAAAAGTTGTTCTATGGCAGAAATACACCTGTTAACAAGTTGCTATATCGAAACTAACGCAACAGTTCACGGCACCACCAGTGTTCACGTCACCACCCGTCAAGTTTCATACTAGCCCGCCTGCACACGACAACCATAGTTTAAATATAGCAACTTGTTAGCAACATACTTTTTTAAAGCGCATAACAGCTTTGAAGTTCACGGTTAAGATATTAATGGGAGTAATTTAGGCTATGTCATGGAACAAAACGTGAAACACAATTAAGCTTACGTTAACCCCAAACCTTTAGAAATCGATATTCCTATGGGAAAAACATTGAATCTGCAAGAAGACTCGTTTGGGCCTACAAAGACGACACTGTAACACTCTATCCCGTGCTGAGTGAGCGGCAGTGCGAGGAGGGCTTGGTGCCTTTGTATGTCCTCCCAGACGAATGGTGTCACCTCACCAAGTCGTGCCCAGCTAGGCAGCCTCGAGCCAAATGTGACACCATGTCTGAGCGTCGGCTGTCCGTCTACCACGGAGGTCCCCAGTATTTTGGGAAAAATCCAGAACGGAATCGGGGTTGAAAAGATGCAGGCCTATGCAGGGCTTTGCATTCTGGGACTAAACCCCCCTGTCTCACCACACAGATGAGGATCAGAGCAGAATCAGTCTCCCCGTCATTCATCTCAAGGTCCCGAGTGGAAAAACAGGAGAAGTAACGACCCGCGCTGTCTCCAGATAAAACAGGATATTCCGCTCGGGCTCAGTTAATCATGTGATTGCGTCTTTCGGGGGAAACGCGCGGAGAGCAGGCGGGCGCCGTCTCTGCGTGCTTACATAACGGACCGAAATACCCGCCGCTAAAGAGACGGAAGGTCGCGGGAAGTGCGGGAAGCAGAAATGCAGGTTTAGCGCGGTTTGCTGTCATCCTGCGTAATGACGGCGTTCTCTCAGGGAAATGACGGAAGATTGCGTTCGCTGAGGGAGGGGTGGTGGGTGGCTGGGGAACCCCAAACGCGCACGTACGCACACACGGACTTTTCTTTTGTGTGGTGTGTAATGCATTTGTGCTTTCCTCTGTGTGTGTGTGTGTGTGTGTGTGTGTTTGTGTGTGTTTTTGTGGTGTGTGTGTGCATGTTAGTGGTGTGTGTGTGTGTGTGTTTTTGTGGTGTGTGTGTGTGTGTGTGTGTGCATGTTAGTGGTGTGTGTGTGGGCGTGTAGAGTTGTGTGTGTATGTTCATGGTGAGTGACTGTTGGCGTGTTTGTGGGGCGTGTGAGAGAGAGAGAGTGGCTCTGTGTACCTCAGGGGTCCACTGTGAGTTTTAAGGGGGGGGGGGGTCTCCGCCCCCGTCTCCTCTCGCCGCAGACGAATGGCGCGCAGGTTGTCCCGGTTGGCAGCGATGCGCGGCGGCGGCGGCGGCAGCCGAGAGCTCCAGCGGCGGTAATGAATCCGCTTCAGATAAAGGCCACGGCGCGACCTTTAGCGTATGAAAGGATGACCTTCACCGGCGCCGCGCTCATATTTTCACCCGCTAAAAGCCTGAGAGGGGCTGCAGGGGGAGGGAGGGAGGGCACCGGCGGACGTCTGTGAAATATGCCGCGGCTCGGTTATGATCGGATCAGAACGGCCCCGGGGGCTGATGGGAGGTTTGTTTGATCAGTGAAGAAACACCTGCGTGTGTGTGTGTGTGTGTGTGTGTGCGTCTGGCGTGAACTGGGCGGGACCGGCGGTGGACGGGTGTCTGGGGTCCGTGTCCAGGGCGTATGAGGGGCCCGGCGGCAGCGGGGGGGGAGCCGCGCAGGACCTGGGCCCGGTGCCGCTGAGTCAGAGGTCAGAGGTCAACGCTCATTTAAACAGATTTAAAAGGTTCCCGGCCGGCAGCTCTCCCTGGAACTAGAGCTAATGTAGTGGCTCTCATACCTTAATGGGTGTTTGGGCAGAACTGTGTGTGCCAGCAGTCAGACGGGCTGGGGGCCCACTCACGGTCTGGGGGTAGCAGAGTTTCCTGTGTGTTTGGTTCTGTTTAGAATATACACACACACGCACACAGACACACACACACACACACATGCACACACCACATACACACACACGTATACACGCACACTACAATACTGTCTTCAGATCGCAGTCACTTGAAATGGACTCCAGCTGATCGTATTGAAACCTTTTGCAGCTGGTTCTACAGAAGCAACCCTGCTCGCATTCTCAGCTAAGGATGCACAAATTACTGAACACCTGCAGCACTGCCTTTTCAAAGTTCGGTTGTAACAGTTTCTGTGCCTGTGGGGTTAAGGCTGCAGAATTTGGTGCAGGAGTTGTGATTAAGAGTGCGCTTCACTCTGTGTGATTGAGAGCATGCTTCTGTCTGTACAGGGCTGTACAGTCTGCATGCGCCATAGCAGAGTTCCAGAAACTGCCGCAGAACAATAAGGACAGAACAACATTCCTGCAAACACAAAGGAGTGGGCCGTGCATGTGTGTGTATATGCGTGTGTGTGTGTGGGCGTGCGAGTGCGAAATTCTTCCGTCGTTTCCTGAAGTTGGTTCTCACGAGCTTTTTAAAAGCAAAGCGAGTTCTGTACAGTGTTTTCAAAACAGGTGCACATAACAGAAGTCATGTCAGCAAATTCCATCTCTTCAACAAATAAGCGAACCGCTGTAAAATAATAACACGCTTGGTCCACTGTCAGCTTGTTTTATAAATCCATAAATGCATTAGAAGTGTTCACTGAACATTTCCAAGGCTGGGTCTGACTATCGCTGAAGT
This sequence comes from Anguilla rostrata, assembly GCF_018555375.3. NCBI lineage: Eukaryota > Metazoa > Chordata > Actinopteri > Anguilliformes > Anguillidae > Anguilla > Anguilla rostrata. The sequence continues at coordinate 45,553,286 of NC_057939.1, read as the reverse complement.
GCCCAAGACCCTACACCTCCTGCGTACACACCTGACACACACACACTGTCTGCACTGCACCAGAAAGCTCCAGAAAGACAGGAAAAACTTACTGTAGTTTACTGGCTTCTTTGCTTTTGTTTGGCTAGGAAGCATAAACAAGATGGTAAAAGCTATGCTGTATTTTGTGTTCATAATAATTTTGATGTCATGTCAGGGGAGCACAACAATGTGTTTGTGCTAGTCCTTTGTTCCCAAGTATCCTGGCTTCATTTTCAAAATGGCTGTGTACAGCATCGGACCACAATCAGACTTTTCACCAAAGATATTTGCAGTCTGAAACTGTATCTCATGATTATATCATGAATGCCAGATCAGATACATCATTATGGATAATGAAATCCTGAGTAGATGTTGAGGTGAAACCTTGAAGTGTATTTAGTGTAGTCCCGGGCATGTACTTTAGTGCTCTGGAGGGTGGGCTGTGTTTGTGTGGGGAGGGTTGTATTTAGCTGAAGCCAGTGCAATAGCAGTGGCCCATCCACTCCACTCTGCTCATTCTTTCAGAAAGAGTGACCCAGAATCATGCGAGGGGGAGGCCAGTCTCTTCCCCTCACATCCCTTCACCGCCCCCCCCCCCCCTCGTGACAGCCGGGGAGATAATGCCCGTCTAGACATGTACAGGTCAGTCGGGAAAATGGCCGCCAGCGCCAGTCGCTTTCAGATGACCAAGTTATTTATGCGGCCCGACTGCGTAACTGTCTGCCCCCCCCTCCCCCTCCCTCCCTCCATTCCCATTCGGCTTTGTGTGAGGGGAGAGGGAAGGGGGAAGGAGGGGGGGGGTACGGCAACATCCAGGCTCTGGGAACAGATGGCTCTTTCATACCCGGCATCGTTCTCTCTCTCTGTTTTCGGGGGTGGGGTGCGGGCGGGTCGAACGCAGGGTTTCGGACTCTCAGGTGGTTCTCGTTCCAGGTGACGGAGCCCCTGGTCCGCCTTTTTTTTTTCCTTTGCGGTGTTCTGGTGGAGGTGGAGGGCGCGGCTTTCAACACTTTGTCAGGCTAAGCTGTAATAAAATCCTAATCAAAACAAGCATTCAGACTGGGGCCCAGTCACTGAGAGCCCTCCTCTCTCTTTCTCTGCCCCCCCCCCCACCCCCCTTCCCTCTCTCTTTACACAGAGTTCACTTCATTCAACAGCGGGAGAGATTAGCTAACCTTAGAGTGAGACAACCGCCCCCCCCCCCAGCAAAAAAATCTGACTGTTACTATTATCATATTTTCAATTGCCTAAGTGCTGCATAATGTCGCAGACACTGCGGTGAATAATTTCAGCATGTGAAGCCACGCTATTATGTAACTCCGCCGAAGGTTTTTCAATAGCGCAAATGCGAATCGTATTTAAGTGGCCTTTCACGTCTTGTTGGCAGAGTGAAAACATTTAAAAAGCTTAATTGATATGTGACAGCAAACCATGCAGGTGGTGGCGAAAGGGTCGCAGTTGTTGGCTTTTACAAACGCTTTTGCGTTTCCTCCAGTCAGTCGAAACTTGCAAACAAAAGCTGTTTTAAAAAAATACTAATAAAACTACGATTTAAGTTCCAATTTTTATTTTATTTTCGTTTTCTCACAGCAAACAGCAGGTTTCAAAGCTTACGTTACTGATTGTAGTTTAAATAGTTTAGGTTCATTGTACTTTTGACAGATGTTGCCTATTTAAAGGCTATAGGTGAACTGCAGCAAAAGAGATGCAAACTTGTAATGAGTAGGAATAAGTTTTTTTTTCAGAATATTTAATAATTTTGTAAACACAGCAATGTCTTGCTTGCAGGAAGCTTGCGTCTTTGTTAGATATTATTTTGAGCAGCATTTCTGTATAAAAAAGGCAATGCTGAACACTACAATATTCTATAGGGTCGATTGTATTCAACTCTGGACTATATTAACCAATAACAGAAAGTACGTAGACCATTAAAGCTTTTGGCCAGCTTGCATGTATTCAATAGACAATTGCATATTAATTTTAGGCGTGAAGTCTAAGCTTTTATCCTAAGAGGCTTTCAAAACTGCACATATGAAGTTTTTGGCGACGACTTGAGATCACATCAAACAGGCCCTTTCTTGGAGATGCTCCAGCCGTCTAACCTCTCCTTTAAGCGATTGTGTAGCAGAGCATTGTGACCGCATGTCTCGTCATTGGCTCGTTGATAGATCATCGATTTCCTAAGTCTCGCTGAGGGACATTCCAGAGTTTAGAAGTTCCACGGTGTTGTAAGTGGAGCGGTCTATTCGACCCTGATGTGGTTAATACCCACAGTGTTATACTGGACCGGGTTCACGGTAACAGACACGGTCACGGTGGGTTCACCCGGCACTGTTCCAGTTGAGTCGGTGCGCTCACGGTTGGACGGTTCCTCTGTGAACGGTCGCCTCATTGTCCTCCCCTGGCTGTGTCCGGGGTATTTTTAGCGTTCAGACCCACGCAGAGAAGAACGTAATCCGGTCGGGGGTGACATACGTTCCCGGTGGCTGAGGTGCTTATCGCCGCTCGCGAGCTCCTGATTGGCTGTCAGATGATCCTCGTTATTTGCTCAGTCGGCACTTTGGGAGGATAGGGGAGGGGCTTCGGCAGGCCCGATGGAGCGTATGATTGGTTACTTAACCCCTGTCTCAGCCTAGGGGCTGAGACGCAATCCGGTATCCTCCAAGATGTGGGGCAGATGGCCCAGGATGCCGTGCGCAGCTTTCCGTGACCCTGCCTCCTGCTCAAGTCTGGGGTAGCAAGCAGGGGTTTCTGGGTACGGTGGACACGTCTGTAAATGTGGCTCAGGGAGCTGTCGGGCCCCCAGGGGGGCCGGAGCTGTTTCCGATCCAGCCTTTTCACGTGTCACTCTGGACATAGACCTGCCAGTCACCTGAATCATCCTTATTAAAAGTGCTGCCCTGTTTTCTTCTACATGTTTGAGGTTACTGAGATGAGCTTTTCCGCCCCCAGCACTTCCAAGAGGGTTCAGCTTGACCCCTATCGGAGACTTCAAATCAATAAAATTTTTATATATTTAAAAAAATTTATCAGGTGGCATTTCTCCCTGTGTTTTCATTGGCTGTGTATGGAGGATGTGAGTGCTTTTTAAATTACCCAGGTGACAGGTGAGGCAGGTGGAGTTGCATGGCCTCAGTCTGTTACGTTTGTTTTATTTATTTCTTTTGTTTCCTGGCAGAACTGAATCATGGTGTCTCTGTGATTAAGTCTTCTTCGGAACCTGCCTGTCTGGTTGTTATCTCCACCCTTTACCGCAAGTGAGAACTGCTCTCATACAGAGAAGTTCCCGTGAGTTTGTTTACAAAACACCTGTGAGTGTGTGCGCTTGCGTATTTGCACGCGTGGTTTTGTCAGCGCGCTCTCTCTTGCCACGCGAGGCGTGTAAATCCCAGCGTGATTCTGGGCTCTCCGTGTCGCCAGGCTCTCTGCTTTTTTTTGTGATAATTCCAGCGCCGAGAAGCTTTCAGGACTATTCTTAGTCTGCTGTTTGTTCGAAATTCTTTCTCTTCTGGGGCAGAATATGTTTTTTTGTTTGTTTGCCGGTTTTGGTATCGGAGGTTTATTTTGGTGGAATCGATGGCCTCATAAGAACGTCCGATTACAAATAGCGTCTAACACACACACGCACATGTGCACATGCACACGCACACACACACACACAAGGAAGTGCACTTATGTGCATGAATTCATGGGTAATTGGGGACCAGGGCCAAAGATAGGCCTGCCACACACACACTCTCTCTTTCTTTCCCTCCCTCACTTCCTTCTTTAAACCCTGATATTCAGTACCTCTCATTCTCACTTTCTCACTCACCTTTTCCCAGCTTCTCTTGGTCTCTCTCGCAAAGAAAAATAAAATATGATGAATTCCTGTCCTTGGACTGGAACAGTCATTTGCAATCGCCTTGAGTGCCATGGCTGCATGCGGTCAGTATTGAAACCGCCTCTGAATTTGCATCGGTAGCGCCAGACTGACCTGTCACTTCCTGTCTGACGCCCCCTCCCCCCCCCCTCCTCTCGCCCTCCCCAGGTATGGCCTCCCATGTGCAGGTCTTTTCCCCGCCCGCCCTGCAGTCCAGCGCCTTCTTTAGCGTGAAGAAGCTGAAGGTGGAGCAGAACCCCGGCTGGGACATGACGGGCTACGGGGCTCACGCCAAGACCTACGGCCAGAGCGCCGTCGCCAACGGCAACGGCGCCAACCCCGCCCTCCCCTACGAGCAGGCGGCGGCGGCGGCCCTGCTGTACCCGGTGGACATGGGCTCCAGCCTGGCGCTGGCGGTGGCCTCCAACCTGACGCGCCGCAGCACGGTCAGCCTGCTGGACACCTACCAGCGCTGCGGCCTGAAGCGCAAGAGCGAGGAGCTGGAGAGCTGCGCCGCGGGGAGCGTCCACGTCCTGGACGAGCAGCCCGAGCCGCAGGCCCCGCCCCCGCAGGCCCCGCCCGCCGCCGCCGCCGCCGCCCACAACGACCCCGCCGGGGCCGGGGCTCCGCCCGCGGGCGCGGCCACGGCGGCCGACTCCGCCCCCGCCTCCAAGAACGGCGCGTCGGCGGGCGAGGGCGACTACCAGCTGGTGCAGCACGAGGTGCTCTGCTCCATGACCAACACCTACGAGGTGCTGGAGTTCCTGGGCCGGGGCACCTTCGGCCAGGTGGTCAAGTGCTGGAAGCGCGGCACCAGCGAGATCGTGGCGGTGAAGATCCTGAAGAACCACCCGTCGTACGCGCGGCAGGGCCAGATCGAGGTGGGCATCCTGGCGCGGCTGAGCACCGAGAGCGCCGACGACTACAGCTTCGTGCGCGCCTACGAGTGCTTCCAGCACAAGGGCCACACCTGCCTGGTGTTCGAGATGCTGGAGCAGAACCTGTACGACTTCCTCAAGCAGAACAAGTTCAGCCCGCTGCCCCTGCGCTACATCCGGCCCGTCCTGCAGCAGGTGGCCGCCGCCCTGCTGAAGCTCAAGAGCCTGGGCCTCATCCACGCCGACCTCAAGCCCGAGAACATCATGCTGGTGGACCCCGCCCGCCAGCCCTACCGCGTCAAGGTCATCGACTTCGGCTCGGCCAGCCACGTCTCCAAGGCCGTCTGCTCCACCTACCTGCAGTCCAGATACTACAGGTGAGCGCTGGGTTGTCTATGTCAGGTGAGGGCTGGGTTTGCTGTACTACAGGTGAGTGCTGGGTTGTCTACACTACAGGTGAGCACTGGGTTGACTGTACTACAGGTGAGTGCTGGGTTGGCTGTACCACAGGTGAGTGCTGGGTTCTCTGTATTATAGGTGAGCGCTGGGTTGTCTGTATTATAGGTGAGCGCTGGGTTGTCTGTAATATAGGTGAGCGCTGGGTTCTCTGGTCTACAGGAGAGCGCTGGGTTGTCTGTTAGCCTGCATGTGTCACTTCAGTATGAGTACTGTTAGCCTGTTAGCAAGTCACTGGCTCCAGTCTAAGAGTGCTGTCAGCCCGCTCTGTTTTACTGCTGCTCATATAACTCATGAGAATGCACTCACGTTCTTTCACCTTGTAAGTCACTCGAAATAAAAGCACCTGCTAAATGAGAGTAATGTGATGAACGATGTGGCCTTACAACCAACGAAGTGCTGCGTGCATTTCATCTGAAATAAAGCCACATACCCCACAGGACCGAACTGGAAAGCGCTGTCATTCCACAGCTCAGACCTGTGTGGCTCTCCTGGAATTTCCCGGCTTTTTCTATCTTCGAGAACTCTTTCTGTCACTCAAAGGTGACATTTTTTCTGTATGGAACGTGGTTTGAGTAATTTTTTCTATATGTTTGAGGAAAAATTCCTCCTGGTCCTGAAACCACTTGCTGGTGAATAGAATGTGTCTTTGGGAATGCGTTTCCCATTTTGAGAGCGTTGTGCTCCATTTTGAGAATGTTCTTCGTACGGAGCGCTCTGGGGCCTAGGTGTGATGCAGTGTTGATTTATTGCAGGGGCGGTCCTCGGTGTGTTTGAACTCTCGGAGATGCGGCTGGTGTGAACTTGAGGTGGTTCGAGCCTCTTGCCTTTTGGGAGCTTTTTAGAGTTTTTACGACACCCTCATTCACCCCCCCATCCCCCATCCCCCCACCCCAGAGACAGAGCTGTTAAATTCAAAAGCTTTGCGGAGAGAGCTGGCTGCTTATCTTGCTCAGTGTTACAAAAGGGCCCTGTTGTGGTGCGTTTTGAAGATTAAAGGCGGCCTCTTTGGTGAGCTTCACAATGTGGGTGTTGTTGCGAGGATGACAGCACCTGGGAAACGTTTACTGGGGAGGATATTTATTCTTTCTTCTGTTTTTAATTTTTGGGTTATCTTTAGAAGGCCGTCTGGGAAAGACAGCAGAGATTTTTTTGTGTTTGTGGATGCGTGCTTGCGTGTGTATGTGCTTGTGTGTGTATATATATATATATGTGTGTGTGTGTGTCTGTGTCTGTGTGTGTGTTCTGGAGAGTCTCAATGCAAGCAGGCCTCGTTTGGGCCCCTGCTTGTCCCCCTGAAGAGGTAGACGGGGGGTCACACGGGTTGGTAACACACACCAGCTCGATATCAGAAACCCACGACCCACTGGGGTCTGTCTCCGTCTTCTCCTTTACCTCAGGAAAGCTGTCAGCATGGGCTGAATGTTCTCGCCATTATTTTTTTCTCTATCGTTGGCAATGGACGGCACAGGCTCGGTTGCAGGGGGGGGTGGTGGAGAGATTAGCTTTGTGTGTTGGGTTTATTCCGCCCCGCTAGAGGACCCCCCCCCCCCTTTCTGGGACGTGGTTCTGACTTCGATCACATTTCTCAGTTCAGCTCTGTGAACTCTATCAACCCTGTGGTTCAGACCCGGGGTTCGGAGCGAGAGACACAGTGAGACGCTGGAATAGCAGGAGGAGGCAAGTGCCAAATAACGTCAGGCTTTCGCAAAAAATGTCCGACTGAGAATCCTAACGGTGTCTCAGCTGGCGTGTCCCTGGCAATGGCTGACGCTGCCACAATAAGTGCTGCTCTCCTGTCATTGTGTGCCTGTGCTTTCTGTCATACTGTGTGTGTTCACAGACCAACGTGTGCCTTAGTGTCTGGAGGCTGAAAATCTGAGCACCTGGAGCCTCCTTTTTCCGTGTGGTTTCTAAACTTTGTTCCAAAGTGAATTATGAAGTGTTTGTCAGCAGAAAGCATGGCAAGACCATTCTTCTAAATGTTTAAAAGGCTATGTGTTATTCTTGTTAAATCAGGGTAAGACTGCTTGAATGTGTTTTGACACAGAAGCAGGCGGTGTTCTGGTATTTGGGTTTCTGCTAGTAGGACCGCTCAGATAAATGTTTGAATAAAGTCCCGTGTCCCAATTTGGGGGCTTTCTTTACTTCGTGTTTTAAACATCTCTACGCTCTTATTGCGTAGGTCTGGGTTTATTGTCTGTTCCTCTTGGCACGGAAAAAAAATGTACCCGTTCAATTTCCAAAAAAAGGCCCCTTTGTCCCTGACGTCTCTGCTCCGTTTCGTGGTGTGTCCTTCCCGAGGGACGCACCGACGCTATTTATGTCCAAACCGTGCAGAAGCGCAGTCTTGTGCTTAGGGAACTGGGCTTACTGTAGGTTGCAGGTTCACATCCCAGGTGGGGCACTGTCTTCGTACCTTTTGTTCAAAGGCGCTTAACCTGAATTACTGCTATTATAATATATCCACCTGTATGAATGGGCGCAGTTATACTGTATGTGCATAAGGGTGTTTCTTAAACAAATAAAATTGTCGTTTGAATCCTCTGTTGAGTTATAGTCTTATATATCCCTCTCGCATCATATAAGGAGGATATGGCTTGAGAGTAAAATGGAGGGTTTCTGAGTCCCTGTGAAACTGGAACCTGACGCTGACCAGACCTCCCGTCTGACGGTCGGAAAGCCCTGCTCTTCCTCTCTATGTCACATGATTTAGCGCATGCAGTGATGAGCTGGGGTCACTGCAAGGGGTAGAGGAGAAGAGACGCCTGTAAATCAGTGCCTTGCCCCCCCCCCATGCGATGGGACTGCATGCAGGCCCCTTTCATTTTGTATCTATTGTATAAATTTTGCAGAGGTCACCTGCAGTTTACCTTAGAGTACAGAGAAGCTCAGAGGTCTGGTCTCTCCAGCCCTGTCAGCCCTGTGTGTACGAGCAGGCCGACCCGCGGCCGCCATCCTCGCCAAGGCCACCGCCGCTCCCGCCCTCGCCTCCTCTCGGGGCAGCGAAGCGTTAATGAGGGGGCCCCTCAGATCTGGGGCGTGAGGGGGGGAGGGGGGCAGTCCTGGTGGAGACTTTTTACCTGCTGGGAGCTACAGCTCTCTGAGAATGACATAATGCTGGGTCTGCCTCAGTCGCATGAACTCTACCTCTCCCCTTCTCTCTGCATGTCTTCCTTCCACAGTCTTTTCTCTTTGAAAAATGTATAATAACAGATTTTTTTTTAAACGAAATTGTATTAATTACTGTTATGACTGAGCCATTCAAATGGTGAATATGGGTCATGCGCTTTTACTTAGATCTTTCCGTGAAACCAGTTATGGCAGCGCTGTCTGTGCCATGTGAATGAAAGGAGCGGTGCCGGGTCTTTCATCTTGGTCATAATGGTACATCTGCTAATATTTTTGCCAAACATTAGCGGTGCACCGTAGAGAGATTTTAGATCTGAGAAACGGCTCAATGAGATCACAGGAGAAAAAGTAATCTTAAGCGCCTAATTCTAGTTTGTGTGTCGTACTCGTAGCATGACTAGTAAGCCGGTGTAGAAAGTGCGGAATTCAAAGCATTTCGGAAAAACAAACAAGCAAACAAAACGATGGGAAGTGGCTTTCGGGAGAAAACGGTTACATAAAAGCTAGCGTTAGCTCGCCCCTGCCTCGCTCGCTATGTACCCTGTAGTTATTTGCTTTGGCAGCGCCTGTAAACTGCGGAACAATCGCTTCTGACTTCTGAGGCAGAACAAGCCGCGCTAAAGCTTTCCTTTTACCCACCTCAAACACGGCGCTATCTGCCGCTGGTTTGTGCTCAAATGCGTGTTTAAGATAGGATGCACAACATGTTTTAGAATTTCTCTGCGAAAGAATATATATTTGTGAGGGGAAATTCTGAAGGGTATATTCAGAATGCAAATGCAGGTTTTACTTTGTTGTTTTTCCCTTTCAGAGCTAAAGTAACTGCGCGCGCTGGGGGAGTTCAGGCGCTCCAATGCTGCTTATGCGCAGGCGGTGTCGTGTCCCTGTACACGCGCTAGGTCACCCTTATTTGCATTCCAGGTGTTGCGATTTAAGTAAAAAGTAAGCTCATCAGTGTTTTTTCCAGGGTTCGGAAAATATTTTTTCTTGGACAACGATTGTAAGTTTTGGTTGGCAGCATATTTTGTCATCAGTTCTCAGGGCATCTACTGCAGTGTTTTCAAAGCTGACTGGCATGCAGAGTCAAAATATTTCACCTATGTAGTTGTACCAGGTACACCAGCAGGTACATACCATTTCTAACTGTGGAAATGATAACTGCCGGATATGTGTGTTTGCTGGGGTATGTATGATACCTGCATATATTAGTATTCTCTCCAGGCAACCATTTAAAGATAAACAGGAAGTGCAGGACGCTGTGAGACATTGGAGACACACGGGCAGTATTGATTTTGAGTCTGTCGTTTTGTCTGCGGCTCTGTGCTGCTCCAGTGAGGCAGAGATTTGGTGAAGAGCGGCGGGTCGCAAATACAAGCCAGTGACAGACGGGGCTCATTTAACAGGAGTGAGAGTGACAGCCACACGTTTCACTGCTCAGACTGAATATTCAGGCTCACACTCTTTAGGAATCCATCAAACCCGGCAGTCTGCTCTGGACTGGAACAAAATCGCTGGAACTTTCTCTGGCTTCTCAGCTCCAGAGCTGCATAATCTGAACGCCCAGCATGCCGAGGGGCAAGATATGGGCCCTTTGTGCTTTCTGACGACCGGTGGCACCTCACCTCTCCTTGTCAGTGACGTCATCCACAGAAACCGCCCCTTTGGACAGCGTGGACATGTTTTAATCTGGCAGGTTGCCCTTAGTTACTGATGTCCCAAAACCCCCTCCTGTGAATACTTTGTGTGTTTTGGTGGCAGTCAGCGGCTGGGCTGCCGATAGAGAGAGAGAGAAAGAGAGAGGGAAAGAGAGAGAAAGAGAGAGTGAGAGAGAGAGAAAGAGAGAGTGAGAATATGTTAATGTGATAGCCCGTTCCCACGCATTTGGAATGCAGGTGCAGGTGAGGCGGAGAGGAAGGCGGAGGCCGCCGTTCCTGCGGGAGCCTTAATCCCTCGTTTCCACGGCGCCGGCGTGCCGTGCATGGCTGAGCGAGTTTCGGGGTGGACGGCGTTCGCACGGCTGACTCTGCCGCTGCCTGTCAGGCAGCCGCTGCGCAGGTGACTCTCGGGTCATCGTCTCTCACATGATTTAGAGCTGTGTGTGTGCGCGTGTGTTTGTGTGTGTGTGTGTGTGCATACGCTTGTGTTTGATTTTATCTGCCATTTTGGAAGGTAATGAAACTGCATACTTAGGACTACATTTGAGGTACCCCTTGTTGTTACTCTCCCAGTGGAATAGCTTGGGCATTCCCACCTGCTAGGGCTGGGAGTTGTAGTGTTCGGGTCTTTTAAGAGGGTGATTGTGTTTGGAGGGGGGGGAAGTCCAGGAAAGCTTAGTGTGGCCCTGTTTCTCATTTCCTGGTGAACTCTTGGGTCTGTGTATGTCTGCGAGTGTGTGTTTGTGTGCCTGTGTGTTATGTGTGTGTGCGTGCGAGTACGTGTGATGAATAGGTCTGAGGCCATCCACGGCTCGGTCTTTTTCTTTTCTAAAACCACTCCCAAGCGGCCCCTGAATGGGGTTTGGCGAACTCCGCTTAAATAACAGCATCCCTGAAAGCTGTAATCCTGAAGTGCGTCGCAGTCGAACCCCACTTTCACCCGGCGATCATCAATTATTCAGAGTGATTAATGGCCGAGCCCAGCAGGAACGCCGGGCCGCGTATCGGGTAGCCGCAGTTCGGGCCCGGGGCCGAATTTGTTTGGAAAAATAATCGCTCATGAGCTGGATTCTGGTTAATAATTAAAGGGAGGGGGGCTCTGGAGACGGGAAGGCTTCCTCCTGTGGAGAATTTGGGGGTTGGGGAGGGGGGGGGGGGATCTGTGAAGTGTCAGAGCTTTGAGTGAGGAACCTGCGCCATTTTGTTTGCTCAGAATATCAAATACAAATCGGTCCTCTTCTGTTCCCAGTTGACCAGGTAGTTTTCAGCTGCGAAGAGAAGTGTCGTTATATGAAATATTGGTTTTTTAAAATGACATTTTTTGCTTCTTTTCTGGTTGGTTACCAGTTTTGGAGTGTGTGCTGAGCCCTAGCCCTGTGTGTGTGCGTGCGTGTGTGTGTGCATACGTGCGTGAGAGTGTGTGTATATCTGTGTGTGCACTCGCATGTGCCTCCTTTTGGTATGTTTGTGTGCATGCGCATGTGTGTGTGTGTCTGTGCGTGCATGCACATTTATTCTCCCTGTCTTCTTCCTTTCTTCTCTGACTCCCACTCCTTCATTTGTCGTCTCTGGTTTTGCTTCATTAGCATGACAAGTACATACTTCTGTTGGCAAAGCACAAGAATAAGGCAAATTAAGCACACTTACAAGAAACGAGGAAACAAAAGAAAAATATGAATACATTTGCATTAGAACAGAAATAGAGACGGTCCTTGGTTCATTATAATTACCATTTCATTTAATCTCTTTTTCTCTTTCTCTCGCTCTCTCTCCACCCCTCCCTGTCTCTCCGGTAAAAGTCCCTGCGTTCTAAAGAAAAAGGATGTGCAGTTTGCGGATGAGATGAACACTGAGATAGAACACAAAGCTGAAAGACTGCGTTACGGAAGCTTTGGCCAGGAAATCATCACCGCGCATTGACGAACACATTAATAGCCAGGTGCTAATTTCCACGGCAACAGAAGCGTCACCGTGGTTATTCTAAATTTGGCGGCTGACGGCGACGGCGAAGCGCCTGGAATTAGCTGCTTCGGAGCCACGCCGCGCGGTCACCGGTTTTCGCGCGGCCCGTGGAAGACGCTCCCGCCCCCCCCGCGGCCTGTAGGGAGCGCTCTCTCTGTCGGCCCGACGTTCAGGCTCTGTCCGGTGTTCAGGTGCTCCAGCCTTGATAAGCTCTGTCCATTACGCGAGCGTTCACCTCTCTTCTGACAGTAACGGTGTTTTTAGTGTGACTGTGAAGTCTACGTACTGGTCACAGGTCTCCAGTCTTAGCTCGTGTTTAGGACTGATAAAGCTAATTTAGGAATATTCTTACCGACCCCACAACTTCTCCCTGATCCTTGTCTACTTCCAAAATCTCAGACATTTGGGTTTTAGAAACTTGAGATCTGTGCCAAACTAATGGCTTTGGATTTTTTATAACTTTGTTGTAGCGTTCTCTTACGGAATTGGAGCAGTCTGCCCCGATGTTGCTGTTTTTGGGGGATGGTGGGGGTAGTGCTGCTGTGGTGTCTAACGTCAGCACTGGCTTTTGGGCCCATCCCAGAAACGGACACGCATTCCTCGGGGGCGGCAGTGTCTCCTGGGTCCCCAAATCTCCCCAGCCCAGCCGTGGCCCCAGTTTGAGACCAGTAACAAAAAAAAAAACACGAAATTCAGCTGAATCCCAATGTTTTTTTTTGCCAAGTATCTCAACATCCCAACCGTTCCTACTTATCATTGAGAGGGTCTCCATGGTAACCTGTGTGTTTGTGCAACAAGGACAAAGAGAGGGAGAGAGAGAGGAGGGCCGGGGAGCAGCCCAGAGAGGGAGAGGGGGACTGGGTGACAAAGACACACACAGTAGCCTATAATTGGGATTTTTTATGAATATGGATGCTGATCTAGGATCAGTTTAGCCTTTTAGCTCATAATGGGCAAGGTTAGGATGTGGCCTGGGGAGACCTGGTTCTAGATCAGCTGTTCCTGCTCTGAGACGCTTCAGTAATGCAGGCTGTGCTGCTACAGAATAAATCAGTCATGAGTGGAGTCCTCTCTTTCTGTGGAATGGCACTGACTGGCCCTCTCTCTTTCTCTCTCTCTCACCCCCTCTCCCTCCCCACCTCTCTCTCACTCTTTCTCACTCTCTCTCTGTTTGCTTGTTTGGCTTCCTGTGGCACAAGCGTATGCTCTGAATTTTGAATGAGGCAAATCCTCCCGGCTGTGTCATGTCAGGCCTAATGTCTGTCCGGTCCTGCCTACCATTCTGTTTCGGTAAAAATGCTTTTTCCCCCAATTTTTGAATCTCCAGTTTTTCCTCTCAGGTAACTGCTGTGTAACCCACACACACACACCAGAAAACTGCTGAGCTTAAGAGTGTAGTCAGTCCTATCAAACCACTAAAAAACATAGTTTGTTCGTTTATTCATCTATCTGTGGTATTTAGGTCTCCACGGCTGTTTGCCTCCTCCGTGCCTCGGTCCTTTCATTGTCCTGCACCTGCCAGGTGCTCCGTCTACCCGCTCGGTGCCCTTTCCCAGCGCTCCGACAAAGGACTCTGTGTCCAAAGTGCGTCAGCGTCTCTCGGGTCGGTAAACGGGTTCGAGCCCAAGGGAGTCGAGACCAGAATAATTCTTTCAGTGTTACTGTAGGAGGAGAAAGAGTTACCTACTCGGGTGTAAGAGTCTTTAACGTGCTTCCGGAACGACAGTGTTTTACCGTAGACACTGACGCAGGTGGGACCTGTGTCTTAGCGTGTGGGCCGTTCCCAGGTTGTCTTGGTGTTCGGTTGGCTCGGTCAGTGAGGTTCAGGCTGTCTTTAAGCGACGTTCCTTCCGCAGCAGGAGGCACCGTCGACAGTTTCCCTTTCCTGGCCCCTTCAGATTGTGGTGGGAAACCCCTTTCCTAAAGGGCTGGTGTGTGTACACCTGCACCCGCTCACCCATGGATTAGACCGCTCACGAGCTTGTCAACAAATGCAGCTAAAATGGCGGATCATGTTGACGATTGGGGCTAATTGAATCATTAGATAAGCGATCGTGATGTAATCGAGAGCAGAGGTCGTCATGAAGCCCTGAAATGGATTCAGCCCTGCGGGGTCAGGGTTCAACCCCCCCTGCTGTAGATGAATGTGTGGGTTTTGGGGGGGGGGGGGGGAATTGGGGGTTCAGTTTGCCCACTGATTGCAGTTAAATGATGTAAATGTTCTTGTTTGTTTCTTGACCTTGACCTTGATCACCAGAGGGGCTGTTTAAACAGCCCCCTTTTGGGGGAGGGGGGGGGTGTAGTCCGCCCGCTCTCTGCTCCCATGATCCTTGACCTCTAGAGGTTCTCTCTGGGTGGGGGGGCGGGGCAGAGGCTTCCTGGGGGCAATTAAACCAGCTGTAACTGAGAGGCCAGTGACACCAGCAACACTCAGAGTGGGCTGTTTCATCTCTCTCTTTCTCCCTCCTTCCTCTCTCTCCCTCCCCCCTCTCTCTCTTTTTCTCTGTCGACCCCCTCTCCCACCGCGTATCTCTTTCTTTCTCTCTCTCCCTCCCTCACTGCACATTGTTCCTCAAAATGAAAGCAATAAGTTATATTGTTTATATTATAAGTTAGACAGGTTATATAAAATACCTGCATTTAAATGTAGCCAAAATGGTTTTGTTTTGTTTGAATGTAAAACATGTGGAAGATGATTACCAGATAGCTGGGAAAGTGTAATCATTCACCACCCCCCCTTCCCCAAAGTGAATTCCTGGCTTTGTTTACTGAGCTTGTCAAGGTCTTTTTGGGATGACTTTACCTAACACTGTAAAGGAAAGTCTTTTGTAGACAAACGTCCTCATCTCTCAAGATCTCACTGCCTATAATTTAAAATAAACTCATTTTAGGACAAAGATCTGGCATGCACTGCCACGGCCAGCCATGCACAGTTGTGGGGGTGCTGTTGAGCTCTCACCAGCGAGATAATGTGTGTTTGCACACGAGACGGAACAAATTCTGCCACCTCTGGTCTCCATTTTACCTGGCTGTCTTCACCTTTGTGACAGAAATCTCCTCTGATTCTCCAGAGCAGGGAAGAGCTTCACACAGAGCTTTGAAAATGGTGTTTCTGCAGATCCTTACCTCACTGCAGTCTCGGTAGTCTGTGTCCTTCCTCTTTCCTGTGGAGTCTTTCTCAGATTGCAGGGGGGCACATTTGTTGTCTGATTCTGGCCTGCTTCATTGTATACTCTTCCCACAGACACCTGGAGGGCAATTAACTGATGCTCTGACGTAATTCCAACTCTGGCTGTGTGGAAAAACGCTGTACGTACGTGGAGGTGCAGACATTGTCCCATTTTAGTTTTAAACTGAAGTGCGTTTCTTTTCTGTGTCACTGGAACAAAGCCTTTTAATGAGCATTGCTATGATAAACCACATCATGACAATTGGTTTGTTGTGTTTTCTGTATTTAAGGTGGAAAACGTTTTTTTTTCTTCTTCCAAAGCTGTCGTTTCCTGCGCAGATTAATTTGAGAATGTTTTCATAATGAGTTATTTTGGTGCAGAAGGCCCTTTCCATGAGATTTCCATGAGAAATGAAGAGCCCGATATCAGTGTGATGTGACGTTTTTCCGCCGTGGCTGTGATTTGAGGTTTGAGCCTGTCTGACTGTTGACCTGCGCGTGACCGCTACGTGACCTCTGCGTGTTTGTTTTGGTGGAGATCAGGAGCGCTCAGGGGGTTTTGAGCTGTGAGAGCTTCAGACAGCGTATTTCAGCGTTTGAAGTGCAGGAGCCCCTGAATCTCTGCCCCCCACCCCCCCAACACTGCACAGGACCAAGTTCAGCTGTGTGGTTTCCATGGAAAAGCGGCTCTTTACCATCTGTAAGAGACGAGCCCAAGGACTCCCCCCCCCCCCCCCCTCGTGCCCCCCCCACCCCCCCGTGCCGCTCTCGTTTTAGTGGCGGCACTCAAACTCGCTTCACGCAAAAAAAAATAAAAAAATAAAAAAACTGCTGATCTGTGGGTTCTGTGTAATTAAAATGTCCCGGCGGAGTTTTTAATTTGCGGCCCCCTCCCCCCCTTTGTGACTCCTGCGCTAATTAACTCCGGTGACAGCTTTTCCATTTTTCTACGGCTGTCATTTGCATGCATCAGAACATCAGAAAGCACCCTACCCCGCCCACCGCCTCCCCCTCCCCCTCCCCCTCCCCCTTCCCCTTCCCCTTTTACCACTTTAGATCAGCGCAGCGGACTGTGTGGCGTAGCGACCGTAGCGCTGATCCCGCTCGGCTGTGCCCCGAAGAACAGCGCGTCCTGCCGCGGACGCACACCGCGCCCGAGGCCGGTTTGAACCCGTGTCCGCTCGAGCCCGGCCTTCAGGAGTCTTTAGTTAACGACGCGAGCGCCAGTGATTTAAACGAGCCTTCGAGGAGCCGGGCGCCCTCCCGCTCTCCTGCGCTCTCTCTCTCCGCCGCACCGCGCAAGCAGATTTTCTGACGAGTGTCAGGATGTCCGCGTGACTCTGCGGGCCTGACTCGCTGCTAAAATCCTTAATGAGGGTCTGAGGGAATTCGGAGCTGAGGAGAGAAGCTGGAAGGCTGGCGGGGTGGTTCCCATGGGCCCGTGATCCAGGCTGTGGTGGAGAAAAATGAGAGCCAAAGTTTCCCCCCCCCCCCCCGCAGAAACGCCTAGAGAGAGGCGTGCTCGAGCGGCGGCGTGATCGGGAGCGGCCTGTGGGCAGGCAGGTGTCGTCTCGGTGAGCGCTACCTGTGCAGGTGTGCTCAGGTGAACACGTTCATCTCGCCCGCTCGGTCTGTCCTGACGTGGCTGTGTTGGTTCATCCCTCACCATGGCTAAGCTAGGCTATGCTAGGCTATAATGGGATAGGCTATGCTAGGCTTGGCTGTGCTAGGTTATAACAGGATAGGCTATGCTAGGCTTGGCTGTTCTAAGCTAATATAGGATAGGATATGCTAGGCTAGGCTATGCTATGCTTGGCTATAATAGGATAGGCTGTGCTTGGCTATGCTAGGCCAGGCTATGCTAGGCTAGTCTAGGCTATAATGGGATAGGCTATGCTAGGCTAGACTTGGCTAGGCTATCCTCCTGAAACCCACCTAGGCAGCATGCAGAGCGAGGAGCGAGGACGCAGAGTAAGAGCAGCCAGAACGGTGTGTTAGCATTCACTCCACGCCTCCTGCCTGCCTCAGTTCTGTCAGGCGGCTGAGAATGACATTGCTTTGTCTGTTATGACTGAGCCTTCCAGAATGAGACACGAAAGCCGTCGTATTGTATAGATTCTCCCAGGACATAATTGCTTTTTTGCTTGAAAGGACAAGAGAATGAGAGATTAAACCTGCACCTCTCTTTAATGCAGATGGCACTGTTGATTATGGAAAATTACCGCAGTCCCAAAACTGGAGGGGGGTGGGGGGGAACAATAAAAGAAAGTAGACAATGAAAACTGATTAAATGTACTTACAGGTGAGTGTTTGACAGGGCTGGAGGGGGGAAATTAATTACCTGTCAGTGTGAGTGATTGTTCCTAAAGAACCCCCTGTCTTTATGAACACAGGACAGCCCTTCCTGTCTGTGCTCTAACAGCATGAGAAGGAGCACCACACCTGGGTTTGCTCTGCCCCTGCGATGCGATGGGAGTGTGTGCGTGTGTGTTTGTGTGTATGTGTGTGTGTTTGTGTGTATGTGCGTGTATATGTGTGCGTTTGATTGATTTGATTATTTTGCTGATACAGCGATCCTTCTCTCTGGCCATTAGTTTTGGGGTTTTCGTTTTCTTCTTGCTCACTGCTTGTGGAATTACCCAGAATTCTCAATGACAGCTCTCTCATTGGGGCTGCATCCTTTCCCTACTCACACAGTCTCCCATCCCCCACCGTCAGTAAGCAGCCCTCTATGATGCGGTGGCTGAATTAATGCCGTGACCCCCCTGCCCCCCTCAGCTACATCCCCCCCCCCCCCACTCCCCCCCAGGTGGAAATGAATGTATAATGGATAAGATCAGCACTGCACTGTGGAGAATGATAATCAACACCCATGAACAGGTAATTATGAAGCATTGCGGGGAGGGAGGGAGTGAGTGAGTGAGAGAGATGGGGGGATGAGGGAGCAGAATTGAGAGAAAGAAGGGAAGCTAGAGGAGAGGGGAGGCAGCGATAGCTTTGTCTGTTTGGTAAGTGCTGCTAATGTGCTCCTGTGTGATACACTGGCTCCCGCTCTGCCTTCGACGGGTTGGCAAAGGGAACGTTTGGGTGAGAAACGTGACACAGCTGCACCCTGCCTGACCACCGAGAACCACACACGTTCATAAGTCTCTCTCTCTCTCTCTCTCTCTTTCTCTGCCTCTTTCTCTCTCTCTTTCCTCCTCTCTCTCCTCCCTCTCTCCCTCTTTCTCCTACTCTCCCTCTTTCCCCCTTTCACTCTTTCTCCATTTCCCTCTCTCCCTCTCCCTCCCTCTCTCTCTCTCTTTATCTCTCTCTCAAACGCAAGCACCAAACTCTCTGAGATGACGCTCATACCGAGAATGAAAACACGATCTGTCACATCCAGTATGGTAATATGACATTTCCTTTTTATTTGTCTTTGTTTGATCCTCGCGGTTGCATTTACAACTCGGTGTGTAGCAGACGCTCTGATTCAGAGCGACTCTTGCAGCTTACCTTTCTATTCTTTATGTAAAATCCATTTTACTGCTGAATATTTACTGATGTAAGACAGCACCTCGCTCTGGCGGACAATGGCAGGGCCCCAAATGGAAAGTAAAACCTGCAACCCCAGTCACAGCCCCACTTCCCTAACCGTTACACTACTGCGCTTGCAAATTTGAGTGGCTTCCTGGGAGCCTTGGATACACACTAGCGCTGATGCGACTGACTGCCTGGAATTGCGGTGCAGGTCTGGGTACTGTCTGCGCAGGTCTGTGTGCCAGCTGCGCATGTCTGAGTGCTGGCTGCACTGGTCTTGGTCCTGGCTCGACCGGCTGCGCATTGGTCCTGAGCTGCGCTGCACAGGTCTGGTCTGCTGCGTCTTAGTCACTGCAGACAGCTCTGCGACAGACAGCAGGGGACAGATGGCAGGAGGATTGATGCTCTGTGAGAGACAGGGAGACCCCTGGAACTGCGCCTGCGTCTCTTCTCTCCCGCTTTTCTGAGTGCCTGCCTCTGTTTTTAGCTCCCTGCCCAACCCCCCCCCCACTGTCCCATCCGGCTGGTGTCTCTTTCTCTCTCCCCCCAGTGTGAGGAGAGTGAGGCATATTTCCAGTAAAGCCTTGACTTCCGCTGCTGCGGCGCCTCATTAATTTAATGCCAAGCAAAGGGGGATTATTCACGTTTAATAGGCTGCAGCTCTTTAAACTCTGTGACTCTCTGGTTTCAGCAGTGGCATCACACCAGAGCTGGACAGTCCCCCCAACCAATTGCATAGACATACAGCTTAGAGAGTACTCCAGTATACTAATACTATATCTGTTCTACTTCCTTCTGACTTGACTGTGGCTTTCTGACCTTTGTCTGAAAAATGCTTGTGTGAGTATTTCTGTGAAAAGTTTTAAGATATTTGGGTGGATGAGGGGATTCCTTATGAACGGAAAAGTAGAATACTGTCATTAATAATTAAAGAAGTGAGTAGCAGATACTGTTGTGATTTTTCTCTGGCTTTTTTTCCCTCTCGGATACATTCCACACAATCTGAAGACCTGTCCTCACTGTTTCATCATTCAGTAGATAACAACAGAGGCCTTAACTTTTTATTTCTCTCGTCGTCCCATTTTCTTTCACTCGTTCCACACTTTCTCTCCCCCCCTCAGTCTGGGGAGTGCTCTTTGGTGCCATGCAGAGATAGAGGGGGAGGAAAAAGTTAGAGCAGTCAGCATTTTTCCCCCTCTCAAACCTTGAAATGAAACAACTTTCCTGAAATGAAAGGACATTTTTCAGTGTCTTTCAAAAAAACAAAGTGTTTGTGCTCAGATTTGGGCGCTGTTCCTGTTCCCAGCTCCTTTCCGGAATGTTCAGTGACTCGTGGTGCATTCCAGAACACCGCCACATGTCCAGCCTGCGGGCGGTGCTCATGGGAGGTGCTCATGGGCGATGCTAAACATTCTATGTGCGTCAGTGATGCAGTGTTGTCTTCTTGGCCTGAAATGCCACCCTTTTTTTCCCAGAGTTTTGTGGGCTTTACTTAGTTGGTAGGAAACATCTCCCTGCTGTGAGTGTGTCCAGAATGTTCCCCTTCCCATAATTAATGTGTGCGTGCGTGCGTGCGTGCGTGCGTGCGTGCGTGCGTGCGTGCGTGCGTGCGTGCGTGCGTGTGTGTGCGTGTTCACGTCCTGGTTGTGTTCAGGTAAGAGTGACTCTCGAGGCTTTTACTTGGCTCCTGGCTGTGCTGATGCACTTTTTAATAACTTACAACTTTATGCGTTGAAACAAGACTCCTCTCAGCCCTGCAGTCCCAGAATGCCTCCGGACAGAGCCCTGTCACCACGTGACTGACCCTCTGGTGACCTGCCGGCAGTGGGGAATTTTTCCCACAATACCTTGCTGCTGAAAATATGCTAGTTTTGTCGGATGAGGAGTCAGTCTCCCCCTTGATCCCACAGAAATGTGCAACACTGTCCTCCGTTTCACTGCCCAGTATTTAAGGTTAAGAGTCTAATAAAATGGGAGAATAGTGTCTTTGTGCAGTGAGAACACAGCATGCCCCCCTGGGGGTCCTTTAAAAATCCTTGAAAATATTTCCGTTCTGATAAGCTGTGGAAAAGCCACAGAATGTCAATATCTCTATGCCCTTGAAAAGTCAGAGGAAATTGCCTGAATTAAATGAAACAAAAAATGCATCCATCTTGCTAAGTTGGCGGCATTATGTCACTTAATTTCACTGCCTGTCTGTTTAAATTCTGTTCTTATTGTGCCACTGTCTTAAGGGATGTCTGTCATGTTTAGTGGTATTTATTGAGAGTTCCAAATGTGGAAAATGTATTTTGAGTTGTGGTGGAAGTGTGGTGGGTTTTCTTTTATTATTTGCCAGTTTATAATAAAGCTTTGTGATACATATTTATTCAGGTGTATAATTTCTTTGGCCATTGATGCCTTATGATATGTCATGCTGTCTCGTGTGTACTGACCCCTGACCTGTGACCTCTGCCCCCAGAGCTCCTGAGATAATCCTGGGCCTGCCGTTCTCTGAGGCCATCGACATGTGGTCCCTGGGCTGTGTGATCGCTGAGCTCTTCCTGGGCTGGCCTCTCTATCCAGGAGCCTCAGAATATGACCAGGTACGAGAGCGAGCCCACCATTCATTCTGAATGTCATCTGTTTATTATTGTGCATATTTATTATTATAATAAGTTCCTTAGCATGCTGCTAAGGTGTGTGAATTTGAACACTACATTTAGAGAGAGAGGGAAAGGGTAGAGCGAAAGAGAGCAAGATGTTGGTGTAAGCATACTGAGAGGTCAGAGCTCAGATCTTGCCCACAGCCGTGCACTGCATTGTGGGAAAATTTGTTAGCTGGGGAAAGGGCGCGCTCCGTCTCCTTGCCTTGCAAAACAGAACCAAACATCGATGTTGTCATGGCGATGTAAAGCGCTGTGTCTAATGAGGATCTGAGTGACAAAACGCACCGAGGCGCAGCGCAGTTTGGCAGGCGAAGCTGAAGTCGGTGCTCGGCGAGCGCTGGGTTTGGGGGCAGCTCCGCGAACACCAGCTGAAACACGTTTCTCTGCCAAAGTCCCCTGATTTCCCATGATCCTCCCTGAAAACACTGTGGGAAAAACACCTGTTGTGTAATGAGTAATTGTGACAGTGATGTGCGTTTGCCATATTGAGGGGGGGTGAGAAAACGGATTGGGATTGCTTAATATTAACCCCTCGCTGTCTGGTTTCTCTCTCTCTTTCTTCAGATTCGGTACATATCGCAGACACAGGGCCTGCCAGCTGAGTATCTGCTTAGCGCGGGAACGAAGACAGCCAGGTTCTTCAACAGAGACACTGAATCGACCTACCCTCTGTGGAGACTGAAGGTAGAGTCTGTTCACACATCCACACACTCTAATGTGAGCTGCACCCAGCAATACTGTGGAATTTCAGTATTAGTTATATTTTTGTGTCTGTGTGTTTGCACTTAACTTTGCTTTGGCAATGTTACCATTGTGACTCTTTCTCCTGTCTGATTTGATATTTGGGTATATCTCATGCCTCTATCTCTTGGAGATCATTTGATGTTTGGGGGTTACCGAGGTGACATTGCCTCTCGTTTCCTACAGACACCAGAGGACCATGAGGGGGAGACTGGGATCAAATCCAAGGAGGCCCGAAAATACATCTTCAACTGCCTGGATGACATGGCACAGGTACCCACCTCTCACCTATACCAGTCATAACAGCACAGTTTGCACACCTCTTACCTGTGTCTGTCAGAACAGCACAGTTTGCACACCTCTTACCTGTGTCTGTCAGAACAGCACAGGTACACACCTCTCAGCTGTCTGTCTCTCCCTCTCTCCTTCCCTCCCTGCCTCCCTCTCTCCCTCCCTCCCTCTCTCGCTCCCCCTGCTCAGGTGAACATGGCGTCCGATCTGGAGGGCAGCGACATGCTGGCGGAGAAGGCCGACCGGCGGGAGTTCATCGACTTGCTGACCAAGATGCTGACCATCGACGCAGACAAGCGCATCACCCCCATCGAGACCCTCAACCACCCCTTTGTCACCATGACGCACCTGCTGGACTTCCCCCACAGCTCAAAGTAGGTTACTGTGGAACCCCCCCCTCCACTAGGAGAATGCCATGGGTGGAATGAGGGGTCCAGACCTGCCATTTTGGGATGGGTCATGCAACAGCCAGTCAGAATCGCCAGAGAGCTATGATGGAACCCTGCCAATCTCTTCCTCCAGTCCATTAAAACACAATGGTCTAACCCTGACCTTTAACCCCTAACCTTTCGACCTTAGTGTCTGTCTTCTGGGGATTTGCTTTCTTTAGACAAAATTGCACCAGTTAAATCTTCTGAGGGACAGAGAGAGAGAGAGAAAAGTGAGGAAAACAAGCCATGCATGCTTTTGTCTTAGAGTTGTCAGGGGCAACAGAGAGCAGGAGCCAGGAGCAGGGTGATGTCATCAGGCCATAAAGCGTTGGCTCCTCTCTGTGTATGCTTCAGGGTGCTGGGAAACACTGCGTACAGTAAAGCTCTGGTGCTTAACACGGGCACTCTGCACAATTGTACTAAAAGTTAAGCAAACAAATTAATGAAATAATCTTTGAATAAATGGATAAATCAGACAGAATGAGGGGCATTATAGACTTTTCTGTTTCTGAAATCTCACTAGGATTGTACTGTCTTGTCTGCTCATGAAGTTTTGATTGAATTGTCCTCTTTGCCCCTGTCCTGCCCCCCCCTCGCCCCCCAGTGTGAAGTCCTGTTTTCAGAACATGGAGATCTGCAAGCGGAGGGTTCACATGTACGACACGGTGAACCAGAGCAAGACCCCCTTCATCACCCACATGGCCCCCAGCACCTCCACCAACCTCACCATGACCTTCAACAACCAGCTCAACACTGTCCACAGCCAGGTTAGTTTTCGGCTCACTCAACACTGTCCACTGCCAGGTCAGTCTACAGCTCACTCAACACTGTCCACAGCCAGGTCAGTCTACAGCTCACTCAACACTGTCCACAGCCAGGTCAGTTTTCGGCTCACTCAACACTGTCCACTGCCAGGTCAGTCTACAGCTCACTCAACACTGTCCACAGCCAGGTCAGTCTACAGCTCACTCAACACTGTCCACAGCCAGGTCAGTCTACAGCTCACTCAACACTGTCCACAGCCAGGTTAGTCTACAGCTTACTCAACACTGTTCACAGCCAGGTCAGTCTACAGCTCACTCAACACTGTTCACAGCCAGGTCAGTCTACAGCTCACTCAACACTGTCCACAGCCAGGTCAGTCTACAGCTCACTCAACACTGTCCACAGCCAGGTCAGTCTACAGCTTCTCAACACTGTCCACAGACAGGTCAGTCTACAACCAGCTTGACTCTGTTCACAGCCTGGTCTGTTTACAATCATTTCACCACTGTACCCAATATCGTAAGTGTTTCTTTATGTGCTGTAGGCACTAAGGGCGCCCCCTATGTGGGGACTGCGCACACTGCGACGCTTTCTGTCCCAGAGGAATTCACTGCTCAGCTCTCTCACGTTATGGCTTCAGTGCCCTTTCACATTTGCTCGAGGTGTGGAAAGAATATTTAGCATTTAGCAAGATTATGGGGGCACGACAAGGAACACAGGTCTTGTTTTTGCAGAATGCTATTATTATTTTTTTTTTTACAGGCAGTAATTGAGACTGGAAGACACACATTGATAAAAAAAGGGATTCTTTTGTGTCATTAATGCACTCATATTTTTTATTGCATCATTCGGTCTGAATAACGATCAGACCCGAGACAATGATTTATTACCTGCTTTTCGTGGGTCTGAAACATTATTGCGGTTTTATGTGACAGCTCCTGGGCTGGGCTGTTTGTTTTGCATGATGAATGCCACAGCTGCACATTGATTGGCTATCCCCCTTGCTTCTCGTCAAGCACACTAAAGAGGAAAGATGAGCCAGTGCTCTTAGTTTGCTCCATACCTGCTTAATAAAAAGATTACAATTACCTCAGAAATATTAGACGGTGACACTCAAGTAAAGTCCAAGGAGTTTCTTCGAGAGGATATTGGCCAGGTGGTCGGCGTCGCCTGCCAAGAGCTAGATTTCATTTTAAGTTACCGGCATAATCTTTATTTCATTAATTACTATAGAAATCATTGGTTGGGCAAAATGAAAATATACGAACAGAAGACGTTTTTTTTGTGCATTGGTGGTGAGAATGACTTTCCCAGCATTTCCTGATTGGGTGTGAATCTTCACACATTCTTGTCTCTTCATTAATTATGCCACATGAAGGAAATGGATCTATCTCCTTGTGTGTTTGTAGACATGCCTTATGTCTGTTATCTGAAAAGGAGACCTTGAGGAGTGTCCTGGTTTTCATGTCTTCATCACACACTTATTTTCTTTAGTTTTGTGAACATTTACCACATGAAAACCTGCCCATTACCCAAGATGCACCCCTTCAACATTCCCTCTCCTCTAGAGAGCGATTATCATAACTAAGTTTTTAAATCATATTAGTCTGCTATCTGCATGGAAACTATTAATAACCAGGTCATCCTGAGCAACTTGAACTTGTCTTCATGGTTATTGCATGGTATATGAAAATTGTAATTATGAATTTTGTTAATGCATTATGTTTGGTGTTAAATATTGTTTGGCATTTTGTTGTAATAACAAATAATAATAATATGTATTATTATTATTATTATTATCATTATTATTATCATTATTATCGTTGTTGCTGCTGTTATTATCATCATTATTATTATTATTATTGTTGTTGTTGTTGTTGCTGCTGTTATTATCATCATTATTATTATTATTATTATTGTTGTTGTTGCTGCTGCTGTTATTATTATCATTATTATTATTATTAGTGACCCCCCCCTCCCCTTTTCAACCCTCTAGGGCCCAGACCTCCCCCCGTCCTCCAGCACCAGCCTGTCGCTGGTCCCCCCCGACGTCTCCGTACTAAACTACCAATCTGCGCTCTACCAGCCTGCCGTGGCCCCCAGGAGCCTGCCCATGCCCCCCCCTGCGGGGCCCCAGCTGTGCGCCGCGAGGCCCGACCCCTTTCAGCAGGCCCTCATCGTCTGCCCCCCAGGCTTCCAGGGTGAGCTGACGGGCTGGTGTACATGCGCGCGCACACACACACACACACATACACGCACAAATACACAAATACACACACACCGCTCATGCACAAATACACATGCACACACCAAGCATGCACAAATGCACACACACACACCGCATGCACAAATACGCACATGCACACATGCATGCACACACATGCACACACAGAAACCCACACAGAAGTCCACCGGACCAGAGCACTGTAATAAACGCTTTGTAAGTGTCTCTGGTTAACAGCATCTGTTAAGTGACTAAATTTAGTGTAATGAAGCTCATGGTAATGTATAAACTGTATAATAATATAATGATAACATGTAATATGAAGTAATGTCATTTTAGTGTGATGTGATGTTCCTGTAATGTAATATGGTAATGTAAATGGTAAATGGACTGCATTTATATAGCGCTTTTATCCAAAGCGCTTTACAATTGATACCTCTCATTCACCAGAGCATTTAGGGGTTAGGTGTCTTGCTCAGGGACACTTTGACACGCCCAGGGTGGGGCTCGAACCGGCAACCCTCCGACTGCCAGACAACCGCTCTTACCTCCTGAGCTATGTAACGTGATGTAATGTTAATGTAATGCTAATGTAGTTGCGCAATATGTGCTGTTTGCTTCTTCAGGCCTGCAGGCGTCTCCCTCCAAACATGGCGGGTACTCGGTGCGGATGGAGAACGCCGTTCCCATAGTAACACAGGCCCCCGGCGCCCAGCCGCTGCAGATCCAGCCCGGCCTGCTCACACAGGTAAGGACCTTCGTTGCCGCGGAGACGCCCTCTCACCTACACCTCAGTGCGTCATATGAGCTGTGAAGATTGCCCCTTGACCCCCCAGCCCCACCTGCCAAAAAGGATTTTGGGTAAGCCTTACGGACAGAGCTGGAGACAGAGCTGAAGACAGAGCTCCGCGTTCACCTGGACTGAACTCTGCTCCAGGAAATGGCTGGCTTGGGCTGTGACTGACAGGATTGGCTAGTTTGGGCTGTGTCTGACAGGATTGGCTAGTTTGGGCTGTGACTGACAGGATTGGCTAGTTTGGGCTGTGTCTGACAGGATTGGCTAGTTTGGGCTGTGACTGACAGGATTGGCTAGTTTGGGCTGTGTCTGACAGGATTGGCTAGTTTGGGCTGTGCCTGACAGGATTGGCTAGTTTGGGCTGTGCCTGACAGAATTGGCTGGATTGGGCTGTGATTGACAGGACTGGCTGGTTAGGGCTGTGATTGATCAGTTGTGTAGTTGTTACCTGAAAGCAACAAATTTGCCGGCTCTGAAATTCTTTTTTTCTGTGGACTGGAATGCCACAACTGTTCTTTAAAGCAGTCATTTTTATACATTTTTATCTTCCCTTACACACAACTCCCTCCCCCCCAAATAATTTTCCATGCGTGCATTTCTACAGAAAGCTGTCTGCTTATTCAAGTGGCAAGCTCTTCCTCTCTATCTCTCTCTCTCTCTCTCTCCCCCTTTGTCTTAATTAAGATCTCTGAGGGGGTTACGGTTGTGCTGCATTCAAATGTTCAGCCTGAAATACCTCAGACCGCAAAACCACACCAAAATGG
Source organism: Anguilla rostrata (assembly GCF_018555375.3). NCBI lineage: Eukaryota > Metazoa > Chordata > Actinopteri > Anguilliformes > Anguillidae > Anguilla > Anguilla rostrata. The sequence continues at coordinate 45,525,972 of NC_057939.1, read as the reverse complement.
CCCCCGCGCCCTCCCGCACCCCCTCTCTCGTAAAGCTGTGTTTTCACCCTGAGCGGTTCCTGGCAGAACATCCCTGCTCCTGTCTGCGTTTCTGAAAGAGACGATCCTTCTTAAGGCAGCGCTGGCCCTGACACTGCATTTTCCCCAAAAGCACAGGCTTTGTGTTGTTCCCCTTGGGGATGTCGGACGGTCCTGGTGAAGTGAAGCGGCCTGGGCCCTCCTCGGGGGGACTGGTGCTCGGGACCAGCCTTTATTTGGGTCAGGAATGTGGAGAATGCAGGAGCAATGGGGGGAGAGAGAGTGAAAGAGGGAGAGGGAGAGGGAGACACTTTCAGAGTCTGGGGGTGACAAAAGGGGTTGCACTTCAGTGTGTGTGTGTGTTGGGGGGGAGGGCGCATACTCCTGGGGCTACAGGGTGATTTGTCTCCTCTGTGAGAGAGTAAAAAGGAAATTTTCCATCAGTGTTTCCATCAGTAATGACAATGATAAATATCTCATTCCTCCCCCCTCTCTCTCTCTGTCTGTCTCTCTCTCTCTCTGTCTGTCTGTCTCTCTCTCTCTTTTTATATCTATGTCTCTCTGTCTCTGTCTCTTTATCTCTCTCTCTCTCTCTCTCTCCCCCTCTCTTTGTCTCTATGTCTCTCTCTCTCTCTCTCTGTCTGTCTGTCTGTCTGTCTGTCTCTCTCTCTCTCTCTCTCTCTCTCTAGCAGGCCTGGCCCGGTGGTACTCAGCAGATTCTCCTCCCTCAGGCGTGGCAGCAGTTGACCCACAGTTCAGTTCCACACGCCGCGGTCATCCCTGACACCATGACCAGCGCGCAGCCTCTGGCCAACTGGAGGTGAGCTCAGACCGACCGTAAAACAAGCAACACACCGACTGTGACCTGACCCCAAACTAACCCCAAACTGACCCCAAACCAATCCTACATACTGCCCCAAACTGACCCCAAACCGATCCTAAATACTGCCCCAAACTGACCCCAAACCGATCCTAAATACTGCCCCAAACTGACCCTAAGCTGATCCTAAATACTGCCCCTAACTGACCCCAAACCGATCCTAAATACTGCCCTTAACTGACCCCAAACCGATCCTAAATACTGCCCCTAACTGACCCCAAACCGATCCTAAATACTGCCCCTAACTGACCCCAAACTGATCCTAAATACTGCCCCAAATTGACCCCAAACCGATCCTAAATACTGCCCCAAACTGACCACAAACCGATCCTAAATACTGCCCCTAACGGACCCCAAACCGATCCTAAATAGTGCCCCTAACTGACCCCAAACCAATCCTAAATACTGCCCCTAACTGACCCCAAATGGATCCTAAATACTGCCCCTAACTGACCCCAACCCGATCCTAAATAGTGCCCCTAACTGACCCCAAACCGATCCTAAATAGTGCCCCTAACTGACCCCAAACCGATCCTAAATACTGCCCCTAACTGACCCCAAACCGATCCTAAATACTGCCCCTAACTGACCCCAAACCGATCCTAAAACCTACCCAAAACGGACCCCAAACTGATCCTACATACTTCCCCAAACTGACCCCAAACCGATCCTAAATACTGCCCCTAACTGACCCCAAACCGATCCTAAATACTGCCCCTAACTGACCCCAAACCAATCCTAAACACTGCCCCAAACTGACCCCAAATGGATCCTAAATACTGCCCCAAAACGGACCCTAAACAAACCACAAAACAACCCCAAACTGCAAGACAGTGCTTAAATGGCCAGGAAGTAAGTATACTCAGGTCCTGGGTTAGAGTTCATTAGGCCAGTGCTTCCCAACCTCCTTCAGTTTTTGATCAGTGATCAAATGTATACCCAGCATACACAGGGGTCCGCAGGGCCGAGGCTGGGCACCCCTGCATTACACTGACGGCCGTGTGACACTCTGGGCTGCGGGCTTTGTTATAAAAGTGTTGCACTCCCTCTGCAGAGACGTCCCTCTCGTACGTTCTGCTGCTTCCTCTGGCCTCTGCTGCCACCCGCTGTCGTGTTTGTGCAACATGCGCAACCCCCGTGCTTTTCTCTGAGGTTTCCGAGCAGCACACGCAATCCTCCGTGCTTTTCTCTGGGGTTTCCGAGCAGCACACGCAATCCTCCGTGCTTTTCTCTGGGGTTTCCGAGCAGCACACGCAATCCCAGTGTTTTTTTCTCTGGGGTTTCCGAGCAGATTTTTCTGAAAAAGCAGATTCTGTTTTAACGAAGCCCCGTTTTCCCTGACACACTGAGACCTGTTCGGGTCGTTTGGCATTGCGCAGCAGATCTCCTGTGATTCATTTCCTGCCTGTTATTCCCCTGGGTGATTTCATATTTACTGTACAAATTTCTGTGTCAGAGGACTTCTTTTTTCAATCTTAAGACACCATGTTTTGAGCTTTAATAGTCTTTCTGTCTTTAAAAGCTGTTGTATTCTTTGATATAAAGAATATTATTAATCACATTTTTATATTATTGTTGATATTAATATTCATTTAGTGTCAGTAAAGTCTGTAGTGTAAATACAGTACTGTCTTCGTTAAATGGTAGTTGATGTCTCTTCTGCCAAATCAGCTAAGGTTTGAGAAAGGTAACATTTTCGATGGTGTTGCAGGAACTCCCATCCCCATGGCAACCATTACAATCCCATCATGCAGCAGCCGGCCTTGCTGGCAGCTCACGTGACCCTCCCCTCCGCCCAGCCCCTGAATGTGGGCGTGGCCCACGTCATGCGGCAGCAGCCAACCAGCAGCAACTCTTCCAAGAAGAGCAGGCAGCAGCAGCAGCTCTCCAGCAGGTGGGGATGATGTCATTTCCTCTAACTCTCACAGGCCCCTGTCGTCACTTCCCTTAAATCTTACAAGCCCCTGTAAATACCATCACTTCCGCCGTGATGTCAGGCTGAAGCTGAAAAATCAGGAGTGGTCTTTTACATGTAATTATAGAAATAGAAATGAAATGTGTCAGTTAGATAAAGAGAAAGAAATTGATTAGAAAATGAATCTGACTTGTGTCACCTCTCTCTCTCTCTCTCAGGAACGGCTCTGGTTTTGAGGTGTCTTCGTCCCCGCAGCGCTCCAAGCGGGTGAAGGAGAACACGCCCCCTCGTTGTGCGGTGGTGCCGAGCGACCCCCCCTCAGCCTGCGGGGCGCCCCTGTCCTGCGGGATCTGGGGGGACCCCCAGCCCAACCCCCCCCAGCGCCAGACCATCGTCATCCACGACACGCCCAGCCCGGCCATCAGCATCATCACCATCAGCAGTGACACGGACGACGAGGACGACAACAACAAACGCACCAACACCAGGTCAGAGGTCGCAGGTCACCCGTCCCTGCTGGGGATGCTGGGAATTTGAGTATTTACAACTCATCCTGCAGTGACCAATACAAACACACACACATCACATCTGTTATATAAATGAGCAATGGAACTACATCAGTTAGATGGGTAGCACTTTATTAATCCCCACTGGGAAATTGATTTATCAGCAGCAGCGTACAATCAAAACGTTACCATTAAAACCAATCTAAAATTAAAAACAAAAAAAGAGCAAGAATATATGAAACGGATGCAGCATACAACATAAAAAACCAAGTGCTAAAGAAGTGCTAAAAAGTGTTTACTGCAACATACTACTAAAAAATTAATACATAAGATAAATTGGGCTCTAATCTGGTCTGGTTAAAACAACATATGGCTGCAGATGGGGAAAATTTTCTAAAACTCTCTGTGGAACACCAGGGGGCGATGACGCTTCCACTGAAAAAAACTGAAAAAGAAGTTGTGAATGAATCCCTTTGTTTCCGATGTGATATTCATATACGGCACTCAGAGAGTTTGCCAGATAAGACAGGAGCAAAAACATAAAGCAGTAAACAAAATCTGTTTTATATAACTCAAAGCCAAGTGCAAAACCAGGGTATTCAGAACAGCAGTCAGGCCACAGTTAGCAATTAAAGAACCATCTAGATGCGTAAAAAAGTCTACAGCAGACGGATTAAGAAACTCTCGGGGATGCAGGCATATTACGTTATACTCTTCCTCCTCCTCTTCCTCATGTAGCACAATGTCTAAGCAGAGGAATGATGTCATCAGCTGCGTGACGGTGCACGACTCCCTCGCCTCGGACTCGTCCAATCACAGCAGCCCGTACGCCGTGGAGTCCCGCCCCCACAACAACAATGGCTTCCAGGCCAAAGGTGTGCTGCTGGACAACTACTGTCACTCCAACCCCCGCGCCATCATCATTCCTCCCCCCAAAGTGCAGGCCAACGAGGGGCCTATGGACTGTCACCACCTCCTGCCAGGTACACACTCCTCATGGGTGTGTGTGTGTGTGTGTGTCGTGAATGTGTGTGTTGTGAGCGTTAGGATGTTTTCTGACTGATCCGAAAAGGCTTCGGTCACAGTGCATCCAAATTTTCACCCGACTGTGCCTGTCCCCTCTTCCGTTCTTACCTGCAGACGCAGCAGGTCACCAGAACTCCATCTACAAGTACAAAACAGCCAACGGGGCGTTGTCCGGCGGCAACTACTCCTCAGGGGGCGGGGCTTACAGGCAGCAGCGTTCTGGGCCACTCCCCTTTCAGCAGCAGCCCCTCAACCTGAGCCAGGTGAGCACAAACCCAGCCGCTCGGGTTCTTTTCCTTCATCACCCGAAACCCCTGCGAGTGGAAGCCTTAATTAGCCCTAGCGTCAGCAGCACGCCAGCAGATTCTGCATTACTGTTGCGCAGACAACTTGGGTGCTCTTGTGAAATGAATATAATTTGAATGTGAACTTTCCCAGATTTGCTGTTGCTGTATCATGAGCCTCTCTCTTACGCTGAACATTCATGTTTTAGATTTTATGTTAATTTATTAATTTGGTAGCCACTTTTGTCTGAATTGGTTACCGAAGCTAGTATGTCAAAGAGAACCAAGTGCATTTAAGTAGCACAGATATACTAATGCTACGTTCTCTCCCTCTCCTTGTCTCCCTTTCTCCTTATCTCTCCTTCTCTCCCTCTCTCTTTCTCGCAGGCGCAACAGCACATGGCGGCGGAGCGGAATGGCGGTAACCGGCGGCAACAGGCTTACGTGGCCCCTACCATGGCTGCCCAGGCCCCGTACCCCTTCCATCACCACAGCCCCTCCCACCCTCACCTGGCCGCCGCCCACTTGCCGGGCCAGCCCCACCCTCACCTGTACGCCTACACCGCGCCCACCGCGCTGGGCTCCACGGGCGCCGTGGCCCACCTGGTCACCTCCCAGGGCTCCGCCCGCCATGGGGCCTACCCCGCGGGCCTGGTCCACCAGGTGCCCGTCAGCATGGGGCACCACGTTCTGCCCTCCCCCGCCCTCCACCACGCCCAGTACCAGGCCCAGTTCACCCACCAGACCTACTTCAGCAGTTCCCCCGGCTCCGCAGTCTACACTGGATACCCCCTGAGCCCCACCAAGGTCAGCCAGTACCCTTACCTCTAGAGCAGACACTGGAGCCCCGCCCCCTAAAGCTGAGGTCACCCGTCCCTTAGAGACAGAGGGGCTGGCAGCGCTGTTATACCCACGCGGGAAACCTGAAATCTGATGGCGGTGATGCGGAAAATGGACAAATGGTGCCCTCCGGTGGGCGATGGGGGGACTGAGGATTTATTTTTATTTTACTTTTTTTTTTTTTTTAGCATCGGTACTTTTAGATTCGTTTGTCGAATGGGCCAGTTCCTTTTGTTTTTGTAGTTTGGGATTTTTATTTTTGTATTATTATTATTGTTAGCGTTTTTAATTGATTTCGTTCTTTGAGGGATCACTTACCTGGATGCGTGAGCTCCTTTGAGATGGGGATAAGGTGGAATGAGGATATCTGCTGCTCTTCAAAGAAAAACAAACAGAAACACACAAAACAGAAAATAATGGCCTTGAATTTCCACCTCTGCTTCAACAAAAGAGAGGAGTGAGTCCTTTTGGAAACTCAGAAAACTGAGAAATGGAAAAAAAAAACATTTTTAGAGTATTTATCTTTTTTGTAATTTTGTGTTCACTTGTAGAGAATTGCTGGTTTTTGATTTTTTCTTTTTTAGTTTCCTCTGGAAAAAAAGTTTTAGCTGTGCCCCTTTTTTGGTAGAATGTAGCACCCTTCACCCTTCATTGCGTGAAGCACCTCTGATACCAATAGATTTGCGTTCGTTTCCTTCTCGGTGCGATTGCGCGAAGCGGCGTCGGTAGCATACGCACGTACGAGGCAAACGGTCCGTCAGTGTGGGCGTGCGCGCCCCGTCGTCCGCCCCCGTGACCTTTGACCTCTCGAAATCCTCCAATAGACTTGGCCCTTAGCATCGATCCCTTGTAGTGCCTTACGGACGTGCTGACACGCTTTATTAAAAGTTTACTGCGCTGGGACTTGCAGCCCAGAGGAGGCTGGGTCTTAGGTTTCAAGTCTTCGTGACCATCAGTCGACCCTTTTTTAAAAACTTCTAGGTGTGCCGAGTACAGAAATATAACCTGCGATGTCTGCCAGAGGTTCTCGCTTGTCACGTGTAGTTGTAATTCATTTTTTGCTGCGTCCGTGTAGCTGAGTATGACTTGCCTGGTAAGGATTTTGTTTGCGTTAGGCACTGAACCAAAGCTGCCACTAGGTGTTTCCTTATTCTGTGGAGTGCAGTCATCAAATGGGCATGTGTTTCAGCATTGCGAGATTCATTTGCCTGTGTCATTTCGGCAAGCTTACGTTTGAAACGGTGGCGTTCACCTCTGCATGTATTTACCTAGACGTGGGGGAATGGGTGAGAACCAAATGCATTCATACTGCTATAATGACAGAATGCCTGGTGTATAAAAATGATAGGCTACCTGAAACCTTAATAAGAGATGATTTTCCTTTTCCAACAGTTCAAAATTGAAAACATTTTTATGGTTTCACTCTAAGGTCTGAAATTTTTTTGTTGCAACAATTTCTGTGATATGTTTGGGTGGTTGGTGAGCATGATGACAGTCTAATTTAAAGCCAGGGATTTACTCTTTGGAATTTTGTCCAATCTTACCCGAAAAGGGCCAATGCGAGTTCAGGGTTTGCTTTAAGCCAACACTGCAGCACCCGATTTAACTGATTAACTAACCATGGTCTTCAGTCAAGATCTTGATAAGATGGATGTCTTGGTGCTGGGCTAAAACAAAAATCTGCACCCACACCAGCCCTTTTAGGATAAGATTGGACACCCCTGCTTTAAGCATTTAGTGAAACAATAGCCTAGGTGCCACACAGTGGCCAGCAAAATCACAATGCCAGTGGTCATATAACAGTACTCTGCTACGGGGTGTTCCATACGGCAACATTTCAGTTTCTTAGACCTTTTTTCCCCTCTTATATTGAGAAGTAGAGTCTCGTTGGATAAAGAAATTAAATTGAGTTTTGAAGTCAATTCCAGGGGCCCAACGGGAGTGGGCCCAGTGATGTCACAGAGGGCTAGCTGGAGCAGCCAATGAGAGCACGGCAGCAGAAGCGGAGTTGGGATTGGAGCCCAGAGAGAAAGGGGCGTGAGCGGATGTGGGATAGGTGAGACAGGGAAGGAGGGCAGGGATTGGTCGGTGGATGGAATCAGGCTGTGGTTGGTTGGTTGGTTGGGGGTGTGGAGTTAGGGTTAGGGTTAGGGTCACAATGGGACTATGAAGAATAGCATGTTGAGACAGAGCAGGTCGGTAGCAACGGTGACCCTGATAATTTGGGGGGGGAGGGGGTTCACAGGGTCAAGGAGAGCACACCGTACTCTTGAGACGAAGTTACATTTTGGAGTAGATTTTGCGAGCGATTCTAGCTGTTATGCTCTTTGAGTTATGTGTACCGTATGTCACCTTAACGATACGAACGTGACAGAAGGGTCTGTGCACGCCCGGAGGGGGTTGGTGTTGAGTGTTGGCGTTTAGGTTTGCCGCCGCGTGTCAGTTTTGAATTTCCTCGTACAAACCTCACGCCACCAGACAAGGCTGTGGGAGCGGATCGGTCCGTGGATAAAGTTGGGATTTGCGTAGTTCAGTACGTAGAGCTTTTGTTTCGGGGATCCGGTTGTTCACCCTTTTGTGTTTCGGTCGCGTTTGTTTTTCCGTCGGGACCTGCGCTCGCGAGATTGGCTCAGGAGCAGTGACATCGATGTCGAGTGACGTCACTCGTTTCTCCCTCGACGTCTCGCTGGAGTCGCGTCGCTGTAGTCGCACTGGCTGCGCAGTTGTAGTTCTCTGCCGCAAAGAAGAGATTTTCAACGGCGTTTGGGAGGTTTGTCACATTATTATGTTTTGTCTTTAGAGATTGCTGCAATAATTCTCGTGGGTGTTGTTTTATCAGTGTAAATGTTTTTTTTTTGTCATTTCTTGAAGCTCATTTATTCATGTTATTCGTATGTAATTGAGGAATGTGCGTAGCTGTGTATCGTATTCCAGGGAAGGGAAATGTACCAGTATAGTCTGTGCTGCTGTAAAATGTCCAGCACATTAATAATATTAATGGTAATAACATTAACGTTATTGATGATATTAGTGATGATATTAACCTGACAGTCGGGTAGGTAGGTCGTGAAGACGTGTGAGAGCTCCCAGTACAAGTTTGGAACTCTGTCCCAAAACTTCAGTCCAAAGAATATCCCCTCTTCTCCCAGAGCTTAAATAAGCCTCTTAAGCCTCTTTAAAAAAAAACATTTTGTTCTTTTTTTTGTTTATTTTACCGGGTATAATATTCTGTTCACCCTCGGCTCCAATGTTATAAACACGGCTGGATGTGCATTCTTTTTTTAGGGACTCCGTTTAAGTGGTGATTCTAGAAACTGGGGGTGGAGGGGCCCATTGGGGCCCTTCTGCCGGACCTCCACTGTCCACCCTCGGGGCCCCCCAATGCTCGGGGCCCTAGGGAGTTGCCTGGCTTGTTATTCATTAGATTCACCTTTGTGTTTAGCGGTGGAAACCAAGGCAAAGGGGTTCTTTCACCCTAAGCATTCTGGGACTTCAGTTTACCACCAAAGAAAGGATATAGGATGATGACTGCTCCCCGCTCTCTCCTTCGTTTAGAGTACTGAACTGGCAATAACGTCCCTGTCTCAGCTGTGTATGCGTCAAGACCGCCATTTTGTATCCAAATGAAAACGTTGTTTTGGGAGGAGAAAACTAACTGAGGAGATATAAAACTTGCGTACTTGTGCTGGTGTGAGTTTTGCGCAAGTATATGCTGAATACACACACACATACAGTCACTCAAGTACACACTGTGTACCTGTGAGCGTGTTTGTGTGCAAGCATGCATGCTTTTGACACACATTCTGTTCATTGGATTGGGCACCACAAAGAAAGGGATTTGTTTTATTCTTATCGTGTATCGAAGCCAAATGTTATGATTCGGTCATTTTTATAGATTTTCTCACCAAAAATTTACAAACATGAATAAATGGGAAAGTTGTATTTAATTTTTTTGATTTTTTAAAAGAATACTTGTCTTGTTTATGTCCATGCACATCAAAAATAATTTGTCTTTTTTTCCTGAAAGTTTGGGAAATAAGGTACAGGCCAGTTAAGGAGAAATAAGTAATTACTCTCGTAATTTTGTTTTTTCTAAGCTTGTATTCATAACACCTGCGCTCTGGTGTTTGTGTGATGTAGCTATTGATTTGTGAATATAGACCGCCAGAAGGATTCCCAGTTTTTCACGTGCGGAGCACACTCTCTGTGGAGAGGCGATCGATAAGGATGCAGACCCGTCTCCAGTCCCTGATGTTCCTTGAAGATAACAAACATATTCCAACAACCACTTCCCTAGGGAAATATATATGCATTTTTGTGATTCATGACATGAGCAGTTTTTTTACTCTCACTACAAAAAAAAAAAAAACGTAAATTAAAAAATATTCCTAATGAAATGGGAATTGAACTTCTTCAATGAAATGAAGATTAACTTTTTTTTTTCAAAGTAGTAATATTCTAGGATCTCCTCTAGACTTAAAGAAAGCGTCGCTGTTTCTGCATGGTTTTGTGTCCCAAGGCTGTGTGGATAATCTGCGGTTTCTCCTCTCATTTCCTGTTGTAAACGCCGTGCTGTGTTGCAGTTCCCCCCCCTGTAGGCCTTTCACTGTGTTAATGGAAATTTCTGTTCTTCTGTTGTTTTTTTAAAATAGCTTTTGTTTATGTGTGGGGTTGGGTTTGGGGTTTTGCTAAGTGTAACATCTCCTTTTATCAATGTTTTATCGACCTTTTGATGTAGAGCTGTACGAACGCTGTTCCTCTGACTCACTAAGTATCTTATGAGAATGGATATTTTACTGGCTTATAGAATGTTTAAATAAATAAGATTCTGAATAATAATAATATTAATTGAAATTCTTAACCAGTTGAGTACTTGCTAATAAGCGATTGTGTTACCATTAAGACGTTGTGTGCTTCTCTTAATAATCATTTTCGTTGTAGAAAAATGGAGTGAATTTATATTAGTCCAATTAACTAATTATAGCATTGTAAATTCAATGAGGTTTTTAACAGAAAAATTGGTTAGAGAAGAATATAGTTATTTTAATTGTTCTATTTACTATCTGTAGGGTGAGAAGGGGCTCGCGATGTGGTGAACTATGTTATAGCTTGTTATTCACTGTTACTTTTGATCATTTTTTCGGTCTCAGAGGTGAATCGAGTTATTAATATAATGAGAATTTGTATGCTCACATATGCATATTGTATATGTGTAGAACTGTAATCACACTTTGTCATGGATTTACATTAAAACTGTTAAGTCACGGCACCTGCCTCTTGTCGTATTTGTGATGGGAAGCTCATTTTTAAATTCATCGTGTGTGCATGTGTGCGTATACTTGTGTGTGTATGTGTTTGAATTTAGGAGCAAACATGATTGGCATCGTTGTCTTCTTCCACAGCAAAATGCCAGTTTAAAATTGCTCGTCTCAGCTTGCAGTGAATGCAAAATGTCCCTGTTCAGCCACATCTGCTACTGTTACTATGCAGAGGCATAAACCAGAGGCCATAATGTTAATTCAATTTTCAAAGAAGGAAATGACACATTCAACCTGCAAGTGGCAAAAATAAATCACTTTCACACTAAATAAACCAAATCACACACAAATATAAGCACAATATAAATATCATGAACAAGTCCAATTGCTGTTACATTCAATTATCTGGTTTATGTTTAAAATAAGATGACTTTCTATTAATAGTAGAAGCCCACTAGTGGAGTCCTTTTGTTTGTCATTTTCACAGTGAAATAAATGGTTGTACCGAAATTCAGTCTGCAATAACACTACATCTAGCAAAAAAGTTACAACCTGACTGAGGTGCCTGGTTTAAAACTACATAATCAACTCAAAACCTGTTATATGGCAGTCCTGAGCTTTATTTCTGATTCTTGTGTGTGTGTTTGTATGAGCGTTTGTGTGTGCATGCGTGTGTGTGAGCATTTTTGTGTGTGTGTGTGAGTGCACATGTTTACTAAAAGCTCTGAATGATGAAAAATGGTATAAAATGCGGCTTCTGGAAAAGCTACAGAGTCCCTGAACAGCAGAATGGGGCATTTTCTTCGTTATTTTGAGATAATTGATGGGTGACAGTTTTCCTGCCAAAGACTCCTGCCAAGTTTCTCACACACCGACATCTGTTCATTACAAGAGGAAGCTCAACTATGAATCACTTAACGCCTGTCACATTGCTCCGCCCAGGACTAATTAAACTATTAGTGTCCTCCCATTTGAATAACACGACAAATTCTGTTTTTTTAATGCATTCAAACAAAATTGAGAGTAAGGAAAACTAACCAAATTCTAACAGAATCAAAATAGAGAAAATTATCATCTAAATATACTTTCTTCAAGTTCGGGAGCCATTCCTCTAAAAGCCACAATTTCATTAAAATATGCAAGCAAGCACTTCAATTGGTTTTATATAATTTCATTTAATTTCATCAAGGGCTCAATGAATAAGTGGGCATTCAAAGCACACAGCACACAGAGAGCTGCACAAGATGCCATGTCACATGAAACCATATTTAGTTGACTGCCGTGATCCCAATGCTTGCATTGTGTCAGTACAGTGGTCCTCCTGTATAAAAAGTTCTTTAATTTCTACACATGGTGAAACCAAACTGTATTTAAAAAATTCTCTTTAATGAAACCTTAGAATTTGCTCTTTAACCGCATGTGAATTGTCTGATTACAAATATAAAATTGTGGAGTACTGAGCCAAATCAATAAAAAAATATGTAATTGTAAAAAAAACTTTACAAAGCTCACTGTACATATAGCACATGATAATGCATCTAATTGGTCAATAACAGTGACTATATACAGTGAGCTCCATAATGTTCGCCTGAGACAAAAAAAAAGAACCATTAACAGAAAGAGAATATTAAGTCACGGCCAAATAATGAAAGATAGTTCAGGAGATTGTTGTGTAATAGTCTCTGTTGTGCTTTTATTATTTCCACTATTTTAACATTTGCATTTTGTGACAGCTGTTTGCTTCATAAAATTAATTAAATGACTTCAGCATCCTTTAACTATGGTGCACAGACAGGAATTCAAGTTCAGCAATTCAGGTCATTAAAATGGTGATGTTTCTTGTTAGAGCTAACAGGGATAATGTGGTTGTAATGACTATTTTATATTCTACCAGCAGGTGGCATAAGTGTACGGCACACTTGGTGCCAGCGGCACTGCAGTGAAAATATGAATTCTCTGCATGCAAATCCTGTGCTGGTCCCGCCAGCTGTTGAATTATATATATTATATTATATTATTTAAATATTCTATATTATTATGCGCATTTGAATTTTGAGAACGCTTGCATTGTAGTCAGTGCCGTAATAGAAGGAACTGAAGTTAGTGTACATCTTTGAGCAAGACGTGTTGCCGACACCCATGCTTCACTATGGCATTTGTAATACTCCATGTGTCATACTCACTGACTGTAAAACATGTAAAACATGTCGATAAATATTCATGAATAAATTAAAATGAGAAATACATCAGATATATTTGTACAAACACACACACGCAGACACACATACACACACATATCATAATAATAGTTTTACCTCGCATGTGATTATATTCTAATGATTATATTTTAAATGACCTGTCACTAACATTTGTACATTGTTTTAGCAGAACTACAGTAATAATAAATGCAAAATGATGTGTTAAAATGCAGGCATGACCACTCACACCAGTATGCCAAAGTATAAAAACATTATATTACCCAGAAAGCCCTGGGCTTGGACTCAACCACTAACCATATCAGGGCAGTTTTAATGAGTACATAGGAGTATTACCATTGATTGTTTTACACTGGTAGAATGGATGTTTCTTTTTTAGGCTTATTTCAGTTGGATGATTTCTTAAATTCCACCTACAGTTGGTCTATAATTACAATCCTACATGACCACTTTCAGATCACTGGACTATTGCACTGTCTAGAAACAATGATAAAATACATAATTGGCTTACAGTCAGTTATGCCACACGCCTCTACTGCAACTTTTTTATGCTTATCTTTTTTATAAAGAAAAACATGATATTATTGTTTACAGTATGTATATGTCCTTTCACAGCCTTACACTATTTTTTTCTTTCTGTTTTCTTTCTCAAGCATACAGCAATGTCTAAGATTTGAACCTATAATCCCTGAAACAAAAGTCTGTTTCCTTACCCAATAAAAAAAAACATTGATGCCCTGTCATAATTTATGTCCAGAGCTTCAGAGTAGTGTAGAATTAAAGTATTTATTTGATACACTGAAAAGATGAGGGCTGTTACACTCGCTAAACTATGCAAAACCACCACATGATTGACTATCACAACAGTGAATGATATTTAATAATTTACATTTAATAAGAATGTTACAAATATATATGTCCTAAGGTTGTTAGCCTACTGAAAAAAAAATATATATGAATTTTTATCAAGTTAGATTCAATTCATATTCAAACGACTGAATTGAAAGGGAGTTTAAATCTCAGCGCTGTTCCAAATTGCTCTGGAGCACAGATAAACAGCCATGACAATGAACGTTCAAAAAAAGAAAAAGGAAAGGTATTTGAGTGTCTCACGTTTTTAAAATATACCATCTCTGTCAGGTCTATTCACTCAGACTGCTTCGGACATATTCCTCAGCTTTTATTTAGCTTGTTGTGCTTGTCTGCATTATATGTGTTTATATGTGAGTGGATGACGGCGGTACTTTTCTCTCACACTCTGAAAACAGCAAATAATACAAATGAAGGTTGGCATCAGTGTGCTTCTCACGTACATGTTATTAAGTCAGCCCCAATTAGCATTAGCAGACTGAAAAGCACGTTTTCACTGCCTTTAGTTCTTTAGCTTTTATCTCAAATCAGCGTAATATTTGCTGTCAATAATGATTTATGGATTGCAACTCTAATATCCTAACTGCACGTTCTGGACATTGCTTCTGTTGAAATTATATAGAAATGTGTATTCCTGAATTTATGTGTAACTTGCAAAATGCCTCCCCACACACCATTAAAAAAGTTTTTTTTTTTTTACAGAACACTTCCCATATTCATCTAATATGGCTGTCTAGTTTAAAAAATATGTAGGCCCACCGATGGAGTAGAAGGACAAATAAATAGACAGGCCTAATTATAACCACATTAGTTAGCAATACCAAATTAGCTTTGAACAGGTGGAATTTTATGTAGAATTTATATCTGGCTGTACAAACAATACCATAAATGTGTCATAGTTCCAAACATAAATATCCAGGGGATTTATACTTGCGATCATAAAATATCCACGTCAGGGAACCCTGGCTTAAAGAGAGGAATCGCTTTAGGACCCAGCAGACGAGCTCCTGCAGCGATGACTCGAATACTGTACACCTGCTGTATTGCTGAGCAGGGAGGTCGCTAGAGGATCCGCGAAAGGGGAGGATTCACGTTTTATGCGGTCCTCTCAACCCCATCTATATATACCAGCAATGGTATTATCCTATTTGAAATTATTTATTTATAAAGCGGCCTATTATAACTAAACAAAGATAAAGAACTTCTTGTTTATAATGCTTCGTATAAGGAAAGCATCTACCCAAAAACAGCAAGCTGGACAACGTTCTCAACAAACGTAGGATGATCCGCGAACGAATGGCTGCTAACATAGCTAATTTCAATGAAGACTGCTGCATTTTTTCGGAAAAAAAATTATTACGACCGACAATCATTGTCGTTTGACTACTTGCAAAGGACTCAATGTGGATTTGCACTAGGTTATGAAAATGAGGTTGTAAACCGCCGTCGCAGGTTCTGAAGCTTTTGGAGGATTGTGAAAGAGGACTGTTGTATTGTGTAAAAAGCAAATCAGTGTCGATGAATAGCACCACAAGGAATGATATGAAATTTAAGACACCCTGGGGATACTGCTTCTGCTAAGACTATTTCCAGAAATCTCAATCAAAATTGATTGACGACATCCTATTGTTTTTTTCCGAATCATCAAAGAACGCTTCTGACGACAGGGGTTACCCCAGCTCGTTGAAGATACAGTCAGATCACCGCACGTTTACTCACGAATATACAGCAATGTCTCTCCACAGAAGCATCGAACTGGAGCACTTCGAGGAACGGGACAAGGCGCATCGCTCTACTCGAGCCGTGGGCTCGAGCTCGCAGTCTGGGTCCAGGGCAAATAGTCTGGTTCCCAGCCCAGCTCATAGCGCCAATTGTAGTTTGTATCGCACCCGCACATTGCAGGCGCTAAGTTCCGAGAAGAAAGCCAAGAAAGTTAGATTTTACCGAAATGGAGACAAATATTTCAAGGGTTTGGTGTATGCGGTTTCCAACGACCGCTTCCGGTCCTTCGACGCTCTGCTGATGGAACTGACCAGGTCACTGTCGGACAACATGAACCTGCCCCAAGGAGTGCGAAGCATATATTCTTTGGATGGAACAAGGAAGATTTTAAGCCTGGAAGAGTTAGTAGAAGGTAACAGCGACCTCCAAGAGAAAGCATGTCCACTTGAAAATATAAAGACACGCATGAATTTAAGAGCAACTCACAATTTATTAAATAGCCTACACGAGTGGTTGTTGCATTTGTCAGAGAATGAGTTAGTATTGCACTATGCTAGCAGAATACACGTATTTTGTCAGCACAGGTTTTACAGTTGCGCCACTGCGGTGCTCAGTGAATTATCAGTGTCAAATCAGCCCTGGTAGGGTAGGCTGCATTTGAGTATTCCTCTTGGAATCACAACTATTAGAGTTATATGATCACATTAAGGTAGTAGCTACATTCAGGCGCTCCAAAAATGCAGGGTCACAGACTTTCACATTAACGTGTGGCATTAATGATTTAAGTCTATTCCAATTTGTCATCGTTCAGTAGGCCTACAATGGAGTGTAATGTGTGGCACTACTATCCTACCACAGAGGTATCACCACAAGGCATCACGCTAACGCAACACAATGTTCTGTCCACGTGCAGTGATGACGCAGTACCGATGCAGGTCACATTGCTAATACGTTATAGACACGTAGAAATGTGTATTTATTCACAGACATAAAAAATGTACACATGTTCAAATCATGCGACTCTTATTCTTTTACATTTTACCAACGCCTACAGTGCAAACACGTTTTGACTTAAGTCGCTAAGCTTTGCAGGCTATTCGGAACTAAACTTGTTTGTCTGTGAATTATCACAGTGAATTATTTAGATGCAGGTGTCCAACCGGTTTAGACATGACTGCCAATGTGAAAAATATTTAAGATACTAAGCTAAGCTACTAGAAGAATGAAAAATAAATAAATCATGGCATAGGTTCAGCACTACGGACAGCTCTCACTACACTCAAGGTAGTAGGAGTAGAGACATAATTTTACTGCTTTATTTTTGCATTGTATCCAAGAATAAAGAATAAAACGACCTTAAGTACCATATATATATATTTCTTCAAGCTTGTTTCTATCTGTTCATTTAAACTAATTATTTCTGTCAAGTCCCATTCATAACAGTTTCCGGAGTTAACATATTGTAGTCGTGCTATGTTTGGTTCAGTATCAGCCTTCAGATAATGGCAACATACGTCACACATCTTTTGAATTATTGCAAAAGTCTGTGCACATCTTTGTGCCCCAAATACCTCTTAGAAAGAGAGAAGAGCCGCTAGAAAACAAAATACTGACGCAAAGTACAAATGAAAAAGACCCTCGCGTGAACAAGTGCTGTTGCTGCCCTTCCTGTCTGGCTCACTAAGGAAGTGCATGTGTTTAACAGTGATATTCCAAAACAATAGCTACCCCCTCCTCTCGTAGTTTCCATTCTGCAGAGCTCACGTTATTTTTTTAAAGGGCTATGGACTGCACTATAACAGGGATAATATTTTTAAAGAGCCTCATCCTTTTGAATCTCATCTCAACATATACATCATAAGGTTGCATAATTGAGCCTGTGAATAGATCTTTTCTTCCACGGAGAACATTAACTCACTGACTTCCATTGTAAGGCTCACAGTTCTCTAGCTGCTCCGATTGTCCGATTCTGACAACATGTGAAAAAAATACAATGCGACATATTAAGATTGAGCATGTTTAACGTTTTCTAGGAAACTGCCAAGATGTCCGTTGCATGTTGGTTATTATTTCGGCATCTTGCCAGGTGGAGAATGGAGGAAACCCTTCTCCCCCCTGTCTGCTCACAAACATGGTTCTGTCTGAGCTGTTGCCTGCAGCTAATCCCGTAAGGACGGGTTTCATCTGACTGCTGCTCCGTTTGAGCTCTTCGCTATCTCGTGCGGAGAGATGGGTGGTCTTTTTAAGATTAACGGATGCCTGGCCGTTGATGAGAGGCGTTCTGTAGATCGTTAGCATACGTCAGTGATCACACGAGTGCGTGAAGCACCCTGACGCCGGCAGTGCGGAGCATACGTTCCATTTGAACTTTAAGGGAGACACTGCTGGACCACCTAGTCTCACGTCGTCAGACGTAAAGTCACACAAGCATACTAGTAATTAATTCCTATGAAAATTTTGGAGTGACATGTCTTCCTGTCTCCACCAAAGACTGGGATGGGATGGAGAGATATTCACCACATCTCTGGTCAATGCAGGGTTAAAAAAGCTGCTTCAGTAACATTTTCTCCTGTTGGGTTTTTTATTGCTTGGTGTCACACATCTTGTGTTAATTGAAATGGCCTTGAAATGACTGTGTTTATTGAAATGTGCTGAATGACTGAATTTCATCAGATAGGAGCCGTATCACGCAGAGATTTCAAGCGCATACTATCATTAACTTCCCGTTCCATGGCTTAGCTGTAGCATGGCTATAGCACAATGTCGTTGGCTCTGTAGAAAACACAATGCCACGTTAGAGTGTTTAATTATATGTGTACACACTGTGTTATGTGAAGGAGGTTTAGCCTGTACTACAAGCCGCCTCTTGGAATGCATTTCAAACTCAGAAACAGGAATGGCATGTCTATGAAACAATGTATCACTGTGTCAGGATTTTTGACAGGTTTTTTGACATTCAACCTTTGTAGATTTTTAAGAAGTACAGTATAGATCAGCTGCAGGCAGTGAAGCCAAATATCTATGTTTAATATTTAATATTTAAATTTGAAAAAATTGCAGATAAAGACCCCTGGCCTCCTAATTAATTGCAACTTTTTTTGGATTTACCTTCACCTAATAAAAATAGGCTTAACTATTCAGATAAGATCAGTTAACCTTGCATGCATTGCATTAATTGCATGCATTTTATTTAATGCGACTTACTCAGGATACGCTAATATGTACCAGGCAAAAAAAATGGTTGCAATTCCCCATAATGGTTGCAATACTCTTTGCGGCCAAAAGCATTTTTCATCAGATAGTTTGCAGGAAAGAAGGGATGACATGACAGGAAGTGTGGAATGGTGCAGCCGATCTGAACTCCTCCCCCCCTCCCACATTGCAGGGGAGAGCTACGTCTGCGCCTCGAACGAGCCCTTCCGCAAGGTGGACTACACCAAGAACGTGAACCCCAACTGGGGCGTGAACGTGCGGGTGGCGGCGGCCGCGGCGGCGGCAGCGACGGCGGCGGCGGTGGCCTCGGGGGGCGTGGCCGTGCGCTCGCACTCCGCCCTGTCCCAGCGGAGCGAGTCGCGGGAGAGCAAGGACTTCATCAAGCCCAAGCTGGTGACGGTGATCCGCAGCGGCGTGAAGCCGCGCAAGGCCGTGCGCATCCTGCTCAACAAGAAGACCGCCCACTCCTTCGAGCAGGTGCTCACCGACATCACCGACGCCATCAAGCTGGACTCCGGCGCGGTGAAACGCCTCTACACGCTGGACGGGAAGCAGGTAAGGCCCATTCCCCGGGTCCTCTGTTGGGTATTAGCGGGTCAGAACCGGACTTGGGTCAAATACGTATTTGTTTTGGATTCAACTATTTTTCTACGCTTTACTTCATTTTGTCTGGTGTATTGGAACCAAAGAAAAACTCTCAAAAATTACAAACCCCACCTTCTGTTCATGCTCAATTACACCAGGCAAGATCAATAGAGCACAGAAAAGTATTTGAATCCAAAACAAATACATATTTGACTCAGGTCTGGTGAGAACCATAATATTGGTCACAGCTATGCAGCCTGTGTACCATGAAAAGACCATCTTCATACAGATGATACACTGTCCAGCTTGTGAAATCAAATGCCCTATTTCAAACTCTGCTTGTAGAAATCGTGCTGTTAAATTCAGCTAAATCTGTGCACCAGATGGGCAGCATGCGTCCCTCTGGGACATTTACAAAGGCTTCATGTCCTGCCATTTCAAGAGCTGTCAAAACTGCTGGAATAGAGATGTAACAAAATCATTTTGTAAGACTTGCTAAAACCAGACCTCAGAAGGTAACTGCTGCTCGATGCAATGGGAGCATCATAAACGTTACTGATATGCTTTCTATATTGGTCCTATTTTTAATACACTTACAACATAATATAGGAAATATTATAGGCACAATCTCTCCTCCAGTTTGGCCTGCAAGGAACAATGATCTCTGCCAATACAGGATGTTAAATCCACCCCAGTTCCACAGACAAGGAGTTGAAATGTGCCGTGGTCACATGACAGAGGTGCAAACCAGACTTTCTCAGAGTCTGTCTGCTGGAATGCAGGCGGCTGATGCTCGGTGATGATGTCATCAGGGATTTGCCCGGGCTGCAGTGAATCATAATGAGGCCTCGAAGGCAGTCTGACTGTCTGAGGCTTCCTGGGATTTTGGAGGGAAATCACCACAGTTAGGATTTTTTTTCCCCATCTGTTCTTTTGTTTAATTTACTATTTGAATTATGCAAATAAATGCTTTGAAATGAATGGGTAATCAAGGTATAAAAATTTCATGGTTATGAGAAATGTTTTTTTAATCACAAGCAAGTGTGTGAATCGGGTAGCACTTAATTTTCAGGTTTTTTTGGGGGGGAAGATTAGTAAATATAATAGAATACACTTCGAATAGGTGTCATGCACATCTTGAGGCTCTGTTATTTTATTCTATCAAACTGCCAAGGTTTGTGAATCAGTGCGAATGAGCAGTAAGAATTATGACTACAGTATAGTATATAAACCATAGATGTCTGTTTAGAGGTTCATGTTTCCATAGAAACTGTAGGTTAAAATTCCACACATAGTCGGCAGATACACACTCAGCTTAGTCTAGTAAAGCAATGGTGAAGACATATTGGACAAAGAGCTACTCTTCACAGTGACACAAACAGTGAATAAAAACGTCAGGGAGCTACGCTTAGCCTTATTCACGCAACACCGATCCCTCAACCTTGTCGTTTCTTTGCTCCTTGAGTCCTGCCGAGTGATGAGAAAGATACTCATTTATGACTGAGATTACTATATATATAATATATATATATATATATATATATATATATATATACTTTCATGGTGAACTTGTTAAGGAACAATCTAGAGATTTCTAATGACAATAAAAATTAATTAAGATGAATCAAGAGTTTTGTGAAGGTACAAATTCTAACCATGACATTTTTAGTCGATATCTCTAAATGTGGAGATGGAAGTTGCATTTTCAATGAAAGTATGGAAAGAAAATAGTGAGAACAAAATCACGAGGGAAATTTTGGTTGGATATTATAATCCACATAGCATGTCTGTGCTTATTGTGCTGTGCGCAGTTTAGCACGCATACTGCTTTCAGTGAATAGCTCCCGTACTTGCCTACTGGCTGATTACCTTGTGCTGGAAATATAATTGTTGCATTTTGGTGCATTCATTGCAGTACAGTTCTTATGCTCGTCTGGGTCGGCCATATTAAATAAACAGAAATATGAATTCAAATTAAAATATAATGATATGTGTTCATATAGGATAACTACAGATATAATTTCATTTAAAATACATATTAATTCAATGTATTTCCGATAATGCCTTTAACTGCTAGGTTTGGAAAGGTAGCCCTCGTTTCTCTTCACCACACACAAAGCAATGGATTTGGTCCTCCTTACCGTGTCCTCCAAAAACCATTATGCTTCTTGATAGAATGAAATAACATCTTGTGTCCTTATACGTCAGTCATTTTTAAACTGTAAAAAGAAAAACTGTAACATTACAGCTAGTAAACGCCAAAGTAACGCTGAAACCCTGAAATGGCTTAGAAAATGGTTTCAGGTCTGGTTTCAGCCTTTTTTTCTGGTTTCTTAGTCTTAAGTCATTTATGGGGATTAGGAGGACATTCAAAAAGCCATTGCATGCTAGTGAATGCTAAAATAGATGTTGAGTATCTGTGTCACACCCAGAGTAAAGTAAAATTAGATTTTTGGGGAACATCTCATCACTTAAATTTTTGCGTTTTACATTATCGTAAAATGGCCATCTGTCTCTGTATTTATAAATTGATTAGGGACTTCCCATAGGGCAGGAAATAGCTCACAAATGAGGTGAATACAAAGGGATAATCTTACGGAAACGATTTGAAACGATATCCCATCTGAGCTGATGTCCTCCTTCTATCAATAGCAACATGCTTTGTTTACCTGTCATACATGTTTGTGACATGAATCCTTAACTGCAGAATGCTTAGAGGGTGGATATTCTGGAACAGAAAGATTAAATGTATTACAGGCTCTTAGTGATCGCCCAGTCCTTTTCCCACATTTTCTTCAGTGCACACCACATGCTTTCATAATGGAGTGAAAGCTGAGAACCTTCGCCATATTAAAATGTCAGTGCGTTCTACGCACAGAGGCTGGGGGAGGGTACGATGTTTGTTGAGCGCACAGAGAGGATGTTGGTCTCGGATCACTCCATGTTTGAACCCCCATATCACCCCCCCCTGGGGAATCCACCCCGCCAGGCACAAACTGCTCAGTCCTGTGCCTGCTCCCTCAACATCTCTGTGTGCATCTCTATGTGCACACAAATCACATTATACAGGGAAAAAATGCTTAAATTGTACACATGAAAGAGTGGTTTGTACGCCTGTGCAGTAGATTCTCCATGTAGAATGTTGCAGTGCTTTGCAATACATTTTAGAGGTCTAGCCTTCTTAAAACAGAGGTAATATAACCAACAATATTGGAATTGTTTTTTTTTTGAGGACATTTACCACCCAATTACCGGCACCCCCACGACCCCAGGTTCCAGGTCCCAGCGGCTGGCTCTAAAAACCGATTTAGCTCAGCCGGTGTCACTGCGGATGAATGTGAGCTGGCCCAGACTCCCTCTGCTGTCCCCGTCCTCCGAGGCGGTGCGGAGCAAGATCCCCTCACCCCTCATTACGATCACCCGAAGGAGACAGGCCCGCGTCGGGACACGCCTCACGCGCGCCCGAAAAAGGGCCCCCGTCGCCATTAAAGCAATCGGGCTGTCAGATGTGAGGAGGCGTACCCCGCACCCTGCATTTTCGCGTGTCTGGACACCCACCCACCCCGCGCTCAACCGTGCGGTGAAGAACGTAGCCGGTAATCAGCGTCTCTCTTTTTTAAAAAAGGCCACTCGAAGGAACGTGATCATTAGCATCGCTTTCGCTCAAATTACACCTCGGAGTCAGGCGAACGGAGCCGATAGGGTAGTTATTACCGGCAGCAATCTCCATATTAAACACTGACGCCTCTCCCCGTAGCACTGCTTTAATTCCGCTCCCTGAACACCCCCCCTCCCCCCACCCCCCCCCAACACCGCAGCCCATCACCCCAAGTCTAAGGCTGTAAATTCTCTCTATCCCACGTTTTTGGAGCATCAGCAGTCCACTTCACCCCTGTAAAGCCCAGCTTCAGTGCTCACATGGTTCTGCGGGGTCCTGCTGTGTGAGAGGCAGGGCTTAGTCAGGATGAGGGGGGCCCTGTGCTCTGTTTAAATCCTCTCTGTAGCCTCGTGCGTAGCCTCTTTATGCCAATCATTGCGTGGTGCCCAAAATATAGCCAAGGTTCGGACAGGAGAGAACGTAGTTCTGGGATTTTAATGGATTTCATTTGAGCATATCATTTGCATAATAATAATAATATTAATAATAATAATAATAATAATAATAATAGACACTTCATTAATCATAGTTTCTAGAAAACTATACAGCGTCTTGATTGTTAATGTAAATGTGTTATATTTGAATTAGAATTTGGAGATCTAATAGGTAGATGGATAGATTTCCTGGTACGACGAGTCACCCGTTTCCAGCGGTGCTGCACACTGGGGAGGGGGAAGGGTAATGCTGTATAGTGGTGCCCCCACTGTGAGCTTCCTGTTTGCAGGTTAAGAGGCGGTATCGCTGATGCACCAGAAGACCTGTAAAAGGCACTTAATGCTCGGGCCCCGGGGTACACCACCAAACCAGACCCCGGCGTCTGATTGGCTATGACGTTTCATAAAATCACTGCGTGATGTTTTTGTGAGGGATTTGTTTGCTCTGGGAAAGCGTACACAGAGAAATCCACTGAAATGTTCTCATGATTGATGAGAAATGACAGGAATCTTTGTGCACATGATATATTTTGTCATGTCTCTGTCCATGTTAGCTTGCAGGAGCACTGGCAGGAGATTAGCATTGTGCCTTATGCAGATGACTCCTTTGCAGGGATTTGTTTTCATATGGTGTGGTGTGCCTGCAAAAGTGATTTTCCTTTTCCTGTTTTTGACAGTGAACTATTTATGTTTAGTGGGTCTCTGAAGTGGAATGAATTATTTATTAGGATGTCAATTTGTCAGGTTGTGTTAAAAAAAATAGGTTTTAACCTCTGTGATAAGACAGGACCTTGACCGCTGTTTTTTAACTTGTTTCATTGAATTAATAAGGGATTCATAGGATTCATATTCCCTGAGGGGTCAATAGAATTTTTTTTAAATAACAGTGATTTAAACTGCAACCCTTACAGTGTATATTATCATTGGCACAGTTATTATGAGATTATTTACCTTTTGGCAACATGAAAAGCCAAATTGACGTTGCAGTCCCTGGGCTAAGTACCAATGGGAGAAGGCCAGGTTTGGATTTGACCGGGTTCCTTGGGATTAAAATCCATACTAACTGGTAAAATACGTATTGATAATCAGAGCAATTATTTAAGAGGTGGTCACAGACGCTTTATTCAAGACACTGAGTCCAGATCTTAACTTATCCTTGACTTAACACCTTATCCTCAGAGCTGCCACCTCTTACAACACAGTATTCCTGTCATTGAACTTGCGTGAAAAGTTCCCTTACATGCACGGCTGTAATTCATACACTGATCACCCAATATGGACGTAAGTACCCTGAAATTAAAGCTGACAGTTTACACTTTAACATCATATTAATTGCTTTTCAAATCCAATGTGCTGGAGTGCAGAGCCAAAACAACAGAAAATGTGTCACTCTCCCAGTGCTTGTATTTAACTGTATACTATTTCCTTATTTGTAACTGTGCATTGATTTAAGCCATTTCAAATAAAAGACTGCTTACAGTCCCAGGGTCACTGAATAATGATAAGACGTAATATCACAGTGAGGTCTAGAGATAGGGGTCCAGATAAAGAGGATTTGGGGGAACGATCAAGCCAGGATATCAGGAAAGTAGTGTGATCGGCTTCACCCTTTGGCCTCATACAGTGGGATCCATTTTGTGGACCTTCACTCTAATGGATTTCCTAGCGCCTGATTAGGCGTATTAATCTCACCTCCTCCTTCTCCACTGAACCATCCACTGTCCACATTTCTGTATAAAACCCTGTCTCAGCAAATGTTCTTTGT
Organism: Anguilla rostrata; assembly: GCF_018555375.3. NCBI lineage: Eukaryota > Metazoa > Chordata > Actinopteri > Anguilliformes > Anguillidae > Anguilla > Anguilla rostrata. The sequence goes on along the minus strand of NC_057939.1, from coordinate 45,500,782 downwards.
GGACCAGTTGAGTGTTAGATGGCGGTGTTTCGCCGCACGGTCCGCACATTGCCTCGAGTCGCGGGCTAAATTGAAGCTGATGCCCCTGGAGATGGGAGCAGGTGCTGGGAGAAAAAAAATAAATAAATAAAAAAATCACCGCAGCGGTTACCGTGGCTGCCACTGAAATTCCATTTCCTGCCGGCTCGATGGCTTAAAATGAGGGATTTCAGAATCGACCGGTGCTCCTCGCTGTACTCTGCTGCTTAGCCTCAGAGTAGAAATATGGACACGGTGTCTGACTGAAAATGCTGTTTGCGGAACCAGCTTATTGTATGATATCATTTTTCATGGGTTAGCTACTATGTATTAATTTTGAATAAATACAGTCACATGATTGGGTCTGCATTCTTGAACTTTGTTGTATCTTCAAGCAGAAGTGCTGTATTATTATTATTATTATTATTATTATTATGGGCAAACCAAAGCTATCTTTTTATTTAGCATTAAATAATCTCTGAGATATTAAAATATTCTGATTTCAATTAAAAAAAGACTCAGATCCCTTCTGAGGATCATTCATTCTTAGAGGACGGAAAATGTTGAATGGATCAAACATCATTTTTTATGCCTTTAAATCTCAAACGCAGTAGCTGTGCGTGGGCGTTGTGCTGGTTGGCTGTTCTGATGACGAATGGGTATGAAAATGTGTTTAAACAGTGCAATTACTCCAGTTCTGACAGATTTACATTCAGTGAGTCACCAATAAACTCTGGAGCTGCCAAAAAAACAGTCCCTGGAAATGTATTTGATCCCTGCTTATACAGTCAATTCCAGTGTGTTTGATTAAGCCTGATTTGTTGGAAATGACGTCTATATTTGCCAAGAAAATGAACTTTTGGTCAATATTTTATAATTTAGTCTATATATCTGCACTGTATGGTTACCACTCCAAATATTTTACAGACATATTTTTCAGCCTCTAATGCTGGTACAAGTACCAGCAGGAAAAATAATTAAAACAAATATTACCATGGAATTTTCTCTGGGCGTTTACCGGCAATTCTCATCTTCTGAACGCAATGAGCTGTGGCTCCCAATGGCTTTTCGAGCGCTTCTGTTTGGGTGGCCGCGTTCGAGTTCTGTATTTCTGAGCGACTCCGCGAGGCAGTTCCGTTGGATGGCCGGTTTGCCTCGCAGACGAGCGGCGCTCTCTGCCGTCTTGCTGCCATGGCAACCGCGTTCTCTGTGGGCATTACGGCAGAGTGGTCCTGCGGAGAGCTCCCTCCCCATTAGTATTCAGCGTGGATTCTGCTGCAGGAAACGGCAACCCCAAAAAGAAGCGTTTGTTCCCCGTGAAAAGCAGGCGCTCTCCTTTCTGTGGCTTTAGGGAAGCCTCAATTAATGCGAGCCCTGGCGTTTCGATTGTGCGGTTCCCTAAACAAAAAGTCTAGGGCTTTTAGAACAGCGAATCTGAGACGTTTTAATTTCTGCTGCAGCAGCTACAGCTGCGCTTCCTTCGACATGGGGTGAAGCAATTTTAAACGGATTAGTACACCCTTGCCCTGGTGCTTTATGTGAATATGATGGGCTGTGTTCTTCAAAAAGAAAAACCCCATTACTTCATTTTTGTAAGTGTGCGGTCAGCACAATCGTGCCGTCACACCTCGCTCGCTAAAATGCATTCACTTCCTGTCAAGTGCAAGCATTTTACCTGGAACATGGCATATTAATTAATTCTGATATAATAGTGTCCAGGTTGCGAGGAATAGTAGTAGTACTATGGCCAAAACGATAGAAGTGAAAATTAACAAACATAAAATGGTGTTGTGTCTCAAAGAAGTAGTACAACAGAGTCAGCAAGAGAGAAATGTCAGTAAATAACATAGTAATTGTTTGGGAATTTTGTGCCGTGGTCGTGGAGCTGGGGTGGGGGGGGGTGGGGGGGTGTCAATGATTTGGGGTCGTGCAGCCACGTTCTCTGCAAAAGCATGTTGAAGGATCATAATGACAGCAGTAATAATCAGCATCCCTAAAATCACCTCACTATTTATGCTGGGCTTTGCTTGATAAAATTAAGGTATTTTTATTGGAATTTTGAAAGAAGATAAGCCGATTTGCTTGCGTAATGGACAGAAGCTTCCCACTCAGCTGTTTCGATAGAACGATCCCCCTCAAACATGTCCCTCCTGCCATAAATTTTTTGGAAAGACTCTATGATACAAGTGCCACAAAAACACAGACTAAATATATTAACAGTCTAAACATAGGCTCTGCTTCCTTCTACAAATACATGTATCTTTGGCAATTTTCAGAGACATCTTTGTTATCTCTGGCAGAGAGGCCTGCAGTTCTTAAGATGATTTCCGTCTGCACTGGGCCATGCTAAGATCTATGAGTCAATCCATGAGACTCCAAACACAAAGTTATATATAGCGGTGATTCCATTAGCTTGAATTAACTGACTTTGGTCGATTCTCAATTTTGTGCAACCAGGCTTTATGGAATTGCATCTCGGACGCATACAAATGAAGGTCAGTTGACTTTTTCAATGTACTACGCCTTAGGAGTTTGTCTCTAAACAGTTGCAGTTTTCTCAAAACAAAGCAGCAATAAAAAAAAATCTGTCTCATATGTTAATTATTTGGTATGCTGCCTATTTGATCAAAAGACAAGATAAGATAAGACCTATGAAGATATAAAAACCAGAGCATATCTGTCAAGTTAGGTACTTAGGTACACTTTACCTGAACACAGACCAGCAGAGGAAACATATAATTAAAAAAAATGTCAGTCATGTTGGTTTGTCAGTCTGACATGGGGCCAGGATGGAAAGTCAGTAGAAGAGAGAGAAGACGTTGATAAAGTAGCGCTAAGTCAAATGCTATGTCTGATCCAAGGGGTAGCAGCACGCAAAAGAACATGAGAATCTCAAACCCAGTCTACAATGAACCTGCCCGACTAGCGCCACCCCCCACAGTAAATAAACCACTGCAAAGGAAGAAACAACTCAAACAAAATCCATGTACGAGCTGCATTGACTGTCTGGGGAGATGCTGACAGACCAGCTCAGTGAGTAAAAAAATACATTACCCAGAATGCTTCACTTCAGTCAATCAGAATGCTTGCCAATAGCTACATACATAAAACACTATTCAGCAAGCAAATAAAGACAAAAACTACATTTTGAGGATCGGGATCAAACTGAAAGCAACTGGGAAAAACACTGCCTTGGTCAGTGTTTGGCAAACATGAAAAAGCTGTTGGTTTCCTAACTCGTGGGTAAAGTATAATTGGAAGGTATTGGTTGTCTGAGCACAGAATGGCTGTGTGAGGTCTGTGAGGAGAACTGTCCCCATCTCTAAATGCTCTGTGTTTGCTGATGTGGAAGCACTGATGCAGCCTCTGAGTCTGCAGGAGGACTCGGCACTGAACATGTCGTCCCCAAGGAGCCAGACAGACATTGTATTCATTGGCCGGTTTGACAAGAGTGGCCTGTTCTGCGGGCAGTGCTGGTTCTCTACTGCTGAGATTAGCAGAGCTCAGTGTTTGTGCGTGTGAGTGTGTGTGTGTGTCTGTATGTTTGCGTGGGGACTGTTTATGCCTGATAGAGCCTGCATGACTACCTGTGACTGTGTGTGTGTGTGTGTGTGTGTGTTTGTACGTGTGCGTGTGTGTATGTGTGTGTGCACGTGACTGTTGGTGCTTGAGAGAGGTTGCATGAGTACCTGTGACTCTGTGTGTGTGTGTGCATGTGTGTGTGTGTGTGTGTGTGTGTGCACGTGACTATTGGTGCTTGAGAGAGGCTGCATGAGTACCTGTGACTCTGTGTGTGTGTGCGTGCACGTGACTGTTGGTGCTGGTGAGAGGCGGCATGAGTATCTATAACTGTGTGCGTGCGTGTGTGTGTGTTTGTGTGTGTGTGTATGTGTGCGTATGTGTGTGCGTGCACGTGACTGTTGGTGCTGGATAGAGGCGGCATGAGTACCTATGACTGTGTGCGCGCGTGTGTGTGTGTGTGTGTGTGTGTGTGTGTTCACGTGCGTGATGAAGTGCCAGCAGAGGAATTGTTAGTCTCCTTAGCAACAGGAATGCCGCAATCAGACATTTTAAGCTGCGGTCTATTTCTAAGCTCCTACACTTTGCTAATTTCCATTTTTTGACATCTCCCGTCATACCGCAGCTTTACTGTCGGAGGATGAATCTTCCACATGTAAATGAGTATTACTTTAAGCATCATTTTTTTGCTGGCTGTTGTTTTCAAATCCTGACAAGATTTCTCATCTAAACATTTTCATTAGACCCATTTTAATTAAAGCATTTGAAAGAAGTCAGCAAGCTGTGGAAACTCTAATTATCCAGCTGTAGGCAGTGATTTGTTACAGGCTTTCAGAAGCCCTCTGATGCTGCATACATGCCCAGTGACAAACAAAAAGACACGCATTTGAATAATGCATCTTTTTGTGCAGTTTGCCAAAAATGGGGGTTCTGCACAAACTGCCCTCTTCAGTATAAGTGTCTGAAATTTGCATCACCTACAGATCAAGCTGTTCATTATCACAGTATAAATGGATTCATCGAGATACTCTCTATTCCAAGTTTAAATTCGGAATTTGCTTCTAAGCCAGCGCCTATAAACCAAAGCGTGGATGACATCATCAATGATGTCATGACTTTGAGGAAGTGAATGGCTCTGGGTGGAATGGGTCTGGGTTCAGTCTGTAGTATGAAGCTAAAGGTACAACAGCATGCACTGTCATTTTAATAGATACGTCTTTTTGTAGTTGTATGGGGGGAAGCTTGAAGTACAATACCTACAGTCGTGTATGATCCAGTTGAAATGGAAAGAAGTGTACATGAAACGAATGGCGTTATAACCCGTATACAGGTGGTCATTCATCACTGATCAGGTTTGAGGAAGGTGGAATGTGCTCAAGTGGAAGTGTCTGGAGGAGCCTTCTTCCCAACTGCCCCACCACAGTGTGTATAACAGTATCTGCTTCCAACCCAAGAGATTGCAGGTTTTATCCTCTCTAGAGGCAAAGCTAATGACTGAACCAACAGAAGTGGCACTAGGCATTAAATAAGACAGGTTTTTAGCTACAATAGCATGACAGGCAGGGGTCCATTTTGGGGAGCTGCTCACCAAATGGCATTAAATCTCAGGAATCAAGATGAGCTCTCACCCTATGAGCTGCCTGGCTTCGGACACGAGTCCCGTAATTGAATCGATCTTACGATCGATTCCCGATGGACAGCACGTCACTGGAATAAACTCCACTTCCTGTCCCTTCTTTAGATCACCTGCCTGCAGGACTTCTTCGGAGACGATGACGTGTTCGTGGCGTGCGGCCCGGAGAAGTACCGCTACGCCCAGGACGACTTCGTGCTGGACCACAGCCGCAAGGCGTCTGCGACCTTCGTCAACGGTGAGCCTCCTGCACACAGGGCTGCCAGTGCGGGTCTATAACCCTCTCAATCACAGAGCCATCTCCCCTGCTGTCTTTCTGCAAACTGAAATTCATCATCATTGTTTTGGCAGCTACACAAACTCAGTGAGCTCCATAACGTTTGGGAGAAAGACACTTTTTATCGCCTTGATTTGACTCTGTACGCCACTATTTTACATCTGTAATGTGGTTAAATGTAGCGATTCACGTGTGGGTAAAGTGCACATTCCCTGCTTTTATTGAAGGTCATTTTTTTTACATTTTGGTTCCACCATGTAGACATTACAGCACTTTTTATACGGAGTCACCACCATTTCAAGGCATCATAATGTTTGGGACATATTAATATTATGTAAATGAAAGTAGTCTTGTTTAGTACTTTGTCACATGTCCATTGGATGCAATGACTGCTTGAAGTTTGTGACCCATAGACATCACTAGAGTATCAAACATTATGGAGCTGTATATTACTTGTATCCACTTCTTTACCTTGCCTCCTACTCATGTTGAGTAGGAGGACAAAAACTTTCTTCCCATATTTAATTTAGGAGATTAAATATTTTTATTTTGTTTTTCAAATAAGTATTTTTATAGCACAGAAGATGGCACAACAGAGTTATGAGCCATTGCCTTCAGTGATTCAGCTCCCCAGGGTGTTAGTGAGATTGGCAAGGAATTTAATTACTACAGATGGTTAGTTTTGTGTAGCAGTTATTTGTCAGCAATGCAAAGCAGATGACTGAAAAAATTACACGTTATCACCAACCACACAGTAATGTGAGCTCCATTCTAATTTTTTTAAGGCCTTTGCGACACTGCAGTCTGAAAATTAAGTAGAGTGGCATCTTCCACTGTTGGGCCAACAACTGCTGTATCATCTGTTAATTTTTAAAACATCAACCGATCCAGTTCATATTTGCATCCGGTGTGCAGTGAACAAGAACCTTAAGTCTGCTGTTTCCTCTGGGACAGAGACACTGTAGCTTAGGGTTGTATTTAAGGCATCTTTAGTGTGCACAACATGTTACTTAGATATATAAGTCAGACCAGTGTGACATATCACTTGCTCTTTCCTCTTTTGCACACTCAGCGTTACTGGTTTCGAGGGAACGAGTCTTCACTGAAGGGACAAACGGTGCAATTCCACCGCTGTCCAGCGGGGCATGGCATGGCACCTATCTCTCCTCATTAGTGATCTGTATTTGACTCCATTGTTTACTGTCCTCTTTAAGCGAACTCCTGCGTGTGTGAAAAGCTCTAACGAGATGACTCACGACATAATGTCTCAACAGGAGACTCATTGCTACACGTGGCTTGGCCAGTGGTGTTCTCTGGGGAGAGGACTGTCTGCCACTCAATAATATTTTCAACTATTAATATTTGAAAAGTATCAACTGAATAACATTGCTTGACCTAAACTTGGACATGACAGGATGTTCTCTAGACTGCTGTCCTGTTTTGATTGCAATTTTGATCCAGCAGTGCAATATACATGTGTCTCCATTTTTTGTGGGTATTTTAGGTTGTTAAGTTAACAGTAGGCTTAACTTGCCTCTCCCTTTGTTTTTGAGATTTAATTTGCAGAACTAGGGCTGTGCCAAATACCTCATGCACCGATTGATTCCTCCTGTCCAGCTGGCCATCTGCCAGAGGTGTTTTTATTTTAAGTAAATGCTTACTGAGGGGCTTCATGAACAGTGTGTGTTCTGAGACCTAGCATTGGCCCTGGATCCTGAGAAATTGATACATTCATCCTCCAACCCTTGTTTTAGGAACTGTAAGAGTCATCTGCTTCTATTTCTGACCATGAGGTAGAAGAATACATTTATATCAGTTGGTATATAGATCTATAGTGTATAGTCCTTTTAAGCAGAATTTTGAGTGTTGGTTATGATGTAAGAGGTGGGCTGAGTGTTGGTTATGATGTAAGAGGTAGGCTGAGTGTTGGGTATGATGCAAGAGGTAGCCTGAGTGTTGGGTATAAAGTAGAGTAGGTATTGAGTATGAGGTAAGAGGTGGGCTGAGTGTTGGGTATGAGGTTAGAGGTGGGGTGAGTGTTGTATGATGTAAGAGGTGGGGTGTATGTTGGGTATGAGGTTAGAGGTGGGTATGATGTAAGAGGTGCATCACTGTAAGTGTTATTCCTGCAGAGTGCCGGGTGATGAAGTCCTCCAGCCCTCGCCCCGCCCCAGCAGCGCGGCCCTCGGGATCCAGAAGCCCCGGGTCCTCACGCCGCATCAAATCCCCAGGAACAGGTAGGGCCCTCGGTTCCGCAGGATCCGCCCCCAACGCGCTTCCCTTCACCTCATCTCCCCTCGAACCCCGGAGAATAATGTCACCTCAGGTTATCCTGAAAGTACGACATTTTTAGGCGCCTTCGATTTTGTTTGAGTTACCTTTAAGCGGCTCCGTCAACAAAGGCACTTATTCTCTCCCCGCGTAATGAATTTGGTCACGGAAGCGGTCGGCCTGCTTTCCCGATGGAGGTGAACGGAGCTCTCCTTAATGAGCTGCTCCTCGGTCCTCTCGCTGTCACAGGCTGCCTGGGGAAGATTAAAACCTCCCGGCCGTGGCGTGCCGTGGTGGGCGGCAGCCGTGGAAGCACCGTGAATCACGCTGAGCCCTCTCGACAAACTCTGTTATTCAGCCGCATCAGAAGTAGTTTCCAAGGGAACAGTGTCCTACCACGGACTGAGGCTTTCCCACACATACCGTAGATTTATGCCTGAACACAAAATCAGAAATATCATCAATCAGTTTGCAAGGTGTCCAAGAAATGCCGGCACTCATTGAATACCTACTTTGAAATTGGACTGCCAGTGTAATACTGTATACAGTCAAGACAGAATGGATCTGAATGTATAAATGCCAGGTGTGCTAAGCAATGCCCGCAGGTCTTAAAATGTGCAGATCCAATGATGTGTGATTGATTCCCTCTCTCCCTTCCTGCTCCACGTCTGAATGAATACAGCGAGAAGAGCCGGACAGTATTCTTCTGGCTACTCCCCAGTCAGATCCCCAGGTAGGCCCTCTCCTTTCTGTAGACAGTCTGTCATTCTGGGCGGCAGTGTAGCATAATGGCTAAGGAGTTGGTCTTGTAACCTAAAGGTCACAGGTTCGATTCCCCGGTAGGACACTGCCGTTGTACCCTTGAGCAAGGTACTTAACCTGCATTGCTCCAGTACATATCCAGCTGTATAATTGGATACAATGTAAGTTGCTATGGATAAGAATGTAATTCTGTTTCTAACTATCACTGTCCATCCTCACATGTCCCACACAGTCTATGCTTTTCAGTACAGTGCTAACACCACACATACAGTCGTGCAGTGATTTTGTTGCAACGGTGAAATTTTATATGGACCAGTCAATTTTAGCAGATCATAGCTCTACCATGGTTTTAAAAAAGCAAAGTGGTTAAAGAAAATGTTTTTTCTGAAGTGACCTCTTTTGCTTGACTTCACTGTCGAGTTCCCCACTGTCTGGGTTATACGCAGAATGTTTGGACCGTACCGCATCCTGAAGGACACAGAAGTGTTCCAAATACAATAAGTTAACAATCACTTTGTGCAAACAGAGAGTCCAAATTTAATCTGGGTTGGCATGGAAGGGATCTTCCAGAGCCAGAGTCAGTCATTTTGCCCTTTAGATGAAGACTATAAGGCAGCTCTTGTACTGCACTAAAATAATGAACGCTTGCTGGTTTTTAGAAATGAGCTAATGTATCACCTGATTCCTGGCTTAGGCTGGTTTTTCAAATACTGAGAAATTGATACATTCATCCTTTTAAGAGCTCGTTATGAGCACACAGTATTATTTATCAGATACGTTTCAAATGTCTTTTTTATTTGCAATTTCAGTTTCTGAGTAATGAAGGGGAATGTTAGACACAGAACGTGGACTCTGTACCAACTCCTTTGTCTGTAATTCTGTCTGCTGCCTATCAGCTCTTTTCTGTGTAGCTATGGCTCACTTCAAAAACAGGATTTCAAACAGGATGGCAAGCAGCCCTTTGGCTAAATCGCGTGCAGAGGGTTTGAATGGCGCTAAACTAAACTGGCACTACCTTTCTGTTAATGGTCTGCCAGAGTGGCAGAGACAGGGGTGACTCCCTGGTCCTGTTGCCGTGGAGATAGTCGACCCGTCTGCGACACCGCCAGGGGTGAAGGCACTCGCCCCTCCCCTCTGGGTCCTCAGCGTTAAAAGAGAAGAGAAAGCAGGAGTAGGTGCTCTTTTTAGACAGCTTTCAAAAGAGTGTTCCAAACTGCTCTCTGCCTACGAATATATAAACAAAGACTCAAAGAAACCATTCTGGGATAGCGAAGTGGGGGACTTTTCATCTTGCCACAGCCACTGTGCAGTTCTTTGCACAATTAATGTTTGCTCAGAATCAAAGTTGCATGTTGCTTCTCCACCAGCTCCATAGAAACAATTTATTTAAAGTTAAAGGTGCATATCATATTCCAACTATGCATTCAAAGGTACTTATACTTCAATCAGTTACACTATCATATTTCGTAAGAAGTTGCAGTACTGCACAAATTGTATCCCCTGCAGTGCCACAGCAATATTTGTTTTATATCAAAGATACATATTTATTATCCGTGAGCTCCATGGCAATATTTATTCACAATCAAAGTTCCATTTTCTATCCGCATTAGTCCCTTGGCGATAGATTGTGTCTGCAAGCTCATTCAGAATGTTTATGAGCAGTCTGTTCCCTCTCGTAGTTTTGCCATTTTAGAGGAATGGTTTGAGGCAACACTCATTCTTAAAGCTCTCTGGAGTGTGTTAAGTACAGCGATTCAGAACATTTTCCCCTTGGAGACGAGACGCGCTGCTTTTCTAAAGAGGATACTTGAAAAAAACCGAAACAGTTTCAACCATCCTCAGAATACTGTACAGTGAATTTTCCTTTGTTGTTGATAAACTTATTTTGTTAAGAACCCAATCATTTTTTGTCATTGACCTCAATATATTTGTACAGCAGACCAGTGAACTGCTTTTGAACTGAGGGGACAGACAGGATGAAGGTCTGTACATTAATGTGTGAGTTCCTGCCCAGCTTGAAATATGCTTCTGAAAGGGTGGTTTCTTCCTGTAGGAACACTGGCACTCAAACAGTGCTGGATGAATTACTGTTGATAAGGTGTGCGGCGCTTTCACAAAAGTCCTTCCTGTGTTCTGCCTTCACATTGCAAAAAGGATCAGTCACAGGGCTTTTCACAAGGACAATGTGGTGGACTCTAGGTGACCGAAAGAACAAAAAAGAAGAACAAAAATAAGAAACTGATGAATCTAAGCTAGCTCCTTTGAGACTGCAGAGGAACTTCAGAGGTTCAGATCTAGATAGAAGACGTATCCCCGCCATTTGTTCTCCCAGATCTTGAATGGCCACTATAATCTGTAATCGATTCTATCACTACAATGACCTCCTTCAAATTAAGCAGATTAAGCATCATGCATCTTCAAATGCCATGCAGTTAGCTGCCACTTGCGAACCCTGCAATCTGCTAGTGTAACTGCTGCAGTTCTGCAGCAGAGGACTGTGGAACTGCTATAGATAGGCAGTTACCAGCGGTTACCTGTGGTTACTTGTTATAGGGTATACCAAGAGGACCATGACCCATGGCATAAATGGCATTGGAAATGCTCATTCGTGAGTTATGGTACTGTGGCCTGCAATCAAAAATTAGGATTCAGTCCAGGCAGTACAGAGGTGCTAACTTACACATCTCACAATTCCAATGAACTTGGGCATGGGCAGGGAATACTACATCTCCATTGGCTGCTCTCCACACTGTTTCCTCTCTCCTTCAGCCAATGGGACTCCTGGAAGCCAGATCTCTACGCCCAAGTCCACAAAGTCCTCCGGCTCCTCTCCCACGAGCCCGGGGAGCATGCGCAGCCTCAAGGTAGGACCGCCCCACCCAACACCAGCAGCGAGGCTGGAATCACACCACATGTTCACTAATGCAGCAGGCCACTGAGTGGCTCTGCATGTCGGATGTGAAGTGCTAGGCTTATCTCTACATGTCTGAAATGTTTTAAAGCCAGCTGAAACTCAAATATTAATGCTATCTATACTTCCCCAGATAACTATTTAAGCTCCAGTTTTGTATGTTAGAAGGTGATTTTGGGTATCGTATTATATTGAAATATATGGGACACATTGATGATCATGATTTTTCTGGTTTGTGAATATATTGTGGAGCTGAATTGCAAAACAAGAAAAATATTAGATATATTTTATGTTATATTAGATATTTTTTTTTACTGTAAAGAAGGATTTCACCACCGGTTGGTAAAAACTTGGTTCAACCAGTTCATGTTTTCCTCCTGGAAAAATCCAGACGATGGTTCTCCTTGTTTGCAGATTTCTGCTCTTCACGGGTCTGCCTCCAACGTGAACGGGGCCATAGACCAGATGGCTGACCTGGGTCTTGAGAGTAGGTACACCCCAGGAGTAGCACTGGGTCCCCCCCCTCTCTCTCTTTCTCTCTGGCCCTGATGTCTACATGACATTACACTTACCTAAGCTTACACGTTATCCATTTATTACAATTATGATTGATACAATATTGCTATTCATGTAGCAGAGACTTTTTCAAGAGCCATTTACTGTACAGAGCCAATTATGGCAGGGTATGTTTTTGACTATCATATATATGTTATATGTGACTGCACACAAAAACGTGCAATTTTAGCTTTAAATGCAGTCTTAGGCTCACCTGGTGATCTCCATAGAGATGGATGTTCCACAGTCACACCACATGAATCCTCCAAATCTATTCTCTGGGGGAAGTTCTATGTCCAAACAGAAACTACGGGACAGGCATGCGGTACATACTGATCTGGGTACACTCTGCGCCTTGCACAGTCCTGGACTGGCTGGGTTATCTGCACAGAATTAAAATGACTTTGGCTCAGCTGATAATAACATTCAAGAGGGACGGTTTAATCACATTGCTAACTGAATCAGTGTGAGGCCAGGGACAGCCTCAGTGTCATGGTCTTGTTAGGCAGCACACTGGCTCTCCATTCATTGCATTTTCATTGTTAATATTATTTGTCCTTCTTAGCTGTTGGTGCTTTTCACACTTTATTAGATCTCCCTCTTTTTTATTATAAAATTATACCACCAAAATTGATTTTTGTCGAAAATTGCTCTTCACTGTGTTTAGGGGAAAACTCTCATTTGCAATGTTGTAAAAATGTGACTCTCCTAAGTGAATGTTTCTTGGGAGTCCTGCTTCCATACAGGGATAATGTCCAGGGTCTCCTGGCTCTGTGCCTTCGAATGAACCTTCAGTGTCCTCTCTTCCCTGAATCTTTCCTCTCCTAAAGCCACTTTCTCTCCAGCAGTTAACGGGAACAGGTGCCTGCTAGCCTCGGCCATCCTGGACAAATACAAGGTGGGCAAGGTCATTGGAGACGGGAACTTTGCTGTTGTAAAGGAATGCGTTGAGAGGTAAGCACTATTGCGTCATTGTTTTAACTTTTTTCACTATTTGAAATGACGTAACAAATATTATTTCTTTTATTGTTCTTGAATACTTTATTTTTATTTTTACCAAACTTCTAATGAAAAAAATGCAAAGTAAGCTGAAGTCAAATCCACATAATCTTTTCTCCCTCCTATTAGAAGCCTGGTGTTATACTAATCCCTCTTTCATTCTCATTTTTTCTTTACTGTAGCAAAACCCTCAGCTTGTTTTTGTATAAATAATTACTGTATATGTAATGGAAGGTACCAGCATTGTATTACAAGAATTTCATTAACTACATTCGTTAAAGATACACATTTTATAGAGAGGGGTAAAAGACACAAGGTTTGAATGTGCTACCTGCCATTTCATTACTCACATGGTGTTCTATTCCGTTGGCAACTTTTAATAGGTACCTTCTAAAAGATAATCACTTTGGTTTAATTTAATGAGCATTCTGAGTTATAAACCTGTTAGCAGTCTGAATGAAAACAGAGCCAGTGATTGGAAATACCACTGTAATTAAAACCTGCATAATTACATTTGCTTCTCCGGAAGTTTACAAACTGTTCTGTTTGAAATCATTGCATGAAATTACAGTGTGTTTGCACAATGTAGAATAGTAGAATAAAGGATTGTAGAAGGATTCTTTACATGCCTCCTATCTGTGCTTTTTATTATTCAAACATTCTGTGTGTTTGTGCCAATAAATATTAAAGGTACTGCAAAGCAAAGTGACAGTACCACATAAAATGCAACATGTTTACAAAGGTGGCCTCATGGGGAAAAATCCAGAGCAGACAGAGCAAAAGTACATTGGTCTATTGTGTCTGTGAACAAAAGCCTCACCTTTTTAAATTCAAATAACAAAAAGGTGAGCAACTTTTAACCCAAAACCAAATGATAGATATATTTTCAGTTGATTATTTTCTAGTGCAAGCTAAAGTATTTTAATTTTTTATTCTTTTACTACAATTGTCTTGGATAAAAAAACCTTTAGTTTTTTTGTTCTAAAGTTTTTGTCATCCAACATCTCTGGTAGTTTAAACATCCCTGGTAGTTTAAATTTCAGCATAGTAGAATATATGGCTCTCGACAATGAGACCAGAGACTCATGTCCCCTGTAGGGGACAGAAATGAAGTGCTGGGACTTAGGAGGATAAACCTGCTTTCACGCTACACTTGTTCTTTGTTGAAACTTTGGAAGTGGAAAACTCTGCGAGAGCTCCATTGTTTCATATGGGAGGCGTATCTCCTGGAGGTTTCTGGCAGTGCTGTCACAGGCATATTGCACACTGAATCCTGGTGATGAGTTGTGCTCTTCTGGCAGGTCCACGGGGAAGGAGTTTGCTCTGAAGATCATAGACAAGGCCAAGTGCAGCGGGAAGGTAAGGGAGCGCTTCACCGGACAAACCGACGCCCCACGTGGCGATTATAGCGGTTAAAATCTGTTAAAACCAGGATTTTGCATGGGGTGGTATTTATAAGATGTTCATTTCCTAGAATTAAATCAGCGTCCGCTCATGGTTTATTCATGAGTTTGTTCATTCAAATGATCATTATCCCGGGAGTAGCCGGGGTGTCGGTGCAGCATAATGAGGTCGTCACGACGATGGCTGACCTCCGAAAGCAGCCATGATATGAGCGCTTCATTATCCCCCCGCCATTTAAAAATCCAGAGTGATTAATCTCTATTCACTCAGCGTGACCTTTAGTTAGATTAAACCACTCTGAGAATATTTGGTTTTTGAAAGGTCCTGTGTTTAACTCCTTTTTCACCGGAGAGAATATAGCAGCTTGTTACCGTCCACTGTGCTTTAACAAGCATCTCTTCATTACTTATTTTACCTTTATTTAACCAATCAGGCCAGTGGAGAACCCTGGAGAATCAATGTCGGCAGGCAAATCAAGGGACTATGTAGCCAATCAGATGTAGAAGATGGCTCACCTAATGCCTGATGTAGACGACCAGTTTTTTTTTGTGGGATCTTGACCAGGAAGGGCCGTAGCATCTTAAATAACCACTGTGAGTCAGGACCTCATAATAATATCTCATCAGAAGCAAGGCCCCTTCTATAGCACATTACCCTCACATGGCACTAGGGCCCTGGGTTTCTATTTTTGGACAGAGGGAAGAGTGTCCCCTACTGGCCGGCCAATGAATAACTCTTCTTCAGAATCCTAAGTTTTTAAGTACTTTTCCTATTCAAATACTGTACTAACAAAACCTATGCCTGTTTAGCTTCAGAAGTTTGACAAAAAGTCAAAATTTGCATTGTGCAGAAAGCTTCTACCTCTCTTGTCTTATGGAAGAACACAGCAAGTCATACTCTATTAAAGGGAGGGTGTATATGTGTGTATGTGTGCCGGGGCAAACGTTGAGTCCACGCGTGATTGGTGGTGCTGATCGACAGTGCCTTCTGTGCGCAGGAACACCTGATCGCAAACGAGGTGGCCGTCCTGCGCAGGGTCAAACACCCCAACATCATCATGCTGATCGAGGAGGTGGACACGCCCACTGAGCTCTATCTGGTCATGGAGCTGGTTAAGGTGAGATCACTCATCTGTTCCCAAACTGGGCTGCGTTTTACCAGGTCACCAGAATGGTAAAAATGAGTGTGCACACCCGTTCAAAAATCCTATCAATTCCAGAATTTTTAAAAATACGTCAGTATGATATCACATGCAATTAGCCATTACCATTAGAAATGACATTGAACATTGGTTATGAGAACGGAATGATTATAGAGAAACTCATTTTCTTTTGCGTAGGGCGGGGACCTGTTTGATGCCATTACCTCCTCGACCAAGTACACCGAGCGGGACGCCAGTGCCATGGTGTTTAACCTGGCCGGTGCCCTCAAATACCTGCACCAAATGAGCATCGTCCATCGGGATATTAAACCCGAGAACCTGCTGGTGAGTGCGATTCCTGGCCAGGCCCTGCACTTTCACCACAGATCCTATAGGCTAAGCAGATCATTATCTCATGCGCTCCTTCACTTCCCTCCACTTGGTAAAGACGCTCTATATTGCAGCAGGCTACAGATAATCCACTCTTAAGATGGAAAAAGTGTTTTGATGCATGATGGAAGAATGAGAGAGTTCAGTGTTAAAAATACGATGCAGAGTTTGTCGTCGGCCTATGGAATACGCGTCATCACCAGTTCAGTACTGCGCCAGAGTGGGCAGCAGAGTGGAGCCCATGCATGCAGAGAGTATTCTCCTCAATGACACACACACACACACACACACACACACACACACACACTCTCACGTAATTCTGAGATATTACACAACGAGCAGCTGTAGAAAATGTCACTTTAAATAACAGGGATGGGAGGGGGAGGGGGTGATTTACCAGCAGAGTAGACACAGACAACACATGCACACAAGCTTTCGCTTTTTTTAGCTTTGCAAATCTGTGTGATAATGTATTCTCTCACAGCCGAGTATTTGTTTCCCCAGTATAATCTGTCGGAGCAAGGAGATTGGCACCGCCTGGTCCAGGTGACCGGATATTGAGGGCTCATGGGGTATTGAAACAGAAGGACTGTGTGTGTGTGTGTGTGTGTGTGTGTATGTGTGTGTGCTTGTATGCGTATCTGTGTGTGTGTGTGTGCATGTGTCTGTGTGTTTCTCACAGGTGTGTGAGTACCCTGACGGCACCAAGTCTCTGAAGTTGGGAGACTTTGGACTGGCCACCGTGGTGGAGGGCCCGCTGTACACTGTGTGTGGGACGCCCACCTATGTGGCCCCCGAGATCATCGCCGAAACAGGGTGAGGGGGGGCGTTGGTGGTGGGGTGTTAATCAAGAAACAACACCTGACAGAAGAAGGACTAAACCGTACTACCGTGTTTCTGCTGTGATTTGTGGACAATCAGGAAAACTGTCTACTTAATATTGAATTATTACACTGCAAGACAGATAGACTCACAAAGCATAATACTTCTGCTAAAAGTATTTTATGTACAGAACATTTTGGAATGGTTGTGTGCAAATAGCTGCAACATCTACATTATCTACTGTGCATCAGCGTCTACATCAATGTGCTGAACTCTGACAAAAATGAGGTATTCGTATCATAATCAACAACAGACAGTTATAAAATCATGTTTGTTTTTATTGCCAGTGAACATTGTATCATTAATAATATTAAAATGAATAGGCGTTGTGGGAAATAATAACAAAATACTTGTAATGAATACAGGGTAGATAAAGTGCTAACATACTGCTTGTTATGACTGTGTGTTGAACTCACCTTGTTTGCTTTGGGCCTGTTCTTCTCTCTTGGTTTGTCTTGCTTGGCTCGGTCCGGCTCGGTTCGGCTCGGCTCGGCTCGGCGGGGTCACAGATACGGGCTGAAAGTGGACATCTGGGCCGCTGGGGTCATCACCTACATCCTGCTCTGCGGCTTTCCTCCGTTCCGCAGGTCAGAATCGACGCCTCGCGTGTAAAACGGGGAGAGCTCCCATTTGCAATAGCACCAAACGTAATAAATAGCCATTTCTATGTAAGTCTGAAAAAGCAGTTTCCCCCCCGCCCCCATTTAGTCCCATTTGTCTTATTTAATCTTCCCCAAATTATCTCAGTTGAGCTTCCTATTACTGTACTCCAAAGCTCTGGGGATAATCTGGCAGAGAACTTTCTATTAATTCAGCATCCGAAGCCTGGTAATTTGCTCTTTGCTCTTACATCTGCAGTGATGCAAAATGAAATGGTTAACCTCTGCATTTTGGAAATTTTAAGATGTAAAAGTTTTTAAATTATTTTTGGTCAAGAGTACAAGCACACGTTGTACACTCTCTTTTATCTTCATCGGCACAAGCGGTACTGGCCATAATCTCCACACCCTAATCCCCCTCTGCCGCGGTGCCTAGGTTCATGCCAGGTCTTTGGCCTCTTTCTATTTCTGGGAAAGGGAATTGGGTGATTAATAAGCCTCTCTAAATGTGCTGCTTTTGCATTTCCAAACCTCAATCAGAGAACCAGGCCAGCTGCGGTGGCATTAGAGGGGGACAGAGGCAGGGCATTAAGCAAACATTTTTTTCAAGGGAGCACATGTGCTCCTAAATTTAAAATTTTTACGAGCACACTAATGCATCTCAATTAGTAGATGTGCTCCTAAATAACTACCGGTTAGCAGACATCAATTTTCAGGAGCAAATGCTGTTACTGTAAAACCCTGAGAGGTCAGCTTCTTGGAACAACCTTTTCATTAGTGCATCTTTCTAACCTGCATTTTCCAGAGTCATTTGCGAACCATTTGGGAGATGGTTCTCAGTCGCCTCTGTGCAAACCTAACCTACAGCGTCTATGTTCTGCATTGCTCAATTCTCACGCAGTATCCAGGAAAAAAAAACCTCAGATGCTGGAGGACTTTGAATTACAGGGTCATTAACTGTCTTTAATAAAGTGAAGTAAGATGATTTCATCAAGGAGATATGTGGATCAGCATACCATTGATATGCATGGTCTACACCAGTGGTCTCAAACTCCAGTCCTGGAGGGCTGCATGTCTCCGCTGGTTTTTGTGATTTCCTTTCGATCAGCAGCCAATTTAGGCCTTGGAAACAGGATATGCAGAGTCTTTAGACAATCAATCACTTAAATTAAGCGCTTATGTGCAGGAACACATAAAAAACTTGGCAGACACAGTGGCTCCCCAGGATTTGAGTTTGGGATTGTTGGTCTACAGTATCAGTTACTCTCCACCAATATCTTTCTGCTCCTCATCTGCTGTTTAAAGTTGACCATAAATTTAACGGACTGCAGCTTCACAACATGCCTGAGTAGGGATGGGTGTACATAAACGTGTGTGCTTGTGTATGTGTGTGTGGTTTATAAACACTATGGGAACACTGCCTGCGTTTTACAGTGTGTATCTGTTTGGCTGAGTGTGTTTGTTGGTCAGTTTCTCACACACACAGACACACTGACCGTCTTGTCTGTGACCGCACAGTGAGAAGAACGTTCAGGAGGATCTGTTCGACCAGATCCTGGTGGGACGGCTGGACTTTCCCGCCCCCTACTGGGACAACATCACAGACTCCGCCAAAGTGAGTGCAGAGGGGACCCAATCACACACAGAGCGGGACCCAATCACACACAGAGCGGGACCCAATCACATGCAGAGCAGGATCCAATCACATGCAGAGTGGGACCCAATCTCGTGCAGAGTGGGACCCAATCACACACAGAGCGGGACCCAATCTCGCTCAGAGCGGGACCCAATCACACGCCGCCCGTCTCCGCCAGTCTGCAGCAGGGTCAGATTGTAGCAAGCAGATCAATGAGTCAACTCCCTTGGCCAAGCTCTAAATGAGATTTTTAAAAAGGAGTATTTCTGAGGTGATCAACTGTCTACCAACCCTCCCTCCCTCCTTTCTCTTACCCAAGCAGTGTCTGCCAAATTTGGCCAAGAGACTCTCTTGTCCAGGCAAATGACGTCATGTGATTATTTTCTGCATATGAATTTTTTTGGCCGGTCAGTGGGTTGCGCACTATTTTCAGCCAGCACCCTGAGAACGTCAGACACAGCAGAGTCACCCTTCTGTGACGCAGCTGCGTGCCGCAAGGTCGTACTCTCCGCTGAACACCTTCCTCTGCAGACCGTGAAATCGCGCTTCTTGGCAGGCGAGAGGTGTGAGTCAAATGCCCTTGCTCTCGGTGGGTCACGTGTGCTGTTTCGCAGGAGCTGATTGGCCGGATGCTGCAGGTGAACGTGGAGGCTCGCTACACAGCGGAGGATGTCCTCTCTCACCCCTGGGTCACTGTAAGCACAGATCTCTCCTATGCCACCTAATATGATGGCTCAAACTCATTCAGCATCAATGACTGTAATGGTAAAGATAAATAAGTGAACTACAAATGGCTGGTAATTATCTGGTATGTTAGTCTGTCCTGCATGGAGGCCGCACTCTCTGGAGTCTTTAAGAAGAGTAGGTGTGTGTGTATATGTGTGTGTGTTTATGCGTGAGTTTGCGTGTGCATGTGTGCGCGCGCGTGCATACGTTTATGAATACGAGGTTGCTAGTGTGTCCGTTTCCCTTTGCAGGATGATGCTGAGATGGAGAATATTCTGAAGGTTGAGATGACAGGTAAACTGAAGCAGCACTTTAACTCCACACCAAAGCAGAATAACGCCTCGGCAGGAGTGTGCGTCCTCATGGTGAGCACTGAGACTGGTCTGGCTAACAGCTAGCGCCCCACATCTTCTCACAAGCACACTCTCTTTCACTACAATTCATCACTAGCGTCTCACAGTTAGAGCTATGATACTACTGCTATCATCCTGTTGCTAACATCTCACTATAAACATCTTGTATCCAACAGCGTCTCAAACACTCTTTCTCCCAAATTCATCGCTTACACCTCATAAGAACCTCACCTGTTTCATTAACAGCTCGCATCACACAGCTTCTCACAAACACACTCTCTCTACAATTCATCGCTAATACTTCACACGACCTTATCTCTTTTGTTAAGAGATAGCATCCCATAGCTTTTCACAAACACACCCTTTCTCTAAAATAAATCACTAACACCTCACAAGAACCCCATGTTCCATCAACAGCTTATGGACCTAGCTTCTTACAAACATCATCTTTCATACTAAAAGCAAATTGCCTGCTGCCATACAATACAACTACAAACATATCTCACAAACTTTGTCCACCTGATATACAGTCAATTACAGTTACAGAGATTTTCTGTACATCTTGGCCAGGTTTTGTAGCCTGTAATTCAGTGGAGATCTGCTGCATGTCTATATTACTCGATCTTAACGCATAATTAAAACTGAGATTAAGCAGAGATTAATTAGATAGAGAGGGGCCAATCGCAATGAATGTGAAGAAGACCACCAAATCAGCACATTAACTGAGCAGATTAGACCAAGGCTATGCTGACACTGCAGGAAATGATGGCATCTAAAACCCTTTCCCTGAAAAAAAATAACCTTGTGCAGTAACATCTATCTGGGATGCTGTCTACCTTATGTTACTCAAACACAAGGTCTTTACAGAACAATGTAAATCCATCACAGAACAAAGGGACAAACATTTATATTTGATGGAAGATGGCATGAATGTTCTGTCATGGTCACAGGCAGGAAGACCTTGCAATGTGAGGACAACCAATACCAAATACTTTGTCAATGTTATAGTCTTTTCTTTAGAAAATGAAAATAGTTCATTTAAAGCATCGGTTTGTCATTATATCATAGTTTATCATAATAATGGAAAACCTTTCATAATAGCTCATTACACTGTCAACGGTATTAATTTCTTGCCAAGTCTTATTTTAATAAGCCAAAATTCATCAGTTGAATAATCACATTCTGTTTCCAGTAAACATTTATGTATTATTGCCACATAGTACTGAGCAAAAAAGCTACATATTTCATTAGGCTTGAGAACTACAACATACAGTATATATATCATGCAGTTGCATTCAGTTAGTAATTCCTTGGTAATTAAATAATTTGGGGGCTACAATGGGATGCTGAGCAGCGGATTTCTTGAAGAGATTTAGCACCACCTTGCTGCTGGAGTACTGAATTACAGGCTGTAAAATGTTGCTCTGAACAAGGCTTCCGGATCAATATGCAATATTTTCTGAGTGCTATGGCCAGCTCAAGCTATCCACACACAATTTGATTGAAGTGCTCCTACTATCCAAGATTCTCTAAGTTAGCATGAAACATAGAACGGAACCACCCGTTGGTTTTCATAGGACTTATGGATTTATGAAATAAGAGATTAGACGTGTGACCATTTGGGAGTTTACATCCAGAAATCCACACGCACACACACACACACACACACACACTCACAAAGACACACACACTTTTCTTGCAGCATTTTCCACAGTTCACTTTGTGTTTCCAATCGGTTTCCAGGGTTTTGTCAGATCAGACATGTCATTGGTTTGTGATCCTCAGTGACTGAGACGCAGGAGGCAGTGTGTAAAGTGCATTAGATGGTCCCTCTGCTACAGTGTGGGGTGGACGGAACCTGGTGACTGTTACTGTGTAGAGCCCATGCACAGTTGGCATGGCAACTACAGATCTCTCTTTCTTTTCCTGTCTCCCCTTTTCTGCATGGGAGGGGGAGGGGGAGGGCTGGGGGATGGAGAGCTCATTGTTGTAAATTTTGTTTGACAGTCTGAAGTGTAGAGGGAGAAACGCAGCTTTCTTGCACACCCCACCTCCCTCCTGCCCCCGCCCCCACCTCCCCCCCCCCAACCATCCTGGGACTGCAAGAAAAGGCCTGGAGCTGAACCCTGGGTAGACCACGCCCTTTTCCTCCCGCCTGTTCCCAGTAACAGCTTTGATGCCTGGCTGACCACAGGCTCTAACTCTCCAGTAATCTCCTCTCTGTATAGCTCACCCCTCTGACATCATATCTGCCCCAGAACACACTGTGGCTCCCTCCAACAGGGCTGTTTAATCCCACCCAGCAGGACCTCTCTCTCCCTCTCCTCTCTCTCCCTCTGTCTCTCCCTCTGTCTCTCTCAAGCTGCCTATCGCAATACCGCCTTTATCCTCAGTTAACCGGTTTGCCTCATGTTTTGCTTTCTGCTGAATTGGTTTATTTATTTTGGGCTGTTTGGTCTCATTTTCAGCTGGCTGGGCAGTTAATGTGTGCATGTGTGGCTGCAGAAACGCCTCTCCCTCTGCATCTCCTCACTGTGTCAAGCCATGCAGACTCACACCGGTGCTGGAAACAAATGTCCAGCGAAACGAGTTCCTGCTGTGTACGCAGTGTGCATGTTCTGACTAGAGCTGCTGTTCCTAATCTGTAGATTTTTAATTTTTTTTATTCAATTTAATTTTTTTATCATTAATTTGCTTCCCAGATGTCATAACACAATGAATGAAAGCCATCACATGGGAATTCCAGTGATTGAAGTGGATATTATAAAATCCCATGGTTACAGCAATTTAGAGTTTTAAGAATATATTGATAGTATAGTTATTTCATTTATAATTAGACTGTATTATATTTAACAATGTTCAGGAAATGAGAGTCTTGAAAGTTATATCTTGAGAGGAAATGATTATTTAAAACAGCTTTGCAGTGTGCTATGGGAAATGTTTCCAGAAACCATTAACTGAATTACACGCACACACATAATATACCCTTTTTTGACTACATGGAGATTGCTTGTGGTTGGTAGTTCATGATGGATTTTCATTGACTGTTCTATCTATCACTGACTGGAAACAACTGAAAAGAAAAAAACAGAACTGTGGCAACCTCTAGTGGCCGTTACAGGAGTTACATTATATTCATGTTCGATGGATGATTCCACATACGTAACAGAAAAGTATACATTAGTTTCTCCTGCATTCATGTAAAATAGCTTTAAACTAAATCAAAGCAATACTCTAGAATAGAGAATGTAATAATATATTGTTTATTTTTAATTCTGCACTGTAAGTTAAAAGATATAAAAAACATTTTAAAATGCACCATGGGTTGTTCTGTGAGACATACAACCTACTGGAAAGTTACTTGAAGTACCAAGGTATTATTCACCCTTAAGAAGAGTCATGGTCTTGTTTTGTGTTGAATTCCGTATATTCAGCTAACACTTTCCCAGGAATCCATTTTCAAAGGCCCATCCACTTTTGCACATAACATTAACAAGCCAGTAATTTCATCCTCCACACAGACAAAAGCATAGTAAGTGAAAGAAAATTTTTTCACCAGGTAATTAGTCAGAGCAGAGATGGGCTCTTGGCGTCCTTTAAATGTTCTGCGTGTGCTGCTGTACATGTGACCTGATTGTGTTCTGCTCTGAGTAAGACTAGTCTCTGTCCCTCTGCTCTGCTCTCACCAATGCCTGGACTGCTACCCCCGGCTAGCGCCAGGGCAATGGTATGTACTAACACCCACCGCTGTGCTTCTGCTGTGCTTCGGTTTAACAACGAACACGGGGAAAATGAGGAAACACGGCCTACGCCTCACATTTTCAGGCTTATACACCTTATACTACATCTACAGGAATCACCAGTCCAAATGATGACAATGACCAGGAACAAACACTTTCTTGTTTAAAGAAAGTCTTTTAATTTCCTGAAAAAAATAATAAATCCAGAAAATTCTTCCAGAAAGTTGCTGAAAAACAGTCCGCTTGGCAGCCTTGTTCCTCATTTTCCCTCCAAAACGGCATGATACTCAGCTATGACAGTATGATTTGCTCGCTTCCTGTTTTGGGTCAGTCCACTGTGGAGATAAACAATAATGCCACAGTACTACCGTTCTCCATTGTGTTGGTGTTCGCATTCATCAGCTGTCATGTTTTAGTGTGGTACTGTACGGAAAATCTTGCGCCAACACCACATCACCATTTCCATAACTTCACCATTCTAGATGTCCTGCTGGTATATCGAGAGGAAGCTGACAGATATTTCTGCCCTTACACATTTCAGACAGGCAGGAACTGGGGCACCATTGTCTCTGCTGTAGATTGACCCCCCAACTCCTCTCCCCCAGCCTCTCCCTCTCATGTGGTAAATCGCCATGGCGACGGCGTGACTGACAGGTGTGTGCCCTTTGCCCAGAACACAGCTCTAGATAAGGAGAACCACGCCCTGCTGGCCAGACGCTGCCGGGAAGCCCGCGCCGAGAGGGGCAGCAGGATGGCCCAGTCACCGCCCCCGAAGGACCCCGAGCCTCCTGGCCCCGCCCCTGTCCCCGTCCCCGCCCTCGCTGATGGCCGTCCCGCCTCTCCCCCATCGACCGCCCCTTCCGTCGCCCCGGGCAACGCGCCGTGTGAGGAGGGAGGGGCCAGCCAGCCCTGAGATTTGGGGAGGGTGGGGTTGGGGGCAGCGTGGCGTCCGGTCCCCAGGCCTGCTAACTGCATGTAGGGGCGGAGCTCTGCCCCTCTGGCTCTGCCACGCCCGTCACCAGCAGCCTTGGCATGGCCCTTTTATGCCGTCCCCTGTCTTCATTCATCCCAGCAGTAGGGGGCAGTGTTCTTATTCAAGTTGAGTTTACTGTTCAAATGTGTATGCAGTATATACTCCTGAGCTCCAGAGAGGACTGAGTAAGACTTGAGAGTTGTATCATTTTTGGTGATTGTTCTTTTTTTTCATTTATATATAATTCTGTGTATCCCCTCCTAGACATTGTGGTTGCTCGAAACAAACACAAATACACACACACACACACACACACACACAGAACATGAATAAATGTGTACACGTATTTATACTGCGCGACTAAAGGTACAATTCTGTAGGTGCAAATAGTTGAGAGATTATTTTTTACCAGGGGGCACGCTCGCAATGAAAACCCCTGAAGGTCCTGGTCAACAATTTTATTTGACCAGCGCAAAGATGATATAATGCAGTTTGCCTTCAGTTGGTATGGGAAGATGAGTGTGATCCATTCTGAGGACATTTGTCACTTTTTGACAGCAACATTACCTCAGCCTTTTCAAGACCACTGGAAATGTGTGAACACCTCATTGAGAGTAGGTTACACAGAAGGACTTCAATTCCGAAAATAATCAGTGTATTTGTGCAAGAAGCATTTTGTTTTTTGTGACTGTATTTTTATTTCTTTTTTTTCCATTGACAATGCTGAGAAAACAGGCTTCTTGGTTTCAACAGTGGCTCAATGCACAGCCATCTTGAATGGACAACAGCTCAATACTGCATTTGCCTTTTAAAGTTAGACTGAACCACAGATAAAAGACAAGCCAAGCTTCCCAAGCTCACTGCTACTGTGTTTTTGTTCATACTGTAGGCAAGGTAGTCAGACTCATAATCACCCGTCAGTGTAATTTCATCCTAGTGGTCAACAGGTTAACAGAGGGGTGCAAAGAGTTGGCCAAATTCAGTGTTTGCAAAGTTGACATTTTTGGAAAGCATCGCGGTTCCTGCAGTGACATAATCATATCGAGTTTATATGTGTTTGGGACAAAATGTACTGTGTCTCCCGTTGGTTTAAATGTACTGTTTATTTTGTATAGTAACAATAAATTGGAACTGAAATCAATGCAATAAAACCCTGTCCCTGAGTTTGCCTCCCCCTGTCTTTACTGTGTAGAACCACAGATAATCTACATACTGACCAGATATTCAGCTTTTTAGGCTATAATCATTTACAGTTCCATCTCTGCATTGAAAACTCTCATTATTGGGTTCATATTAATATTGAAGACAGTTATGGTTAAAATAAAGCATCCATAACTACGATTGAAATGCTGATAGCACTGGAAACTCCTGTTACAAACCAGAACCTCCTGTAAAAGGAAGTACGGAAGACAGAATGAACTAGAAGGAGCAGAGCATCTGGTCAGAATATAGAAAATCTATGGTATATCCATGTGTCCCAGTGACCGCATAACGAAATTCAGTATTGATAATATACGAATCATTAGGGGTTTTTTTTTTTTTGCAGTACCCACTCATTTCAGCCTTCAGACAATGGCTGGGTCTCTAATAAGGGGCAGAATTAGGCCTCAGGGCAGTTTGTCCTTAATTTTAAACAGATTTAGTTTTTCCTAACATGAAGAATTTCTTGAAAACTCGACTTGTCGTTGAAGACCTCGAATTCCATGTTTTAAGGTCATGAATACAAAACACAACTGCTCTTTCCAGTCACAGTTTCTATTGCATTTGTTTTTATTGTTCAAAATCACCACTCACAAAAAAAAAAATGAAAAAAAATCATGACGTCTCATTCCAAAATCAGTTACCAAAATATTTTATGATAGATAGATAAAAACACAGTATTTTTGAGGGGTGTTCAACAGGGCAGAGTAGTACAAGGCAGTTTGTGCTCTTATTGAACAGGGCATCAGAAGCGCTAACAGGTAGGCTATGCTAGGTGTATCTTATTGAACAGGTTATCAGAAGCGCTAACAGGTAGGCTACGCTAGATGTGTCTTATTGAACAGGTTATCAGAAGCGCTAACAGGTAGGCTACGCTAGATGTGTCTTATTGAACAGGCCATCAGAAGCAAAAAGCGGTTAGCTACGCTAGGTGTGTTTTATTGA
The DNA here is from genome assembly GCF_018555375.3 of Anguilla rostrata. Lineage (NCBI taxonomy): Eukaryota > Metazoa > Chordata > Actinopteri > Anguilliformes > Anguillidae > Anguilla > Anguilla rostrata. Next base: position 45,473,848 of record NC_057939.1, on the reverse strand, counting down.
ATAGGCCATCAGAAGCGCTAACAGGTAGGCTACGCTAGGTGTGTTTTATTGAATAGGCCATCAGAAGCGCTAACAGCTAGGCTAGGGTGTGTGGTGCTGTGTAGCGCTCTGCCTGTTGATCATGAATTGAAATAACCCAATGGAATGTCTTTAGTCAACGATGAGAAAGCAAGGCTTTGCGGACCAATCAAAACGCACCGCCCCCTGTGGCAAACGCTCTCATTGGTTCATCTCAACCGTTGGTTTGAGCAGTCGTCTGCGGCGAGACTCTCGCTCTGTTTGACGTGCAGCGGCGAATCCCTTCTTCAGAACGCGACGCGGCACTGTAGCGGCTTTAGCGCACGGACCTCACTTCCTGCTTCTGATCGCCCGAGGCAGAAGACTGAAGACAGCGGCCTCCTGCTGTACAGGCTGCGCTCAGAGCCGAACCAGGGACGCTTTCCCCTGAACCGTCACCGCGGGTCACACGCCAGACTCACATTTACACGCTGAAACAGTGGGAGGCGGGCACAGGAAATGACAACGAAATGCGACTCAAAAAGACCGCGCCGTTTCCTTTCAGGTTAACAAACGAGCGCGGTGCATGGATAAATCTCCGACGCGGTTAGACCCACGCGCACACCGTACGAAACGCACCTCAGCCACAGTCTACGCAGAGTCTACGCACTCTCGCGCACGTGGCGATATTTGACTACCTTCAACAACAAAAAAATCGATTCAAAACCGGCTCTTCAGAAACTTCATGATTATCATCTGAGGAGCATATCAAGAATAGAAATGCAAGATATATATATAATTTATATATATAAAAATACAAAAGGGAACCTTGAGGTCAAAGCAAAATTGATATGCAAAATAGAGCAAGTCCCTTGTCAATCACCATAGTTTCCCACATTCAGCCAGACGGTGTGCAAAACCTATTAGACTGAGTGCAGCTCTTTCTCTGGTGCTTTCAGTAGTATACACAGCAGGAGAGAACTCATGAAAAAAGTTCACCGATTAAACACATTTTTCCTTGATATCACGTTATTAAAACCACTTCCCCCCAAAGTACACAAATACCGTAGAAGCATATATATTTTTAAGACAACAGATGCAAATATAATCAGCTAATTGACCCCTCAAAACCCTCATTAGCCTTGCAGCTCGTAGCTGAAAATAGAACTTTCACAGCTAAAAATAGACCTTTTGTCATTTTGCACCACCCACCCCACATACTACATTAACCGAGCCCCTACAACATCAGACATTTATATGAAATTCTGTAAGATCTACAAAATATAGCAATGAGCGTTTTAAAAATAGTTTGCTTCTTTTGATATTATTTAAGTTACATTCAGGTTTCAGCAGGTGTGATGTAGTAGTGCCCCCCGCAGGCGAATGGCAGGATTGCGGCCGAGGCCTCAGTATCGCGTCTGGTACTCGTGGTGCCACCTGTTGAAGTCGTTGTAGAACAGCACTATGCTCCCAGACGCCATGCCAGTGATTATACACCTGAGAGAGGGAAGGGGAGGGAGGGAGGGGGAGGGGGGAGAGAGAGAGAGAGAGAGAGAGAGAGAGAGAGAGAGAGGGGGGGAGAAGGGGGGGAGAGAGAGAGAGAATTTAAATTATTTTTGATTTATGTTTTAATTCAGTGTGAGTGCATGTGTCAATACAGTTGCCATGATTCCCAATTACATTTAGAAATGCAAAAACAAACAAAAATTAATTTCCAGCAGCGTTTAGAATTATACAAAAGTACTAATAGAAATTAATTCCAGTTGTATTTCTTCATTTTCAAATCTACATGCATATAGCAACAATTTGTGAGTTAGCAACAATTTAAATTCCAAATAACAATAAACACGGCATACACTGTAAAAAAAAACAACGGAACACTAGACTGTAGAATGTGATGCTGTCATTTCTGCAGCAGAGCTTACCTTTGGTCATGTGACATAGCCATAGAGCGGATCCCTGCATCGCAGCCAGGGTAGGTGAAGAGCTGTTTGAGGTCATGGACCTGCCATACGGTCAGCACCCCTCCATCTCCCCCCGTGAGCAGGTACTGCCCATCCCGGCTCAAGAGCATGGTCTGCGGGCACAAACATCAGCGCTAATACCGCTAACACCAACTCTACAACTCTACATTCTACACAGACATCAGCGCTAATGCTAACTCTACAACACCTCCACATTCCACGCAAACATCAGCGCTAATACCGCTAACACCAACTCTAAAACTCTACATTCTACACAAACATCAGCACTAACACTGCTAACTCTACAACACCTCCACATTCTACACAAACATCAGCGCTAACACTGCTAACACCAACTCTAAAACTCTACATTCTACACAAACATCAGCACTAACACTGCTAACACCAACTCCACATTCTACACAAACATCAGCGCTAACACTGCTAACACCAAATCTACAACACTGACACTTCAGCTCCGACAGTACAAATACTAAAACTACACATATTTACAAAAAAGAAGTTTCTTCTGGTCTTGCCTAGGTAACTAATATAGAATATTAATACAGTTAACAAAAGCCAATGGGATAATACAATACACAGAACTAGTCCCACTATAAACTTGCGTATGATACATTATTCAGGAGTACAGATAGTCACTGTAATCACAAATACAGGGTCAGAAGAGATACAAGGAATACGGCTGAAACAGTAGCACGCACGAGGGAGTAATCATCTGTTGTCAGAACATAACATTCTGTTGATACGAGAAGCTGGTACTTAAGACAACAAGGTCTTGGGCCTTTTGTTTAAAATATGACAGCAATCTGCTCCTTAATAGCACTGTACGCCTTTCTACCAACAGCCCCATGAAATCTGCATTAACCTATGACTCCAGCATTAAACACACCCCCTTCCATTTACCAGTGCCTTTCAGTCTGATAAACGTCTCCTGAGCAGTGGAGGGCATCCCTACTCAACCTCTTCCCTCCCTCTTCCTCTCTCTCTCTCTCTCTCTCTCGACCCACCCTCCCTCTCCGCCATCTGTCACCATCTCTCTCCATCTCTCAACATCTCTCTCCATTGCTCACCATCTCTCTGTCACCCTCACCATCTCTAACTCTCATTCCCTCACTATCGCTATCGCTCCCTCCCCATCTCCCTCTCTCTCAGTTTCACCACCTCTCTCTCTCTCTTCACTCTTTACGACTTTACTTGGTTATTCTATATCGTTTTTTAAGTGCAATCATAATGCAGTGTGCCTTCAGGGCCGAGTGACCCTTCTGTATTTTAATTATTACATCACTTACTGTCTTTCCTCGCCCTTTCATATCTCTCCCGCTCTCCAATTACAATTCAAACTGCTTTACTGGCATGGCGAGAGAATCTTATACTGCCAAAGCACAGATACATTTACGGATGTAGCACACACAAAATGGAGGACGGCTAATGATTCAGTAAATCAAAGTCATTCATGATTAAACTAAAAATAACAGCTGAATTACTGATGAATCTGTGACTTTCTGTACACAGTCAGTCAGTTAGTGACAGGAAGTGACATATCGTGCCGTGAAAGCCGTACATTCCGTGTCTCTGTCCCAGGGGTATGCCGCAGCGTTGTGTGAGCACATTCAGTCTGGCCGACCCTGCTATCGGAGCGCAGAGTGGAAAAGCACACGTGGGTGTCTCGCTGGGCTCGGCAGGGTGTTGGAGACCCGGGCTGGAGGGACGGGGCTCGTAAAACTGCCGGCAGAAGCCCGCCGGCGTGACGAGAAGCACGGGCGCTCGGGGAAAAGCCAAGATGGCCGCCTCGGTTTGGGTTTCCGAGGGAGGGGTCTGGGACGGAGCAGCGGGACGCCAAACTGAAACCCGGCTTTTATTTCATCATCCTTCTCCTTCCTGTTACATCTGGCAGGGGTTACGACCCGAATATATGGAGCTGTTCATCTGAGCGGTGACGCACACAGTACACACACACACACACACACACACACAGGCATGCACACACACACACAAACCACACACACACAAACCACACATATACACACATACACACACTTCTTGTCCTCAGAGTCATTGCTATGCAGACGCCTGCATGTGCACATCGTAGCGTGCATCAGCAAGCCCTGCCGGTGTAGAAGGGTAATACCTTCGATTATCTGCTCCACGGAGACACTGGAGACGCTACCCGACATGAACATCTAATGAACTGCGAGCGTCTTCAACAGACTGCCTTAAAATGTCAGCCGTCAGAAGAAGGCAGGCTGATAATCGCTGGAGCAGATGCTGGACGCCGCTGATAGGCAGGGGAGGGCAGTGAGGTGTAAATCTGCACGGCCTTCAATAGAGACAGGTACAGTGCGTGTCTGGAGTGGACACAGCGCAGAAGGCTAATGGTTACAAAGCGAGCACCACAGAAACGTCCGCCGAGGCTGAAATCTGTGGGCCGCAAGTGCACCAACCCAACATAACCCCGGCTCCCGCCTGGCTCTCACCTGGCCCTAGGGAAGGAGGTTTACAGTGAAACCCGAACCCCAGACTGGCCAGCCCTGGTCCAGCTCTCAGATGTGTTGTAACAGTGAAGGGAGAAAGGGGGGAGGGTGGGCTGAGGTTCCAGGGCTCAGATGTGTTCTAGCTCTAGCAGTCAGGGGGAGGGGAGGGGGGGGGGGGCAGGGGGTTTTCCAAAATAAATACAAAGCAGGTGTGAGGCTCTGATTGAGCTCCGCTCCGTTCCCAGGCCGGCCCGGAAGCCCCAGAGCGTTCCCAGCCCCTCTTACCCCCCCACCGCCCACACCACCCCCACGCCTGATGACTGCAGGCAGAGCCTCTCACCCTCGAACCCCACCCCCCCCCCCACCCCCCACGACACCCGAGAAGGAAATCAAAGGGCCGGCGGGGGGACCCAGAGGAGCTCTGCTCTGACCCGGCCCTTCCTCTGTCCCGCGGAGCTGTGGTGTGCTTTGGGGCAAGGGGGAGTGGGGGGCGCCTTTAATCACGGCCACTGATGAAGCCCGGGGGGGAGGGGTGAGACTGGAGGGAGAGAGAGAGAGAGAGAGAGCTGGGCTGCCTGGGGTAGCGGTTGCAGGCGGAGGCTGTGTGACTTTGCGGCTGGGCGCCGTCAGAGCAGCGCTCGGGGGCCTGAGGCTGCTACAGGGTCTCCTCTGACACGACTGTCACACAGGGGCCATTAATAACACTGACACACACACACACACACACACACACACGCATGATGCTGCTGCTTTCACACGCAAGCAGGGCTACGTCACGCTACCTGCACTTTCACACGCCATTAGGGCTACGT